>NC_134274.1:31382358-31984024 GCF_031893055.1 Leptodactylus fuscus
AAAACTCAAAGGGGTTCAACGGTATCAAACCATTGTATCTATGATACGTTACATTGGCTTCAGTAACACTGGATATGGCAGAATAATCAATACAAGAAGTATGTAAATGGAAATCCTTGGTCTGAGGGTCCCAGTCATGTACAGTGCCATAGTACTAACAAAACACATCCTCAAGATTTAATAGGTTTGTGAATCATAAGCAAGACAGACCCAAATGGCAATGGCTGGTCATCTCCAAATGGAGTTCAGTGTTGCTAGAACATGCAAGCCCAGTTTTATTGGGGGCCCATTATTTTGAGAGAGCCTTGGCCATTAGGTATTTTGGTCCTACAGGTATGAAAAGCTGTTGAGGATGAAAACCTTCGAGAGAAATTAGGAGCAACTGCGGCGCCCAGGGGATCAAGACTGGCATGTGAAACATTAGTATTGATAAATCTATTGTTATGTCACCACTTGTATCATTTGCACATGTCCATGCCCCAGACAAGGATATATCTACACGGGATGTATACACAGAAGATTTTCTACAACAAAAGTCAGTATCAAAAACTACACAAAATGCTTTTGGTTGTAAAATTCACCTAAATTGCTGTAAATGTTCCTGTGTTTGCTAATCCTTATTGATAACCCGCCACACATCTTGATAATTTGACATCCCAACCTCATATTAATTGTTGCTGCAATGCTTGGTAGTACTGCAAACCAACTCTTAAGATTCTGCAACAACAAAAAATCTGCATTCTGCCATGTGTGAACACGTGCTAAAAGGGAAAACTAACGATGAAGCTCTTGATTTTTTATACAAAATTTTTTGCAATATCTTGATAATTTGGACATGTTTTCTAATCCTATTTCCCAACGTCATTTCACCATTTTGCCACAGAATAATCGCTACACGAGTCATATTTTGTCCCATGCTATAACAAGATAGCTAGTTCCTAAGCAACCAATAGGGCGAATTATAATGAGTGTCGCGTCAGCCGTCATAGGGACCGTATCCCAGTGCGAGGGATTAACAGGTACGGTGTAAATAGATAGTAAGTGACATAATTGTGGTTAATTATTATGTATGTAGGGCTTACCTATACATTACAACACCCAATCCTCCTGTAAGCATTAGATCTCAGTTACCACCGCATAGAATAAAATGACTATATTCTATAATATACAATCCTGAGGTCAAGCGGCCCATAATATACATGTAAATGGTATTATTATAGGCCATTATACAAAATACAAGATGTCGTCTTGTTAATATTTTTGGCAGATAATATAATGGCACTTGTACCTAGTCCAGTAATTTATGGCGCGGTACATTGTTATGAGACATCATTATCTTACCATCAGGATGTATATTATAGATCCCGTCTGGCTGAGTCAGCTCTTTATAATTTATTGTCATTAGAGTCTATAGAATCTAAGAAAAGGCAACCACATTCTAAATATTATAAAACTACGAAAGATTATTGCTATGAAAGTAAAAACATATAGATACAAATAACACTATATACATATATGCAGACCAGACAAGGGGGACCATGGAGGTCAGAATACCAATAGTACCGAGGCGGTAGGTAGTATTAAAATATATACCAGTGATGGATAGATAATAGATAGGGTTGAGCGATCGGGATCGGAAAAGTAAATTTCACGATCGCGATCGGAATTCCGATCCCGATCTTTTTAGGTGGGATTGAGGTCGGAGGTTATTTCCCACAATGCTTTGCTACTGGCCAAGCATTGTGGGAAAAGCTAACAGTGTTAGCTAGGTCTCATAGGAGTGAATGGATGCAGCTGGCACACAGCCTGTGCCGGCAACTGGCTGCTTAACCCCTACGTCTATTTTAATTCATTCATTCTAATGGGAGACTGGCTAACTTCACGTCTCCCCACCCTGTACCCGCCCACACTCTAAGCCACAAGCCCCGCCTTCTTCTTAGGTCTGTAACACTAACCTGGGAGGTGGGGGCAGCGAGTCAAGAAGAGGAGCAAGAACAGCGGGGACCAGACCAGCGGCCGCGCTTCTGTGCAGGTAAGTGGACACCAGGATGGACTAAGTAGCCAGAGGATTTTTTTTAATCATTACACAGCGTGGAGTCTAACAATTAAAGCGTTCAATTTTTAGACTCCATGCTGTGTAGTGAATAGGATCGTTTTTAAAATCCTATCTTCGATTATTAAAAAAAAAAAAAAAAACATTGACTTGCATTGGGATCGGAATTGGGATCGGGTTTGAAAGGAAAATGATTGGATTTTAAAAACGATCCTGAAATCTCAAGATCGGCTCAACCCCAATAATAGACAAAATGGTTACCATAAATCCCATAGGGAGCATAAATAAAGCTTACAACTTGGTAAAAGAACCATAGCAAAAAAGTGTATACTAACAAGATCATCTAGTGTTACAAGGTACAAATGTCCACTACCCTACAGCAACACCTAAAGTAAATGCTATGTGACCTACCACACAGACATGCAATCAGTCCATCACGTGTTTCGCCCACGCAAGGGAAACTATGTATCCTTAATGGTGGAGGACTCCGCAGGTCTGGTAATATCTCTGTGTGGAATATCACTGCTTCTTCTTCCTTCCTTTCCTCCTTGGGCCGCCACCTAATCTCTATTTTCCTACTATTTCTTGCCTTGCCACCTGGGAACAATGTACCAAAACTAAAGAACTGTTCACCATAACAAGGATTTATAAAGGGTTTTTATTTCCTTACCTGCAGTAGTGGAGCCGCACTAGGGTGTGTCTGCCCGGACCTTATAAGAGGCAACTCTGCAGCAACTCCAGGGTTTTATAGAGAACCCTGCAGAGGATTATGGGAAATGTCTATAGGTATAAAACAGCAAGCTGGGTGTTGGTGGAGTTGACATGGTGAATAGTCTGTGGGACTACAGCAGCCTGAAGTGCAAGGTGTTTGTTGGACACAATATGGATATTTTTTGTAGATTTTTTTTTTTTTTTGTCAAATATTGGGCTTCCTAAAATCAACTCCTTTGGATTTTTTTCCCATACAGGGATCACAATGTAATTTTTTTTCCTCCTATCAGTATGTCTTTATAGAAGGGGAGGAAATCCATGCAAACACAAGGAGAACATACAAACTCCTTGCAGATGTTGTTCCTTGTGGGATTCGAACCCATGAGTTTAGCCCTGCAAGGCAGCAGTGCTAACCACTCAGCCACCATGTTGCCCCTTTCTTTGGATGTTTTTCATCAATCAAGGTCTGATTCTTTTTTTGAAAAATCCCATGTTTAACAGTTGCAACCAAATACAACTGCAAGCGCTGTGCAGTAAAAACACACTGATTCCATAGGCTATAATGGGGTTCGTGAGCTTGCCGTGCGTTGCCCGCACGAGTTATATGGACAGGAAAGTAGATTATGAACTACTTTCCTGTTCGCATGAACCCTGCGGAGATCTGGCAGCAGGCACACGGACCCCACTATGTGGTCCGTGTACTGTCACTGGCACACCGCTTGCAGTTGCGTTCGGTATTCCATTCCGGGGTGGTCCTCATGCAGACTCCCACGGACGGAATACGAACGCTGATGTGAACGAGGCCTTACATAGGATTTACTTTAGGTGTTGCTGTAGGGTAGTGGACATTTGTACCTTGTAACACTAGAGGACCTTGTTAGTATATACTTTTTTGCTATGGTTCTTTTACCAAGTTGTAAGATTTATTGATGGTCCCTATGGGATTTCTGGTAACCATTCTATCTATTATCCATTCATCACTGGTATATATTTTTACACTACCTACCGCATTGGTACTTGGGAGCTTCCTTTATATTTCTCATTACTTTTAAAGCCACTCCAACTTTGGCTCAAAAAACTACCGCAGAATGTGCAACAAAAAACGCTATGTGTCTGCAACATGGGGCCTTAGCCTTAAATGGGGTTGCCTGGCCAAGACCACGCTTATCCATATGCCATATTAGAGGAAAGTCACTATGTTCTATGTCCCAGGACCCACAGCCACTTACAGATCTGGCACATCCACACATTACATGGACAGCCATTTATTTGAAGGATTGTCGTGCAGGATGCTTATACTGTCCACTGGTGAAAGGAGTTGGCAGCCATAGCCAGTTTATTTCTAGAAAGCAAGACCGCTCTTTTCTACGAAGATAAGTTACTATACTAGTCATGAGGGATTCTTTTTTCTGTTAGCAGGTGTTCAGAATAGCACTGAAAATGTCCCTTGCGCTTACACATCGTAGGATCAGAGCAATGGACATTAACAGCAATGGAGGGACAGATTTAGATAGAACCCCCTCTGTTTAAGGTAAAAATATGTATTTTTTTTTTTTACCACAGAGTCAGTACAGACAGACACCAGAAAGCCCCCGGGTCCATATCCATCAGTCACATTTTTGGTAACATCCATTGCTCTCATCCCATGATGATCATTGTTACTGGTACTAGGAGCTTACTCTTAGGGCCCCTTCACACGGCGCAAGTGCTCGGCTCATTCCGAGCCGTACACGCGAGCGCTTCTAAACACTTCCCATTCACTTCAATGGGAGCGCGCGTAAAGCCGGCTTTATGAGCGCTCCCATTGAAGTGAATGGGAAGTGTTTAGAAGCGCTCGCGTGTACGGCTCGGAATGAGCTGAGCACTTACGCCGTGTGAAGGGGCCCTTACATAAAAGGCAAGTGCAATATTGTAAATTAGGGTTTTTTTCATGGAATTTTTTTCTTCAACTTTCACATTACGTAAAAAAACTATAAATACTAAAAAGTATTAAATCTTAGCAAATCCATAATATTTAAGATAACATGGATACAAATGTAAGGATCAAGAAGGTCTGGGGAAGTAAAAGAGTAGAAGTTTTGTCCTATCTTGGAGACGTTGGGGGCCAGTGATATACAGGTTGATATACCTTGGATCAGAACAATCAGAGTCATTGGTGACAGGACTCCTAGGAAACACCGTGAGAGTCCTGAATACCCCACCCATATACAGAGATTGATAGATCTCCTTGTAGCTGTATATAGAGAATGCTATCAATCACCGGGTGTGGGTGGGATAACCAGGACTCTTACTATCTCTCCTAGGAGTCCTGTCCAAATTTCATCTTAAATCCTTTCCCAAATCATATAAACCTATATATCACAGAACTCCGCTTCTCTCCCTCCATCATATCCTCAGATGAGACAGGAAAAATCATTGGACAATTTCACTTTAACTACAGGAACAGATTGTTCGGATTATACATCTACATACAAACTTTATAAAACAGGATACATTTCCTTTCATCTTCTAAACAAACATGTTCTCCATAATTCTGATATTTTCCAGGCCCACAATCTATTACATGTTATATTCGCTATGCCAAATCTTAAAGGGAAGGTAATTGCCTTTTATTTAGTGAGCCGTTACATCTCTTAATACAATGAGGATCTTCGAGCTGTCTGTAAGCTCGTGACAATATCCAGAGCCTCCTGGTTTGTAGGCCTCAGCGCAAAGAGTCACACAGTAAGAAAAGTTCATTGGCAGGTATCCCAGTCAGCCCATACGACATAATCCGATTTCCCTTCTGATCAAGTTACTATCTACATTTGTGAGGTTCTTGTTCACATTGGAACATAAGGCCATGTTTCGTACTATAAATAATCATTGGTCTTAATGGAAGTTTATTGATTTGTCCGAGGTCATTCCTCAAGAAAGAAAGTAACCTCGGAGCAATGTCTGTGTGCAGTGATACAACGGAAAGTGAACGTTCTTTTACTTATATTAGCAAATGATCGAGTGCGCTTCCGATGTAGGGCCGAGGTGGATGATGTCCGAATGTCATCTGAGTGCATTCCGTGATTCATTCACATAGGGGGTTTTGATCCGTGCCGTTCTGATGATATGGATGATTATAGAGCAGGTCCTATCCAGCGACACACATCAGAAGCCCCCATCATGGAACGCACTCGGAATTACTTATCTGACGGCATTCAGCTTATCGGAAGCACTCTCGGTCGTGTTTATGGGGTCTTAGATAGACATGCTAAAGAGGGATTCCATGCTATAGATGATTTATCATCCAATCCCAATAATTTATGGGATCCTTTATTGGATCATCACAGATCTTTCACCAAACTCTGTAACAGTTTTACATTCTGTTCTATTCCTGACACTGACTTGTGCAGTATAATCTTATCAATTGGGGTGGTATTTAGTGAGTCTGTCACCAGGGTGGAGCATAATAAACCAACAACATGTTATATAGGTTAGGCTCTCCCTTTGCCCCATGAAAATCCATGCCTTCACTGCTGAGATATACATATATTTCACCATATGAAAATGAGCAATCTGGAGCAGCACAGACGGACCTGACTCTCTTTACTGCTAAGCTCCACGTGTTTCTAATACACAAGCATGTACACGAGAAATCAGGACGAGGCAATATTTCAACATAGCTCCATTTCCCTGTCATTGAAGAAAGGACGGAGGGAAGAAGGTCGTATTAGGGCGGGTTCACACTTATGCCCTGTCTCCACTTTAGCCAATTTGGGGGGTTTCTGTCTTCTGACGGACAGGGGACGGAAACCCAGAAGTTTTCAAACTTATTTACTTAAAAAGGTTTGCAAAGTGACCACGCGTGTGCATCTTCTGTCTCTCCGCAGCGAAACCGGGGGTTTTTTTAAGTCGAATATTCAGGATTGGCTAAAGCGGAGACCGGTGCAGGTGTGCACCAGCCTTTAAAGCAGTGTGGGGCATAGCAGTTCGGTGCAACAGACCTGTCCTCGGTGCTCCAAACTTCTCATTTGCATATTCTAAAAAAAATATATATATTAACACGGAGGGGGGGGGTGCTATATTTAGATGAGCCCTACATATCTCACTGTTGCTGTTTTCATACTGGTGACTCTCTTTTAATGGTTTATGCAACGTCTATCACTTACCCATAGTTATCTGGGTACAGTATTTGATTATCTCTGCCAGTCCCAGAGACTTTGCATACAATTGGAGGGCACATGCGTGACCGCTGCTTCAGTAAAACTCCTTTGGAATAGGGACTTGGGACTTTTAACACCTCCAGCTTTCTCATTTTCAGACTGATGATGGATCTATTTAGTATTCTTACTTTAGACTAGCATACAATAACCAAGCCTTAAAGGGGCTCTATCAAAAAAATCATGCTGATAGAGCCCCACATATGCGTTAATAGCCTTTAAAAAGGCTATTCAGGCACCGTAAATGTTATATTAAACTACTTCCCCTGTTTTAAAATAAAACCCTAAAACAGAATGTGATAAACTTACTGAACGTGCACGCTGGGCGGGCATTCAGGGTGCGCCGTCTTCTTCATCCACGCCTCCTCTTCCTCCGATGTCCTCGGGTCCCGTCCTCCTCCGGCGCTCGCGAACTGACATTTTCTTTAAAAAAAAATGGCCTGTGCGCATGCGCAGTAGCATGCTGCTTCTACTACGGCTACTGCGCATGCGCCCAGGCCATTTTTTTTTAAGCAATGTCAGTTCGCGAGCGCCGGAGGAGGACGAGACCCGAGGACATCGCAGGAAGAGGAGGCGTGGATGAAGAAGACGGCGCACCCTGAATGCTCGCCCACCGTGCACGTTCGGTAAGTTTATCACATTCTGTTTTACGGTTTTATTTTAAAATGGGGGGGGTAGTTTAATATAACATTTACGGTGCCTGAATAGCCTTTTTAAAGGCTATTCACGCATATGTGGGGCTCTAGCAGCATGATTTTGCTGATAGAGCCCCTTTAATAACTATGGTCCTATATGTCATGTGTGTTGTCTTATTGGACCTTCTGGTCCTACAACTCTTTGTGTAAGTGCTTATGTCTCATAGAAGTAGCCCTGGGACCACACTCCATAGACCCCATAACATTACAAGGGTGGGACAAAGTAACCTTAGGATCATGGGAAGCAGAGTGCCCCATTTTAAATATACCCCAGTATATAATTATACCCCATAAGCTATAAGCACGCTCCTGTGCCAAATTCTTTCAAAAGAGGGCACAGAAAAGAGAAAAACGGAAAATGGAGTCCACACTCTCTACACTACTGTATTTCTATGGTGATCTTATCGAGAAGTCACATTCTGGAAGACGTTCCTTATACCTTATAACACACCCCATTGGTTTATGTTTTTAGTTCTGCACGTTGGTCTTCATCGATTTTAACCATGGCATTACCATTAGTGCCAGTAACGCATACAGGAGGAGGAATATTAATAGCCGACTCGTCCGCTTGTTTTTCCCACTGTTCTATTAATAATAAGACATAATGAGTAGAGATGAGCGAACACTAAAATGTTCGAGGTTCGAAATTCGATTCGAACAGCCGCTCACTGTTCGAGTGTTCGAATGGGTTTCGAACCCCATTATAGTCTATGGGGAACATAAACTCGTTAAGGGGGAAACCCAAATTCGTGTCTGGAGGGTCACCAAGTCCACTATGACACCCCAGGAAATGATACCAACACCCTGGAATGACACTGGGACAGCAGGGGAAGCATGTCCGGGGGCATAAAAGTCACTTTATTTCATGGAAATCCCTGTCAGTTTGCGATTTTCGCAAGCTAACTTTTCCCCATAGAAATGCATTGGCCAGTGCTGATTGGCCAGAGTACGGAACTCGACCAATCAGCGCTGGCTCTGCTGGAGGAGGCGGAGTCTAAGATAGCTCCACACCAGTCTCCATTCAGGTCCGACCTTAGACTCCGCCTCCTCCGGCAGAGCCAGCGCTGATTGGCCGAAGGCTGGCCAATGCATTCCTATGCGAATGCAGAGACTTAGCAGTGCTGAGTCAGTTTTGCTCAACTACACATCTGATGCACACTCGGCACTGCTACATCAGATGTAGCAATCTGATGTAGCAGAGCCGAGGGTGCACTAGAACCCCTGTGCAAACTCAGTTCACGCTAATAGAATGCATTGGCCAGCGCTGATTGGCCAATGCATTCTATTAGCCCGATGAAGTAGAGCTGAATGTGTGTGTTAAGCACACACATTCAGCACTGCTTCATCAAGCCAATACAATGCATTAGCCAGTGCTGATTGGCCAGAGTACGGAATTCGGCCAATCAGCGCTGGCCAATGCATTCTATTAGCCCGATGAAGTAGAGCTGAATGTGTGTGCTAAGCACACACATTCAGCACTGCTTCATCAAGCCAATACAATGCATTAGCCAGTGCTGATTGGCCAGAGTACGGAATTCGGCCAATCAGCGCTGGCTCTGCTGGAGGAGGCGGAGTCTAAGGTCGGACCTGAATGGAGACTGGTGTGGAGCGATCTTAGACTCCGCCTCCTCCAGCAGAGCCAGCGCTGATTGGCCGAATTCCGTACTCTGGCCAATCAGCACTGGCTAATGCATTGTATTGGCGTGATGAAGCAGTGCTGAATGTGTGTGCTTAGCACACACATTCAGCTCTACTTCATCGGGCTAATAGAATGCATTGGCCAGCGCTGATTGGCCGAATTCCGTACTCTGGCCAATCAGTGCTGGCCAATGCATTCTATTAGCTTGATGAAGCAGAGTGTGCACAAGGGTTCAAGCGCACCCTCGGCTCTGATGTAGCAGAGCCGAGGCTGCACAAGGGTTCAAGCGCACCCTCGGCTCTGATGTAGGAGAGCCGAGGGTGCACTTGAACCCTTGTGCAGCCTCGGCTCTGCTACATCAGAGCCGAGGGTGCGCTTGAACCCTTGTGCACACTCTGCTTCATCAAGCTAATAGAATGCATTGGCCAGCGCTGATTGGCCAATGTATTCTATTAGCCTGATGAAGTAGAGCTGAATGTGTGTGCTAAGCACACACATTCAGCTCTACTTCATCGGGCTAATAGAATGCATTGGCCAGCGCTGATTGGCCAGAGTACGGAACTCGACCAATCAGCGCTGGCTCTGCTGGAGGAGGCGGAGTCTAAGATCGCTCCACACCAGTCTCCATTCAGGTCCGACCTTAGACTCCGCCTCCTCCAGCAGAGCCAGCGCTGATTGGCCGAATTCCGTACTCTGGCCAATCAGCACTGGCTAATGCATTGTATTGGCGTGATGAAGCAGTGCTGAATGTGTGTGCTTAGCACACACATTCAGCTCTACTTCATCGGGCTAATAGAATGCATTGGCCAATCAGCGCTGGCCAATGCATTCTATTAGCGTGAACTGAGTTTGCACAGGGGTTCTAGTGCACCCTCGGCTCTGCTACATCAGATTGCTACATCTGATGTAGCAGTGCCGAGTGTGCATCAGATGTGTAGTTGAGCAAAACTGACTCAGCACTGCTAAGTCTCTGCATTCGCATAGGAATGCATTGGCCAGCCTTCGGCCAATCAGCGCTGGCTCTGCCGGAGGAGGCGGAGTCTAAGGTCGGACCTGAATGGAGACTGGTGTGGAGCGATCTTAGACTCCGCCTCCTCCAGCAGAGCCAGCGCTGATTGGTCGAGTTCCGTACTCTGGCCAATCAGCGCTGGCCAATGCATTCTATTAGCCCGATGAAGTAGAGCTGAATGTGTGTGCTTAGCACACACATTCAGCTCTACTTCATCAGGCTAATAGAATACATTGGCCAATCAGCGCTGGCCAATGCATTCTATTAGCTTGATGAAGCAGAGTGTGCACAAGGGTTCAAGCGCACCCTCGGCTCTGATGTAGCAGAGCCGAGGGTGCACAAGGGTTCAAGTGCACCCTCGGCTCTCCTACATCAGAGCCGAGGGTGCGCTTGAACCCTTGTGCAGCCTCGGCTCTGCTACATCAGAGCCGAGGGTGCGCTTGAACCCTTGTGCACACTCTGCTTCATCAAGCTAATAGAATGCATTGGCCAGCACTGATTGGCCAGAGTACGGAATTCGGCCAATCAGCGCTGGCCAATGCATCCCTATGGGAAAAAGTTTATCTCACAAAAATCACAATTACACACCCGATAGAGCCCCAAAAAGTTATTTTTAATACCATTCCCCCCTAAATAAAGGTTATCCCTAGCTATCCCTGCCTGTACAGCTATCCCTGTCTCATAGTCACAAAGTTCACATTCTCATATGACCCGGATTTGAAATCCACTATTCGTCTAAAATGGAGGTCACCTGATTTCGGCAGCCAATGACTTTTTCCAATTTTTTTCAATGCCCCCAGTGTCGTAGTTCCTGTCCCACCTCCCCTGCGCTGTTATTGGTGCAAAAAAGGCGCCAGGGAAGGTGGGAGGGGAATCGAATTTTGGCGCACTTTACCACGTGGTGTTCGATTCGATTCGAACATGGCGAACACCCTGATATCCGATCGAACATGTGTTCGATAGAACACTGTTCGCTCATCTCTAATAATGAGGAATTTTTTGATTGGAAGTTAATCTAGAAAAAGCTCTTGGACTTCGAGAGGAAGAAAATCATTACTAACAAGAAAACACATGACAGCAAATCTTTGTGAAGAACACAGCTAAGTACTTCAGTACAGTAACGTGGTTTACATTAGCGCGGGGATCGGGTAACAGCGAGGAGAGATTTGATAGAATTCCGTCTTTATGCAGCCTCTGATCGGCTAGTTTTCCCATAATGAATAAAAAAAGAACCCCCCCCCCCCCTAAAAAAAAAAAAAAAATACAAATAAGACGAGACTTTGAAGTAATGGTTAACTATTTGTGCGCCCTCAACCTTTACGTCCTCAAAGCTGTAGTTGTGACATTTCTGTAAGAACACCAGGACAATGCATGGCTTCCTACTAATGCAGCACTCGAACTGTTTTAGGGGGCGTTCACAATTGCGCTGCTGAACACTCGCAGCGATTCTGCCGAAATTGCAGGAAAAGCAACTTGGGGATGGCTTGCATGCGGTCAATTTATAATCCTTACCATTTCAATGCGTTTTTAAAGCAAACCACCGGTGTCCGTAAGCGGCCTCTCCACCATGAAAGCGCTTTTTTTTTGCACAGACACAAAGTCGGACATGCAGGTTTTTGTGTCCGTGTAAAATAAGCAGTTTCACAGCGGAGAGGCTGCATATGGAAACTGGTGGTTTGCTTTAAAAACCCATTGAAATAAATGGGTTTTTAAAAACTGACCATATGCAAGCCGTCCCCAAGTTGTTTTTCTTGAAATTTTGGCAGAATCACAACGGGTGGTCAGCAGCTAAGTGTGAACACCCCCTTACTGAGTGCCTAGGTTTTTCATTGGAAGGTATTGTACAACAAGGCTAGGTTCACAACTGAACCTGTGTCCCCGAATCCACTTAAAAAATGCAGAGAGAAAAGTCCTGCAAGCAGGACATTTTGGGCAAAAACCCATCGTACCACATTATAGTCTATGGGGTCTGTGGGTTTCTGTAGGTTAACTGTAGGTTGTCCCCAAACCCGAACGCAGGTGTGAACCTACCATAAAACCCCAGTATCTGGAGGAAGTAGGTTCCAATACTACTTGCAGATAGAAGAAACCACACTTGGCATCAAACGCTATTCCACACAGCTGATCAGTGTAGGGGCCATGTATGAGCCCCATTGATCTTATATTAATGATCTATCCTTTTAATAGGTCACTATTAGAAAGCCGTGCATATCCCTTTGCTGCTAATCATGGTGAAACTATGTTTAATGAAAATGCAGATACTGGGGTATTGGTAAAGATGATAAGATAAGATAAAATAAGATAAGATCATGTTTAATAGTTCCACCATGGGGAAATTTAGTGTGTTACAGCAGCATAAATAATATAATACCAAATACAAAAGCTCCACGGTAGAAGCATTACAGAGACAGTAGGTACAGAGAAAAAAGTTAAAGGTAAAAAATAGTAGAAGGGATATTACATACTTAAGGATCTCACAGTTCTCTGTATGGAATGATCTTCACTTAGCTCGGTGTTGGTTGTACAGCCTGACCACCAGGGGTGAACCTGCCCCTTTTGCCGCCCGAGCCGAACTACGGAAAGCCGCTCCCCCCCCCGCCGGAGGAGGGGGCGGAGCGGGGGCGTGGCTGAGCGTAGGGGGCGTGGTGAATCGAAGGGGCGGGGCTTGGTGCAGTTCGCCGGCAGAGAACAGGCACGGAGAGGACCTACTCTCTGCCTGAGCGTGAGGGGAGGCTGCTGGAGCAGCGCTGCTCCAGTGGCCTCCCCAAACCACCGCTCGGTGCTAAGCCAGTCCAGGACAGCTTGTCCTGGACTGGCTTAGGTTAGCAAAAATGCCACCCTCCCTGAGGCCCTGGCATAGTGCCGCCTGAAGCGCTCGCTCAGGTCGCCTCATGGGAGGTGTGGCGCTGCTGATCGCGGCTGGGGTGAAGCAGTTGGTCGCTGACAGTACTGCCCAGTGCTGTCATAGTCTCATACAATGGATGGCAGTTGTTCTCCAGCATGGAGCTCACCATGAACAGTATCCTGAAGGCAAAATATCTGCCATATGGCCATCCAGATATCATCGGGCTCCTTACTAACCCTTGGTTCACATCTACATTTGGTAATCTGTTCCCCCCAACGGACTTCCGAACGCATTTGCAGTAAAAGCACACAAACCCCATAGACTATAATGGGGTCCGTGTGCTTGCCGCAAGATCCATGCACGAGTCACGCAGACAGGAAAGTGGATTGTGAACCACTTTCCTGTCCGCATTTTCCCTGCGGAGATCTCAAGGCAAGTACACAGACCCTATTATAATCTATGGGAGTCCATGTGCTTTCACTGCTTTCGGGGGGGATTAGCGACGCAGATGTGAACAAGGCCTGACACTGCTCATTGATCATTTTTTGTATCTGTGTTGATATTTTAACTCAGACCCATTCAAGTGAATACTACCAAGCTGCATTACCCGACACACCCCACGGACGAGAGCGGCACCATCTCTAGAAGGTAGCAGCCATGTTTTTCTAATCACGTTCACCCTTTTTAAGAATTTTGTAGAGGAAGAAAGTGCAAGTGGCGAAAAGAATTTCCAGCGGTAATAAAGTCTGGTGATCGCTTTCTATTCTCATTTTAATGAGTAAAAGAATCTCCACAATGTGTCATAGCAATTTTCTCAAAAAGTGATACTTCACCTCTAACTTGACTGCCTATTGAGAGCCGTACAATGATTGCGTTAAATTACATTCTAAATGTTATATTATAAAGATATGGAGATACCTTTGTATCGCTTACCAAGAAGCAGCATATGGTGTTAAATAGCTTCTGAGCATCGCACTCGGAAAATTGTTAATACAGCGCCAGAACATGATATACGCAGGCACTTTGTAAAACAGCGGCTCGCTCTATCTTTGGGGACAACTTGCCAGCTGCTGTGAAATGTTACCTCTGAATTGAATGTGTGCAACTTTTACTATATAATATTGTTTTATGGCAGTAGAGGCTTCAATAGGAGGCTCATCATTCGCTCTGCTTTAAAATCGTGTCACTGACATTGTCACTGCTACGTTTCTATCTAAGAGACTAAAAGAGTCTGAGAGTTTTGGAAAGCTGATGCCGCAGTCTTTGGAGTTCAGTATTTCTGCCTGGGGGAATGATATATGCCACACATTATATTGTGAGAATGATAAAGGCAATCTTTATGGAACGGTAGTCACATCAGTATTTCCACGGTTCAGTCTCTGCTCGGTGCAGAGCAAATGTCTAAGATGGAGAAAAAGATTTAATTGAGGTTAAAGGGAGTCTGTCAACAGGGTGAAGCATAGTAAACCAGCATCGCAGGTGGGCAGGTCAGGTATTGGGAGTAGGACCGGAGTCTCCACACCATCGTACGGAGGTTACCAGCCCTCTCCTTGCTGCTCTCCCAAGTCCCCTGCTTCTGGGTCTCGGGAGGCAGGCCGGAACCTCCAAATTGATGTGCCAGTCTCCTCCTGAGCTGGAGGGGAGCTTCTCGTTTCGGTCTAGTGGCGGGACGGGGCCTATTTAATGCTGGCTATTTAGTGTTTTTTCTAGTATTCCTGGTAGTAAGCGTATCTGACTGCCTGTGCTCTGACCCTTTGCCTTGCCCTCTGACCCTGCCTTTGCCTCCTGATTTTGTGCTGTCCCTGCTACTTTTTATGACTCCGGCTTGCCTCTAGACCTCCGCTTCCTGCTTTTTGTACTTCACCACTCCTGTTACTGACTCGGCCTGTCTGACCTTCCCTTTGGATTTCCCAATGCACTGCGTTGCCCTCTTGTTGACGACCTGGACTGTACGACTATGCTTGTCTCTCGGCTGTCACCTGCTGACCACCCGCCGCTGCCTCCTGGTTCCTTGGACCTGCACTGCTACTCAAAACATCTGCTCATAAGAGTCCCCAGTGTCTGGTTTACTGTGATTTGTGGCATGCTGTGTATGGCATTTCCCGACCTGTACCGCTCTGCCCAGAAGTGCCACCAAGTCCATCCCCACAATCTGTGGCTCTGGTGCAGGCAATTGTTGGGTTGGAGTGGGTGCGGCCTGGGGGTGTTGGAAACACAGGGCAGTATTAACCATTTTCATCAATGTATCTAATACTGGTTCTCACTATTGGCTCAGATCTGCATCTGTTATCCTAACACCAGGCTCACCTGAATGTAACACTCTTTTCCCCATGGAAATTCATGGCTCCATTGCTAAGATATTATTTATTTAGTAATATGCAAATGCACTACCTGGAGCAACAAAGGTGTCTCCGATGTTCCTTGCGACTAACAATTTTCATGGGAATAAAGGTTGGTAAAATCAGGTGTCTCTGATTTATCTGTGTTGCTGGTTTAATATGTTTCACCTGGTGACAGACTCCCTTTAATACTATTCATGCCCTAATATAGTACATCTGCAGGAGTTAGAGCCCCCCTATTTTTTTTTTTATACAGACCTCCATAAACGTCCTATTATACAAGCCGATATCCAAGGCTATTTTCGGCGCTGAGCGATTTTGTGGATGGTTTGTGCCGATAATAGCCCTGTCTAATATTTCTGTGCATCAGCTGACCAATGATGATAAAATCTACAGATTATCGGCAGCATATCACTATGTGTAATCCGGGATATGCTGCCGATTACCAATGCATTGCTATATCACCTCCTTGAGGTGGGCCGCAGGTCACGTGACTCAGATAACACGTTTCTGTACTAGTATATAGAAAGGGGAGGAAGGAAATGTGACGAGATGTTCAAGAGATAAGAGAACAAAGACAGGCTTATAGTAAGTTTCATGGCTTCTTCTGGAGCGGTTCTGAAGTTATTCTACCTCAAAAAGAAGCTCCCAAAGCAGCTTCAAAGATGCCTAAAAAGTCAGAAGTTAGATGCTGATGCTGAAACTAAATAGGAGCTTTCTATCACAACTAATGCACTTTTTTCACATCACTGAAGGTCAGTATTTCTTTATAGATTCTGCATAGTCCTGACTGAGCTAGACAGTTATAGAGCAGATTCTCCTTCACTTACTGTGTGCAGTTTGACAACTAGTCTTCACCAACCTTACAGCAGACTTCAAAAGCCTATAGACCCATTGTAACCATTTCATTACTTTTAGGATTTTTGAGAACCAGCTTTGGATTTGGTTTTTACTTGCGAATTGAGCCTAGCATGCAGAACTAGTTTTGTGGGTAGTATAATAGGACTAACAACTAGAGATGAGCGAGTAGTACTCGATCTAGTAGGTATTCGATCGAATACTACGGTATTCGAAATACTCGTACTCGATCGAGTACCACTCGCTGTTCGAATGTAAAAGTTCGATGCAGAACCAGCATTGATTGGCTGAATGCTATACAGTCGGCCAATCAACACTGGTTCTTCTCCTACCTTTAGAAGTCTTCTCCGTGCAGCTTCCCCGTGGCGTCTTCCGGCTCTTCATTCACTCTGCCAGGCATCAGGCCTGGGCAGAGCCGACTGCACATGTCCGCTTGTAGTGCAGGCATGCACAGTCGGCTTTGCCCAGGCCCGATGCCTGGCAGAGTGAATTCAGAGCCGGAAGATGCCGCGGGGACGCTGCACGGAGAAGACTTCTCGGAGGATCCAGCCCGACCCTCACTCGTGAAGTTGGTAAGTATAATTTGATCGAACGTTGCCTACCCCTGAAACGAGCATTTTCCCCCCATAGACTATAATAGGGTTCGATATTCGATTCAAGTAGTCGAATATTGAGGGGCTACTCGAAACGAATATCGAACCTCGAACATTTTACTGTTCGCTCATCTCTAATGAACAGGCATAGATTTCTGTATCGGTGCAGGGGCTGTGCCCACTTTATGACAAGGCATGTGGCATTTTACTGTTCGCTCATCTCTACTAACAACGTCAGATATACTATTATTATCTAGTGGGGATATTGCAGTAAGCTATAGTGCTTAGTTTATTTTTCACCATACTCACTAAGCAGACTGGCAGATAAGGGACGGTTATAATCCACCTCGACTTTCTTGGCAGCCAAAAGTCGTCAGCGCCAGCCAAGCTCTACTTCTCTGACTCCAACAAATGTTGTTTAACTGCAAATTCTAGAAAACATCACGAAGAACGAAGCTGAACCCAATGGACTTCATTTGCTTATTTTAAGAAATCTGATTTCCTTTTAGCCACACTAGTCAAAGCCAATTCTGTCCTTAAAGCTGTCAGCATATAGATCTTTCTAAGTCTGGCCCTGTGTCCGGTTGTTTCCATTCATAACGTATATTGGCACTGTTCCTTTCCCCAGAGCCTGGGATACAGTAGAGCCTTGCGAATGAAAACCACATTAGGTAGTTGCGGCCCTTGAACTTCCCCCGAGCTGGGAGAAATCCCTGGAGCAGTTTTGCACTGTGTGAGTCATGGAGAGACGGTTTTAGTTACAAATATTTTATTAATGCTTTAGAATAATGAGCAGTCAGAACGCGCGGCAGTCAACAGACCGCAATACGCTTCCCGACGCCTCACAAGAGCGCAGCCATTTATACAGTAAATGCTTTTGTATGGTATGTGCTTTATAGCTGCAATTTATCAGGTCATTCAGCAATTTGCAGGAATGAAAATTCCACAAATCTGATCATGTTCACACTTCAAGGGTTGTTCAGTCACCTATAATTGATTTTCAGAACCGCTTAGATGATGTTCACACTATCATTGTGTAAGTCCATTGCTCTCATCCTTTATAGAATGAAGCGACAGACTTTTACAGTGATAGAACGATGGATAAAGACAGAGCCCCCAGCATCAGTGTCAGTTCACATGGACTCTAATGACCATGACTAGCCTGACGAGAGCTTAGAAGAAAGAATTCTGTGTGCCATATGTTGTCTTCTATATATTATGGTCGTATGGCACTCCTTAGATGTAGGCGGGTGCTGGAGGAGGAACACAATTGTATACACAGTATACAAAGACCTCCGCACCCCCAGTAGCAATCTATACAGTGATTTAACATTTCGATCCTACCCGAACCTTCGTCAGACATGGATCACCGTAGAAAGTATCGGTCAGGTAAGCCAGAAAAAGTAAAAATCATGATGGAAGGTTTCTGCCATGTTTGTTAACATGAGAGTGAATGCAGATGGATTCCATATATAGGGGGGGGGTCCGTCTGCATTCTTCAACTAATGTCCCCTGCTCTAATGGTATGATGGATGAAAGCAATGGACGTTACTAATAGTAGTGTGACCCTACCCTTAGAATGCCATGAAATAATGAAAAAACAAAACTAAAAGTACTCTATAGAGACTACTGCGTGGGCCATAGGGAGCAGTAAAGGGTTGGTGGTCTCACCATATAGGGCAAAGTATGGATTTATATGGATAGTACCAAAGTCACTAATCTGTCTCTTTGGTATGACATAGCATTCATTGCTGAAGGATACATTGCTCCTAAGAGGGTCACTTATGACCAGCGCCGCACCTCCCATGAGGCGACCTGAAGCGACCGCTTCAGGCGGCGCTATGCCAGGGCCCCAGGGAGGGCGGCATTTTTGCTAACCTAAGTACTGAGCGGTGGATTGGGGAGGCCGCTGAAGCAGTGCTGCTCCAGCAGCCTCCCCTTACGCTCAGACAGAGAGCAGGTCCTCTCCCTGCCTGCTCTCTGCCTGCGAACGCCGCTGAGCCCCTTTGCTTCGCCCCACCCCCTTCACGCTCCACCACGCCGCCTCCACTCCGCCCCCTCCTCCGGGGGGAGGGGGGCGCAGCTTTCTGTCGCTCGCCTCGGGCGGCGAAAGGGCTAGGTTCACCCCTGCTTACGACAGCAATTTGCTGAAACTTTCATGCGATTTCATGGCTTTTGACATCTAGGACTGTAAGGGGTTAACCCGAACCTATCACATTGGATCACAGTTCTCCATACAGAAATAGAAAGTGTTAATATGTTTATTTTTTCGAGCATCTCCTGCACAGGTCGCAGCTAGGGGCTCATTAATGGTGTCACAGCCCCCTTTTACAGCTTTGCAGCCATGCTGAGTGACTACAGAGGCATATATTAGGAAGAGCCGGAGGGAGAAAAGCCATCGAAGCCCATGAGAAGGTTTATCAGTGAAGAATGCCGTTTTCAGGAACAGAGACTTGTACGTGAACTGGCTTTCTTATTAAAGGAGATCTGAGAGCCGCGGCGACTGGAGAAAGGTGACGGCAAAAATGCTGATCACCTTAAAGGGACCAGGCACACAACATAAAGCGCAATCTGTAGGCGGCGTATTATAGAACCGGAGGAGCTGAGCATAAAAAACTATAACTATAAGGTATTTATTTACATCTCGGCCACTTAGGAGGAGGACCCCTGGGACAACTAAGCACAGAGTGAATACATAAGTTATATTCAGAAGACCGTACATCAGCCGGCCACGCTGCTCCGGCGCTATAACGTACTTCCTGCAGGTTGCATGCATTCTCAATGCAAATACTTAAAGGGGTACTCAGCTCATTTCAAGTTAAATGCTAGGAACATGCTGAATTGGTGAGGGACTCACAGCCATTTGCAGAAAGGGGGTCTCATGTCTCCTATGCCTGCACCCCCTTGGCGCAAGGAGTTAAATGAAGCATCTCTGTCCTATGCTTTCTTCAGCAGTTCCCCAAACTTAAATGTAGCCAGAGGCTTTACTATAGGTGATACAGAGGTAGCCATCACTGCTGGGCCCTAGGTTGAGGGGCCCCCACAATATCAGAAGACTTGGTAAATAGGATTCAAGACATATTTTGCATTGAGGCTCAAAAGCTTCGACACCAGTTACACAACCTATCAAGATCAATAGGATGCTAAAGACCAGACCCCAATCATCTAAAAGCTACCCCCTATCCAGCTACATCCCTTTAAAGTGCTCGGTTGGTTAGCACTGTTGCTGTGTATCATAGTCCATGTTCTCAGAATCTGAACAAGGGGCAACATCGGCCCGCTGTCTGTACATTCTGCATGTGTTTCCTCCTCATTCCAATGGCATACTGATAGGTTAATTGGCTTTCTATGAAATCAGCTCTAGATTACGGAAATGAAATACTGAGGCCCCAGAGACTGAGGTCATGATTAAAATCTGTACAACGCTACAGTATATGTTGTGTAGTGTGCGAATGTTGGTTCATGCTGCTACTCTGCTGCACTCCACTGCTTCCACAATTCTACGCTTGACCTAGTCCTGATGCTGATGATGTTCCGTGGGCTGAGCGGCCAGACAGGAAAGTATCCATTCTAGAAATGCAATAAGCAGACTGCATCCTATTATGCAAATTTACCAAATTTTGTTATTGTTGGTAATAACTTCTATTGGCAAGGCAACACTCTCACAGAGTTAAAAATGACCTCTTACCTCCTCCACCAATTCTAGTTCTTAGCATCTGTTAACAGTCACAGCCCCACTAATTCCAGCACAGTTAGACATTTCTCTCTAGCCGCCACCATTCCTGAGTAACAAGTGCAGTTAGTTTTGGTGCCTGATGTGCTATTTAGGCTGTGTAATGTTAGAAGGGTGGTGTCCCGTCAGGGGGGGTGTGATTCTGAGATCCAATCAGAGGCAGCCAGTGTCAGAGTTCAGAATCACACCCCTTGTCTGCTCCTGCCTGATAATACCTAGCCTAAGTAGCATGCAGGCACCAAAACTAACAGCATTGATTACTCAAGAACTGTGGGGGCTAGAGAAAAAAAATCCATCTGTCTAAGAATCAGTGGAGCTATTAAAAAAACACAAGGAGCTGAATTTTTGGAGGTGGTGAAAGTCCTCTTTAGAGGATTTTTCCCACAAACATAACCTGACTGCTGCCCCCATGATCATCAGCATGAGTCCCTATTTGTGAAAGGAGAATCCCATGTATAACCAGTGAACGCTGATCCATTCACTACTAAGGGACGAACGGTGCTTTGCTAGTCATAGTAGGAAATGAAGGGTTATGCATGCACAATACCACTCCATTCACATTGAGGACTCGGAGACCCCAGTGATCCCACCCTCCACTGACCACACACCCAGTGGATAGGTGATGAATGTCATTCATAGAAAACCCCTTTATTACCAATTGGGCTGGTCTGCCAACCTGGTAGAGAGCCTACATGCTATGGAAGTGTGTGGGGGGGCAGGGATGGGCGAAGGGTGGATTTTACTGATTCCGAATTAGGTAAGCAGACTCATATTACTATATACCTCTATATAGCTATGTTTAACTGTATATTGATATCTAAGCATGTACGCATAGCCTAGTTATTTGCACACTAGTCTTAGATGCCAGCCTGACTTTATTCCTGTTATTTTATAGGATCAAGCAGCGTTTGTCAGCATGAGTACTCTTAATCCTTTATATTGTGGATTTAGAGCAGCAGCCAGATCCGAATACTAGATACACACAATATATATGAGCAAATCTGCTAAACCGCTTTATAATTACTTCTGGGACACATTTCTCTTTCTATATACTATGGGTTTTTATTAGGATTAAATATATATCCTTAATATTTCAAGGAACCTGTCAAAGGGGGTTGTCCAGCTAAAAGTAAAAGTTGTTCAGCCTACTTCTGCAATTTACCAATAGACTTTCATTAAGACGTCAAGGTCAGTCTCGGGGTCTCTACGTCCACTTAGACTCCACTCTCTTCAATCTGCTCAGATCCTCCTGCTCTATAATATGCTGCCTGCAGATCGTATGGAATCTTCCATGAGTCCCTTTAATTCAAGTTTATTATTATTATTCATTGAAATGGATTAAAACAATTTTTGCAGCCAAAGAACCATGAAGATATAGTTTGATGGCTACACAAAGTAGTCTAGAGAAGATAAATCAAGTGACATACAATAAGTCAGCACAAATTAAGTCTACATTAATTCTTAGCACTAAGTACGCTCATATTTTATCGACGTGCATGGAGTTTCCCCTTCCTACTACTACTGTGCACTATATACGGTAGATTTATGACTTCAATAATTTTTTTTTATAATTACTATACTGCTTCTGGCATTTTGTTCCGTGTGTTTGGGGTGAATTATCCGTCATACGTAGAAGTACAATAAAGCCTTTGATCGTGACGAAAAGGTCAGTAGTAATCACTGTAGTGAATGTGTTACCCTTTATGGTCATCACTTTTTATTGCTGGCAAAATATCACACTCCTTCCAGGGAATAAATATTACTACAGTAAATCCACCTAAGGCTAATTATGGGTGAAGACACGGCAAACTGAGAGATTATTCAATGGAAATGAGAACACGAGAATAGTCAACTCGAAGCTGAATAGGTCAGGGCGGGTCTGCACAAAAGTGGCCGGAAAAGTTGGTCAACATCCCTTTTTTTTCAATTATTATATACTGTATGCCGTTATTTTCTACAAAAAAAATTATATTGTGGATGTAGCCTATTTGGTATAAAATAATATCAATGACAAAGAATTTGAAAATCTCCATTTCAGTGGGTCTAGATCTAGAAATCTAGAAAAATCGGAAAGTCAGTTTGGGCGTATTTGAGAAAATCCATTTTTCATCATACAAAGACAAAAAATGGGCAAGACACTGAGCGACACTACAGTGTAGATCCATATTGAGATGGAACTAGGCAAATATTGTAAGTAAATCAGACCAGTTGACCTCTCACCGCTGTTGTGATAGTGTCACAACAACAAAAACTGCATAATTGTTGGCCAAATGCAAGAGTGGCAGCGAGTACCACTTAAGTCACTGGAAAACCAGGCACACACAAGCAGTGGATGCAAGGGATGAACTGAAAAAGTGGACTGAGCTTGCTGGCCAAGGAATGGAGGAACAACTTGGTATGTTCACAACAACTTTTATTGATATAAACAACACAATGCGTTTGGGGCGGTGAGGGCCCTTTGTCAAGTGCATAGACTTTCCACACCTCTTTTGGGAGTCCACATTCACATGCTCTTCTGGCCTCTTTCAGAATTGCCTAGCACCACAAGATCACCATTGGACATACCGACTTCATGATGCTACAATCCAAAAAGAGGTACAGGAACAATTGCTTATCACTTTGTCATTTGCATATCACTTTAAAGTTGATTTGAAGTTGGTGCACTATGGATGAGCCTTCAGCCCAGGGAACTTGCTTCTCAAGTAGGATAGGTGATCACATAGCAGTAGCAGGATCAACCCTTAGTGCATAGGGCAGCAAAGGCAGAAGATGATAGAAGTCTGAGTGACAAGAACATTGTTCCAGGTAGCTGAAGATCCACCCACAGTGCACCAACTCCTTCATTTAAAGTTGTTCATCTCCAAATCTACATAACAAAGATATATTGTTTATCAGTGTAATAAGTTATGTAACATGACGACGACAGGTGAATATTCTTGCAGGAGATCGTGAACTCTCTTGAAAACTCCCCAATATACAGTTCTTCCGTTATACTTCATAAAATTGTGCAAAAAAATTGACAACTGAATATCACCACTCCTCTTGTCAAAGGGTTATGTCACTACATAGTCAAGCACTGTCAGCACTAATTGGACATTGCCAAAATTTGCATGAATGCACCCCCAACTGGTAGCACCCAGCTATCAATGTATTTGTACATTTTTAGGAGGAATAGCAGAGGAACACTAAAGGGTAAATATAGGAGAACCATCAGTTACTAGACAAGCTAGGTGGATACAACAACTATAACCATAAACACTACATTTAGGAGGTTAAAAATCAAAGAGAAAACCAGATATTCGAGAAAACACTATCCATCAGGTCACAAGGATGTCCGATCTAAAATCAGTTTGATAGTATGTATGAGTTGTTCTATTGTTACTGTTTATAGATATTATTGAAAGTGGTTTTCCAAGCAAACAATATTGATAACCTATCTTTAGTATGGGCTATCTATCTCCTATCAGCTGGGGTCCAACACCCCAGCCATCTGGTGTTCTCTGAAGCTGCTATACAGAGAACAGAGCTGGAAGCAGACAGCAGCAGGCTGTGCTGGGTTACTGCAGCTTAAGTCCCATTAACCTAAATAGGAGCTGAGCTGTGATCATCAATATCATTTGCCCAGAAAACCCATTTAATATATTTATTGCTGTATAATGTTTGAAGATTGTTAGTTAAATTTTTACAATACCCCCTACCCCTTGGTAAAATGGAACCAGGCTTTATGTTAGCAATGTGCCCACAATTATATGAAAGTATAGAAGAGCCTTTAGAAAAGAATCCCGCCGAGATTAGGAAGCCCTTGAAGATATATTAGTTAAGCTTCTCATATAAATAGAAGTCTTTCATTTACGGTCTGGCTATTGTTAACCTCGGCAGTGTTGAAGTTCCAATCTATCATGTTCTAATCATTGCTTCCATCAAATTCATTATTATAAGAATGGCATTAATGTATCAAGTTCAATCTATTCTACAATACTTGAATGGCTGTCCACTGAAAGACGGCTATACTTTGCAATACAAAACCTCTGTTCCTAGTCGATGTAAGCAAACCACATAAAAGGACAGCGAGGTTCGAAGGTACAGAACCAAAGTTTTGTGTTTATGAAAATGAATTTAGTTATTAATATTTTTGTTTTACATAGGTGCAATCCAATTATAATTTGCTTTAAGTAAGAGATATACTTCATCTAAAATTGAGAATGTCCTTCTTTATCTTGACTGTTGGCTCAAGATATCTGAAGATAAGAGTCACAAGAAGACCAACTTTGGTAAAATTATTTTTTAACAAATTCAACACTGGTCATCTTATCTCACTCATCTTACAATATCTTGAACAAAGATAAGGATGGACACATCTGTATAAAGGGAGTAAGCACCATAGAGGTAGACCATATGGTTACAATAAGGCCCTTGCGTAAATGTGGCCTAGTACTGACTAGTCCCTTATAGTACAGGGCCTACAAAGGGATAAGAAATTGGGTCATAGAGCCAAATTTGTGCCCCCTCCTCACAATTGTTTAAAGTTGAATTCCTCACTGATAACATTACATTTTATAATAAGAACAGGGCCCTTCTTAATATATGTGGACAGTGGTTAAATTGGGTCAGAACGCGCCGGAACGGAGTACAAATGTGTCTGAAGCGGAATGTGCGAAATATAGAAAAACACCGTTACTTATCTCTCCTGGCTCAGGATGGCTTTGTGCCTATTTGGTGATGGACCAGACATCACATGGGCCGTGGGCTTGTGTCCTCATGCATTACAACGCAAGCCCCTTTTTCATGTGACGTCCGGCATTCCATGTAAAATGGCCGACATCTGCAGGGAGTGCTCCAGAGCACAGGAGAGGTAAGTAACAGTGTTTTCTGTATCCTCGTACAGTCCTAGGTCTCTGATTATTATACTGTGTTGTCTGAAACAGGGGAAGGGGTGGTCATCGGTCAGTCGGTCAGGGTCTTCGGAGGAGAGGGGGCAGAGAGCATTCCCCCCCAAAAAAATTCCCAATTTAAGCACTGTATATGGATACATATTTCCAAAATTTGGAAGTGAAATTAGAGGTCCTTGGCAACTATAGGTCTACAGTAGAAACTTTATCAAAGACAATATTGAATCAGAATATTTAACTTTCCTCTTACTTGAAGATATTACAGTACAATTGTAACATTATATGAATTACATTTGCCTGTGAATTACAATCGAGCCTGTTTACCTATATAACCCAATAATCCGCACCCTGGTAATGCTGCCCTTAGCTGATAACACGCAAATAACACTGGTGTCTGTCTGGAGCAAAGCATGGCTACATAATATGTTTGGCAGTCAGCCCAGCCTGTGATAAAGAGGCCTGGTAAAGAGCAGTGCAAGGTGACACAGGTTTATTGGAGAAAATCACATCCAATTGCAACAAAAGAAATAGTCTGCCAAATAAGTCACACACATTGCACAGCGTGTGCTCCTGTATACATAGAAACAAAAGCTAAATATGCTTAGAAGGGATTTCGCTTCACCGGCTACTTAAGTTCTAGTTGATCGTGCAATTTTTTTTTAGTGAAGAGCAATAATAGGGGTAATGTAACTTACATAAAGCATAGAAGCAAATGCTACCCAACTATAAAAATTTGCAAAATAAAGAGACCGCAAATGCAATTTAATGGATAGAAACAGGGCCCCCACCATAGCTCAGGCACTTCATCCATGGACAGACTGCAATAAACATCACAACCACTGGGTGGCCACACATAAATACTAGGCATAAAGGGTAGATATCTTGTGATAGAGTATCGTGAAATAATATTTTTTTCAAGGCTGGTCATCTCTCACTATATACCTATGGATTTGTGTTAGGAGCTGGACCAAACCTCTACTACAGTGCATGGAGGCTGCTGGCCTGCTCCTCTGTCTGTCTGGATCCAGCACTTCTAAGCCCTTCAGGGGGAGGACTGGAACTCCACAATAGTCGGCGGAGGTTGCTGGTCTCCTCCTGGGACCGCAACACAATTCAGGGGGTCAGGGGGCGAGCTGAAGTCCATTTAAGTTTGACTTTAGTTCCGGCTCGCAGCGGATTATACAGTTACCTAGAATCAGCTCCGCGCTACGTTATCCCGTTTGCCCCGGACCTCGTTTTCTGCCCTCCTACTGTGTATCTGTTGTTTGCCTCCTGTGAATGACCCTGCTTGCCTTCCAGACCACCTCTCCTTGACCTACGTCTTTGTACCTCATGACCTCCAGTGTATGACCCGGCTTGCCTGACTACCCGATTGCTCCATCCTTCTGTACCATGTGACCTCCAGTGTATGACCCGGCTTGCCTGACTACCCGATTGCTCCATCCTTCTGTACCATGTGACCTCCAGTGTATGACTCGGCTTGCCTGACTACCCGATTGCTCCATCCTTCTGTACCATGTGACCTCCAGTGTATGACTCGGCTTGCCTGACTACCTGATTGCTCCATCCTTCTGTACCATGTGACCTCCAGTGTATGACTCGGCTTGCCTGACTACCCGATTGCTCCATCCTTCTGTACCACATGACCCGGCTTGTCTGACTACGTCTTGTCTCATCCCTAGAAACTGCGTGACCTCCTGATTACTTACCCAGCTAGCTTCTGCCATCTTCTGTTGAACTCAGATTACTGCACTCTACTCCAGTGAACAGCTTCGTCTGCTTCTACACCCACCTAGGTGAGTGGTCTTCAGGTTTCTGAGTCCTGCTGTGACTTGGGGTGCCCTGTACGTGTGACGCCCTATGGACGGCTGTGGTTCTGGATCCCAGAATTTACCAGTCCATCTCCACCATCAGTAGCTCTGGTGAAGACCTCTGGGGCCTGGTTCTGCTTTGGTTTGGAGGGCATTGGATGCTCAGTGCTGTTTTGCCTCAGTGTTCAGGAAGTCTGGTTGCCCGGGACTAACTGTCCGTTCTATACTGTATTTGGTATTTCTAACAGTATGTCTAACCAATAGCCAAGGTAAGGAAGAACACATCTATAGATGGACAGGATTGACAAAACATATACAACGTTCCAGAATGCATGTGTCTCATCTATGACATTTTCAGAAAAAGCTCAACATTTACTTGTATGTGATTGTAAATCACTTATCTGTGCTAAAAAATATGCTAAAGCATTCAAAGCTATCACTCCGCACATACAATACAATACCAGATTACAAATGTTATTATAACAAGCAACAAAGCCAAGTTATAATAGAATTATATTAACCACTGAGTCACAAAATACTTTTTTTTCTTTAACAAGGAATTTTGCATTCTTCTGCCTTCTTTCATATCATAAAAGAGAGTAAGCGTCATTTCACCATCATTAATCTGTATCATCTTCCGTATTCATCTAGATCTGACAACTAATACACTAGAGAAAAGCTAATTCTAGCCAATAAAAACTGGCACCAGTGAAGGAGAGATTTCATTTGATATATTAGGATAAGTAATGCTATTTTCTAGCCGGACGGAAAATGGAGCAGACTTTTACGTGACAATTTTCAAGTATTCGGAGAGATTTGAAATGCCGCTGTGCAGTCAGTCATTAAACGCATGGCACAATATTCTCAGTGTGACATTTTCCGAAGACTGCATATTTATACGCTGTAGACATGACTGGAGAAGCTGGGAAGGGAAATTGGCCATTCTTCAAAAAAAATTGGAGGCCGGGCTTGTAATGTCTTCTTGCCTTGGTATCTTAGACAGCGATGATTTCAATCAAAGTTCATCGTACATCGCGCCCAGTAATAATCTTGTAAAGCTTCAAAGCCTAGACAAATGTCAAAAGGAGTTTTCGAGCAAGACAGCTCATTAAACTGGGTTTTCCCATTGTATGGAAAATCAGATGCCAGAACACATGTACTGTGTAGACATGTTACTGTAAGGACTTGCAGTGTCTGGGTGCCAAAAACTGGCTGCAAACTGAAAGACTGTCATGTATATTGCAGAGTCCTAAGTATAGCTATATATCAAAGCCACAAGCCTATTAATAAAAAAAAATTCTACTAGACGTAGCAAAAAATACAACGCCATAAGGCTGCTAGGATAGAGACCACAGACCATGCGGAGCACACAACTCCACCAAATAGACTACATATTCCACCTGAAGAAGAACATAGTTGAAAAAATTATAAAATAGAAAAATTCAAAAAATTCTACTCACCTAGTCAGGCCTCGACTACTCTGAAACTCCAGTCGTGTGGTTCCCTCCCTCCTTGTTTACTATTACTGCGGTGATGATGTCATGAACATCCTTGAGCCTCTACAACCGCCATGTGCATGTACATGATATCATCGCTACAGTTGAGTACTAGTGTAGAGATACTGGTGGGGATTGAATAGCTAACAATTGCTTTTAATAACGTGCTTGCTATAAACCGGGATTAAACAAACATTCTCAGACAATCTCTTTAATCTAATGCAGAGGTAGGGAACCTTCAGCCCTCCAGCTGCTGTGAAACTACAACTCCCAGCATGCTCCATTCACTTCCATGGGAGTTCCAAGAACAGCAGAGCAAGTATGCATGCTGGGAGTTGTAGTTTTGCAACAGCTGGAGAGCCAGCCAAAGGTTCCCTACCCCTGATCTAATGAAATAACACTGACTTAAAGGGGATACAAAACATATATATATTTTTGTGCATCTAAAAGCAAATTTACCAATTGTCTCCATTGTGGTCCGATTTTAGACTCCGCCTCCTCACAGACGAACCCCTGGCAGAACCAACGTTGATTGGCCAAATGCTGTACACTGGCCAATTAACGCTGGTCAATGCATTCCTATGAAGAAAAAGTAAGCTCCCTCGTAACCGCAAGCTGCCAGCTCTCCTGACTAGCAAGGACGAGCCTGCTGCAGAACCAGCGTTGATTTGCCGCAGGCTCATCTTTGCTAGTCAGGAGAGCTGGCAGCTTGTGGTTATAGGGAACTTACTTATTATCAGCGCAACTGCAAGCGCTGTGCAGTTAAAGCGCACAGACCCCATAGACTATAATGAGGTCCCTGCGCTTTAACTGCACAGCGCTCCTCCTAAACACTCTCCTCCTGCTACTCGTGGACTTGGTGACTCTCCTTTAGTATAGTGGATTCCCCTGAAATGAGCATTTTTTCCCATAGACTATAATGGGATTCGATATTTGATCGAGTAGTCGAATATTGAGGCTCTACTCAAAATGAATATCGAATCTCGAATATTTCACTGTTCACTCATCTCTAATTATGTCCTTAATAGTAAATTACTGGGTAAGACTGCCAGTGAAAAAGACTTAGGGATTTTGGTGGACAGCAAGCTTACCTTTAATGACCAGTGTCAGGCAGCTGCTGCCAAGGCAAATAAAATTATGGGATGCATCAAAAGAGGTCTAGATTCTCATGACAAGGACATAGTTATGCCTCTATACAAAACACTGGTACGGCCGCACTTAGAATATTGTGCGTAATTTTGGTCCCCGATATACAAGACAGACATAAGTGAACTTGAAAAAGACGGGCAACCAAAATAATTAGGGGAATGGGTGGACTGGAGGACAACGATAGATTAACAAACTTGGGGTTATTCAGTTTAGAGAAAAGACGTCTACGGGGAGATCTAATAACAATGTACAAATACATGAAGGGACAATACAAGGAACTTTCTAAGGATATTTTTACTCCTAGGCCAGTGACAGTGACAAGAGGACATCCACTACGTCTGGAGGAGAGAAGGTTTCACCAGAAACATAGAAGGGGATTCTTGAATAGAACAATATAACAGGTTATGGACTCTAAATTTTAAGGACACGTTGATCCAGGGTTTTTATACCAACTGCCAGATTTGGAGTCGGGAACAAATTTTCCCAATTGGCATGAGCCTCCTGGTTTTTTTGCCTTTCACTGGATCAACACTGTAGGGACTGTAGGGTTATAGGTTGGACTTGATGGACTGGTGTCATTATCCAACCTCATCTACTATGTAACTATGGCGTAAGCTATTTCTATGTGGTTTTAGTTAAAAAAAAGGGATTCCAATGATAGAATCCCTATAATACAGTTCCTATTCTGTATTAAGTTCCCGTGCCTTTCTGGTAACTACAAACAAACCAGGTATAGTCTGATTCTGAAGTCACAATCCCTTAAAATCCCTGTTCCCTGCTTCTTAGGTAGAAAGACATAAGAGATAGATGTATGCCAATATAAAAGCAGGCCGAGACTACAGAAAGTGTGTCTGTAGTCTGTTACCATGGAGACATACAGTTAATGCACAGGAGCTGCAGACACAAAACCGTTTGTGGTTTCATTTTTTTACACAAAGTTTATTTTCTAGAAAATTCTTAGTGTTCATTTGCTGGCCTCATATCCAACCATTCATGTAACTATTGTCCTCCACAGCCCCATACTATAGTGGCCACAAACACGACTATAAAGGAAATATGTAAAATCTATTTGTAATCATTAGAAAAAACTCCAGAAAGAATGACAGTCTTTGCATAAACAAATTATAATGCCATCAAACATATTTGTTTGCAACTACAAAGATAAATGCTTAAATGAAAGCAACATTTGGTAGCGCCTGCAGCGAACTCCGTAGAAGGCATCCTGGGGGAAGAAAATAGGCCACAAATGAGTGACTGTGGGAAGGAAGCCAGAATCGGTTATATGGAGGTATAGACAAAGGCTGCATTGCAATATTGTCCCTATGATTATATCAAGAATTCACTTGTAAAATTCTGGAAATGGTAATCCAGCTGGAACAAATCACAATGGCGAGAATACCGTGATGTAAAGATGGCAGCGATCATTGTTTTATATAGTCGTGCCTAAATGAAGTGCATCAGCTGCAATATTCCAAACCGCCCACTATCACCTGCCTTTGTATTGTGTAACTCTTATATTCATGTGACAATACAAAGGCTATGGTGTATACATATCACGACATTGCAACGACCAACGTGACTGCTGAAGCCCAACCAACGACCGCAGTGGTCCCTGATGTCATTCTGGGTGCTGGAAGAGGACGAAGAGGATGGGAATCTGCATGAACCTGAATCGTCCTGATATCATAGTAAGGTTCCAAGGTGGAATGGTGGCTTGGACCAAGAGGTCCTTCTTCTCAGCATCCAGATCTACCCTCTAGGACACCCACATATACTATCAGCCTTATTGTGGTTAGTGTAATCTGTGGGTCTCCTTGGCTTATGGGCCAGATGGAAGTTGCAATCTCAATACTGATGCCAGTGCATATGGCCCCCTAAGGTTCCTGGGCACCAGTGTGACTGTACCCTCTGCACCCACTCAAGTTATGCCCCTGATTAGGTGTACAGTTACATATATACTTTCATAGGAGCTCCATCACTAGCATTTTTGTGAAAGAGTAGTTTTGCTGCTTTTGTCTGACCACGGTTGTCAATCATTTATGGAGGAGTTGGAGTCAGATTCAGTCTGTGGAGTCGGAGACAATGGTTTGGCCCACCAACCCACAGTCCTGCGACAATTACCTACCCAAAGTGACAAAACACACAGCCCCCTGCCCATCAGGTCCACAACATAAAACTTGCTAACATAATACAGAGTATAACTAGTATTATTCCACAAATGACCACCATACAATTAGGTACAATATAGGATACCAGATTTCCTCTAAGATACATTAACTCATTGCTGCTCAGAAGGTAATATTGTCACGGTAAGGCTGGCCTTACACGACCGTATTGAATGTACGGTCCACAAGTTGCTGATCGGCAACATAGACTCCGCAGACGTCCGTGTCCTGCCGCACTCGCCCATAGAGTTCTATTAGGAGAGTCCGTGCAGTGCCGCAATTCACGGCCTTTACTGACATGTTCTATAAATTGCGGACCACGGTTGTGGCCCGGCCACACCACAGACAATTTATCTGTTGGTGTAAGAGGCCGCATTGAATATAATGTGTCTGCAATTGAAAACCCTCAATTGCAGACCATTTGTGGACTTACATTACGGCCGTGTAAGACCAGCCTAAGCCTCAATATCCTGGTCAGTGGCAGCTGAAAGCGACTTGCATCTGTTACACATGAATAGTCAACATATGAAAATCCATATTCCTTTAAAAGTCTTGAAAATGCTAAGGCCGATATGCTAATTGCAGCAAGTGTTTTACTGGAATCAGTTCTCATGGATACCGCTTACCTATCAATCAGCTCTGCGCCGCTATATAAGGAGGCTCCTGCCTGTGATTTTCTATGCATAAGCATACATTATTAACACTTGTATATGCTGAAGGGCTGCATTTCATAGATAATAAACTGTATGAAGAGCCTTCTGCATAAACACATGAAACTCCGATCTTGTCTTCAAAGCATAATTAGAAGATAATACAACTGCCTGCCAATGGGCTGAAGCCATATACTGTACAGTATAATCCTAACAGACCAAGTATCTCCGACTATCAGACCACTAGTACATATAAAGCCCAGGGTTGTGGACATCATATACTAAAGTGCATACTGAACAAAGAGCCAAAACTAAATCTAAAGCAAAAATTCGGTGCTGCACCTATATAGGGGATCTGGACCAACTATAAAGAGGTTGCTTTGAAGTGGATAGTTGAACTATACAGCTTGATTAAAATAAGTCATACATGGCTGACCCTTTCCCACTACTATTCCATTGCTTCTTGGTCCATAAGCTAGTTCCATATGTCCAGATCAAGCAATGATGTACAAACACAGCTAAATTGCCTTTAAGGTTATCAGGGCCACTGATTTACAAAAGTGATATTATATTTTGGAAAATCTATGTAAGATATGCTGAGATATCAGATCTCATCATAGTTTCCGAGAAATATCTTATCTATGACTACCCTGTGAGTGCAGTAAGCTGTTCTCAATTCATCAGGCTGACATAGCAGTCTATGGAGAGGAGTTGACGACTAGAAAAGAAACACACAAAAGCTCTGCTACACTTCATAACGGAGATAACTCTTCTAATCGCACCATATCTAACACGATAATACTCTACTACTGTACAGAATGAGGCAATAAATGAATTACATCCTCCTCCTGTCTCCATAGACTTTTATGAGTGAGGCCGGACATGGATAGGTTACTATTAGAGATAAGAGTCTGAGTAAAGGGAAGGAGGAGAAAAACAGCTTAAATGGGTTGTCCAATCTCAGGGATCCTATCTATACTGGTAGCTTATGTAAATTCAAGCCTTTTTCTAAATAGATTCCTTTAGAAATGCTGCTTTGTTTGCCTGCTATGTGAACTTATTCCTCCCATTGTTTACATTGCGTTGCTATAACCATGGACCTATAGGACAAGTGACGTCACTTCCTCAGTGCCAGCAGGGCAATCCGTTCAGATAACTGTACTTTGCTAATAAAGCCCGGTCTGTTATCTCTCTAAGTAATCACACAGATAACACAGAGTCCATTCTGTACAAGAATCTGCAGATTATCTGATCTGTAGAAGTGTTTGTTCTGTTCAGCAGAGAGAGGGCGAGAAATACAGGAAGTGAGAAGCAGACATATTATTTAGCAAATATATATTATGTTAGTTTATGTATTTGTTACTTATATTAGTTTAGAATATCGGCCAGTTCTATTCCGCTTATAGCCAAAGATGACCAATTTGATCCTGATTTCTTTGAGTACAGACAAATAGATAAGGAAGTTCTGGCTTAGCGGGTAGTGAAGCAAACAAGATTCAGGATGACGATACTTGTTACTTATACTTATTAACTAATTAGCAATTAGAGGGCTTAGTCGTAGTTCATTCCGTTCCCCACTAAAGTCTTAGGCAAAATGCTTTATCTTTTTAGGCATCCTCAAAGATTGCGACATAGGTGGTATAGTCACCTACTACACTATGTGATCAAAAGTATTCAGACACCAGGCTGAAAATGACTTACAAGTTCGTGGCGCCCTCCATCAGTAATGGAGGGGGCTTGCACCCCTTGTTGTTTTGCGTGGCACTATCCCAGCACAGGCCTACATTGATGTTTTAAACACCTTCTTGCTTCCCATTGTTGAAGACCAATTCGGGGATGGCGATTGCATCTTTCAACACGATCGAGCACCTGTTCATACTGTACGGCCTGTGGCGGAGTGGTTACACGACAATAACATCTCTGTAATGGACCGGCCTGCACAGAGTCCTGACTTGAATCCTATAGAACACCTTTGGGATGTTTTGGAACGCCGACTTCGTGCCAGGCCTCACCGACCTACATCGATACCTCTCCTCAGTGCAGCACTCCATGAAGAATGGGCTGCCATTCCCCAATAAACCTTCCAGCACCTGATTGAATGTATGCCTGCAATAGTGGAAGCTGTCATCAAGGCTAAGGGTGGGCCAACACCATACTGAATTCCAACATTACCGATGGAGGGCGCCACAAACTTGTTCAAAGTGTTCCCTAAAGATTAGAAGACCCGACAAATCACTGTAAATGAAATGTATCATAGACCATGTCTTCTAGGCACTAGTTAAGGTCTACATTGACTGTTGTGAAGTTCCTCAAGCTGTCATATAGGATAGGGTTAATACCTATTGCATGTCAACACTATCATAAACTGAGCTTCATAGAACTGTACGGAACGATCGCTAATAACTCGCTCAGTAGATAGCGTTATGGAGTGTGACTGCATGTTGAGTCACCGGCTCTTCTGTATTCAGGAAATGAAACAATAATCAGCCAAACACAATAACTATTTGTAATGCTTTATAGAAAATACACACAAAAGTGTTGAACATAACACCCCCGTCCCCACCTAAAAAGCTCATCACGAGAAGGCGCACCCATACATAAAGAGGTATCACCACCTTGTTGATTTATAGAACATTATCGGTCTGAAAAATGTGGATCTCAACCTGGAAGTAAGGGCCAGAGGCTATGAGCATGGACTAATCCGAAACATGTAAGCAGATACCTCTCTCTCCATGTGTGAACAGTGGATTTGTATTACATCAAGTTGGTTTTAATAGACGGAGTGCTTTTAGTGCTCGATTCTGGGTTTGTCTTCATGCAAGATCCAGAAGCTACCCCATTAGGAAGCATGGTGGCCAATAGACCTCTGTTATGGGTGCAGGACACAGAAATGGCATTGGCATCTGTCAGTTACAAAATGGATGATTATCATCAGAAACCCCCTTTAATGCTTCTTCTGTCAGAAGACTAACTATACTGTAAGACTAGTTTCACACCTACTGTGCTTGGTTTCCATGCAAGCAGGACTTTTCTCTCCGCATTTTTCATATGGAAACTAGGTTTCCACAGGTAACCACTCTTTAAGAGGATTGGGTTTCCATTTTCGGATCCCCGAAACCCGAGAGTAGGCGTTAAACCTAGCGCTAGTTCCATAGAGGTAATAGCACCCCAGTCACCCAAACTCCCTATGCCACATAAGAAAACACCAATATCTCACATTTCAATGGTGGAGGCTTGGTATGGATTTTGCATTGGGCCCCAGACGCTTTATAGTTATGGACCTTCCAGCAGAAGACAGGCGCCCCATTCACTGCTAATCTCCGGCAACGCTTGCGGCCTCATAGAAGTGAATGGACCACCAGTCACGCAAGAAGGAAGTTTATCACAGTCAGGCCTCCCACGATCAGATCCTTATCCCCTGACCTGTGGCTAGGGAATAAGTTCTAGTGTCCATAATGACGCAATCCCTTTAACTATACAATGTGCATGCACTTTAGTGGCATTAGGCTTAAAGGGATTCTACCATTAAACTACTTTTTTTTTCTAATTACCACGTCGGAATAGCCTTAAGAAAGGCTATTCGTCTCCTACCTTTAGACGTGGTCTCCGCCGCGCCGTTCCGTAGAAATACCGGTTTTAACCGGTATGCAAATGAGCTCTCCGCAGCAATGAGGGCGGGCCCCAACGCTGAAAGGCCGATGAGCGTATCCCCATTGCTGCCAGAGAGCTCTTTCCTGCACCACCTCCTTCTTCTGCAGCAACTCCACCTCTTCTGGCTTCTCTTGCTCTTGTAGTTCTATACAAGAGCATAGAGGCCACCCCAAAATGGCCGCCGGAAGACTCCTGTATTGAACTGGAGACCACGGCAGAGACCACGTCTAAGGGTAGGAGATGAATAGCCTTTCTTAAGTCTATTCTGACGTGTTCATTAGAAAAAAAAGGTAGTTTAATGGTAGAATCCCTTTAAAGACAATATCGGCGTACTCTAGAAAAACGTATCGAGTGGCGTTACAAATGTACAAATAAAATATTAGCATCAAATGAGACAGTAAGTATGGAATAATCTTCTCCGTGGCCGCCTGCTTTTACACTGCGTTGAGCCTGGAGATTACCCAATGTTTATCTTCTTCTAGGGAGCAACTTTAAACTGTTCTGTTATTTGTCCAAGTATTACGCCAGGAGTTTACTTTTCATTATAGGAGGACTTCTTTATTTTGTCACATCAGGACTTCTTCTTTGGCGTCTCTTCCTATTGTGAGTGGAGAAGTAACACTTTGAACAGAGCTGCTAATAGTTTTCCACGTCGAAGGAGACAAGAGGATAACCGGTATTTTTCCCTTTCTTAACCAAGCATCTGAACGACTAACAGAGAGCGACTAATTCGTGTTACGTTCTCGGTCAACAATAACTCCAGAGGGGACAAACTCACCGCACAGATGATTCTTCATAAACACAAGTGTCTTTACCCCGGCAAGACATGAGAACAGAAACTCATCAGGCGCTAGCATTTACTTTGGATTAAGTGAAAGGGACTTCAATAAAACTCTTTACTGTTAAATATATGCTTGATATACGGGTTATTGTAATATTAACAAAAAGTCTCCCGAAAGTCTTATCCTTCTCGAAAATAGGAAATCCCTGACCTTTACCAGTGCATTGCTCATGTGGCTGGAAACGCTCTCCCTCACCAAAAATATCTTTCCCGAGAGACGTTTTTCACATGATATACAGTAGATTCAGAGAAAGTACAAGCCTTAGAAAAGACTGAACTTTAGTATGCGCTAGGTTGCTCTTCCACACTTCAAAATCTCATTGAAATGGTGCCCTTGATATGACATCTTATTTCTTCCTAACATTCAATACACGTTTGGATACCGTATTTTAGCTCATAAGAAAATATTATTTATACCAGTAAAATGTATTAAAGGTCTATGGGGATGTTAGATATATACACTATGTGATCAAAAGTATCCAGACACCTGGCTGAAAATGACTTACAAGTTCGTGGCGCCCTCCATTGGTAATGGAGGGGGCTTGCACCCCTTGTTGTTTTGCATGGCACTATCACAGCACAGGCCTACATTGATGTTTTAAACACCTTCTTGCTTCCCAATGTTGAAGAGCAATTCGGGGATGGCGATTGCATCTTTCAACATGATCGAGCACCTGTTCATACTGCATGGCCTGTGGCGGAGTGGTTACACAACAATAACATCTCTGTAATGGACCGGCCTGCACAGAGTCCTGACTTGAATCCTATAGAACACCTTTGGGATGTTTTGGAACGCCAACTTCGAGCCAGGCCTCACCGACCTACATCGATACCTCTCTTCAGTGCAGCACTCCGTGAAGAATGGGCTGCCATTCCCCAATAAACCTTCCAGCACCTGATTGAACGTATGTCTGCGAGAGTGGAAGCTGTCATCAAGGCTAAGGGTGGGCCAACACCATACTGAATTCCAGTATTACCGATGGAGGGTGCCATGAACTTGTAAGTCATTTTCAGCCAAGTGTCTGTATACTTTTGATCACATAGTGTAGATGTGACTTTCTATAAGGTCATTCTTGGCTGAACATATCCCAAGGTATATGGCATGAGATGACCAGCTTTGAAAAAACACACGGTTTTGCAATATTCATCACAAAGCTGGTTGTGTTGTGAATTGCATCCGGTTAAGGGTTTGGCTAGCGTGCTGCTATATTGCATTTAACTGTTTTTGTAAGAAATTGTAGTCCTTAATATAATTCGAGTAAAGGTTATGGGTGAACACATCGGTAGGTGTTGGAAGATTCCCAAGTATATATGTTGAGCATTCACTCCATAGGTATTGTGAACCTAGACATCGATGTAAGAAGTGTAGCTATCGTTTATGACCTATTTGTGATGAAAAAGAAATTGGCCTAGTGTCTTTTACAATGACTTCAAAGAGACTTCAAAGACCGTTTACTAGATAATAGGACAGCACTTAGTCTCAAAGAGTACATGGTTAATAACATCTACAGAGGGGATATACAGTATACTGCTGTACAGCATTGGATATGTCAAGGGTAGTGAGAAACCTTGACATTACATATTATAGTATTCCAATATTTTGGAGATTGTTCTTGGGATCTTCTGAAGACCTAAGTTACTGTATGAAAAACTGAGATATCGTACCAACCATAGCTGTAAAAGAAACTGAAGCTAGAAATAAATGCTCAAAACATAATTCAAACACACTTTTGTAGTAAGGCCATGACTTGTATTCTGAAATTTGAGGCATAATTACCCTTTACAGGCTCTAACTGTAGTTTGCAGTTTTCTCTGAGCCGGTGGTTGAATTACTATCCTCTACTGATGTGAATAAAGAACTTTGGTTGTGATACAAAGCCCCCAACTAGCTCCAGAATCACACTAAACCTGTGATTCTTCTGCCACCTATGTCTCCTTCTGCTCATTCCTCTCCTTCGCCTCTGTATAAACACTTATAAACATGTATAATCTGAGACATGTGACCTTTAGTCCATCTACAGATTGGTATAGCAGAATTTTAAGAGTGAGAGTCAGTTTATCAGAGGAAAGTAGAGAAGGAAACCGTAGTAATAGTAAAATATATTACAAGGTGACTATTTACAGTAAGGTATTTGCAGTTTGTTAGTCTTCAGCATTTTCTGAATGACACTTCTATAGTCTTCAAAAAATCCTGCAAAGAACACAAGGCTTATTCTCCTGCTCAGTTGTTTTATCTTCTGCTGAAGAAGGTCTTGGCCAAAGAGATGGGGCTTTGTGATCTTCTTCTCTTACTGCAGACATGGCACAGCAGGGAGGCTCCCACTCCATCCAGTTGTCTTATAATTAGTCACAAGATGGTGAGAAGAAGGAGGAGAGTCATGGCTGGATTCCTGAGACACTATGAGAATATTTCTTTCTACATTTCTCAGTATTAACTGTAACGCAAGGAGGAGATGAAGAGAGAAATTGCTGGGATACTTCAGGTTTTTTGTGCATTTTTTTAATGAGACATTTATCTTCAGTCACCTTAGGAAGACTAACTTTCTAATCGGAGTCAATTAGCTTTCTGTAAACAGTAGGCATCTTGGAGGAGTAGAATTCTTACCAGAGACCTCAAAACTATGCAAGACGTTCTGGCAAAACTCTAAACTCTCTCCAATTTATTCCTACAGTGTAAACAAGCCTGAAGTTTTCAATGGAACAAAAGGATAAATGTGTCTTCTCTATAATCAGACTCCTGTGGCCCACATGCCTGCCTTTCTATGGCATGAAAACATTCACACCATTGAAAAAATTAGTCACAATTAAGAAGATCAAGGTCGAAGACTGTTTTCAAGCAATTACAACTATTTCTTTTATTATGGTTTAAATTGGATTCTACTCTAAACTGCAAAGAGTTCTTTGTCGGGGAACCTGTCAAATATTTAATTACGGCTCGCTATTTTTTCCTTCTATTTAGAAGTACAGCACATAAAAAGACTTAACATATTAGTCAGAGGGTGTCACTTGTTATCGAGCATCTTAAATGGACCTTTTGACGGCCCTTTAGTTGGTGGAAAAATACGCAGAAAGCATTGTATAATTGAGGCCATAAAAAAGTTGTCTGGGGAAAACCAAAAATAGGTCCTTTAAAGGGAACTGGTAACATTCAGTTCAATCTATAGATGAAGTCGAGGATCTCAGATTGATACATAGGTCTCTGTGTAACTTGAAATTTATACATTTCAATTTTTGACCACACTAAGCTTAGGAGTTTAGTGGGAGGTCTTATCAGAGAGTGATAAGTAAGACCGCCCAGTGGACACCAAAGCCAAGAATGAGAAGAGCTTTAAATGAATAAAATAAAAGTAATACTGAATTGTTTCCCACAAAACTACATCATCTGCTCAGCTTCTCATCCGTGACCTGCCAATGGGACAGCATGATCAATGTGACAGGTTCCTTTTAAAGTCTCCGCTCATTTGAGTCCATTCCAAGTTTACCAAAAAGTGGCGTAGACATTATCACTTCTTTGAAAAACTGAGAAGCCATGGAGCAGTTGTCTCAATCCCAATGGGGCAGATTTACTAATACGGTCTAAACGTATTAGACAGTGTACACTTTATATGTAGAAGATTTTGTAAAATCTGGTCAGTTCCCTTTGGATACAGCACCCATCAGTAGACAATTGCCTGGGTACAATTCCAAGTGTAGACTTAAAGGGAGTCTGTCAACACAAAATTGAGATATAAACTAATCAAAGTACCTCGTAGGGCTGCTACCACCTGAAGCCAGCTACCTTTACTTACATTACAGACACAGCGTGTCATCAGACAGTGCAGTTAGTCATCCAAAGCAAGTGAAGAGGTCAAGTTCAGCACCAACCGGACGATTAAAATTTAGCTTTTATTTCATATCCAATAAAAACGGTTCATATAACAACCATAGGGCGTCAAAGTAGATTTATGAATGTACAACAGCTACACGTTTCGGAACATGGTTCCTTCCTCACGGCGCTCCTGAATAAAAAATACATCATTGTAACGTGTGCTAATAGCCCTACAAGGTACTGTGGTTAACTTATATCCCAATTTTGTGCTGACAGTCTCCCTTTAAGGCTCACTCACATAATGACAGTGAATGAGTGTATTCACATGTCCTTTTTTGGATAGACAGAAAAATGGTCAATTAAAGAAATGGACATGAATGATCTTTCTTTATCTTAGTCCGTTTTGACACATGGATCCAATAGAATCAAATACAAAACAGATGTAAAATGGATTTACATCTGTTACATCCTTTAAAAACGGATCAGCAGGTTCAGACAAAAAAGAAGGTAATTCATCTGTATTTGAACAGTAAGTTTCAAATGGATGACACTTGGCCATCAAAAAAATGGACAATCGAGCACGTAACCGATTCACAGCAGCCGTGATAAATGGAAGGTTTTAAGACTGGTTTTTTTGTTGTTGTTTTTTAAGAATACTGACACATTTTGCTTAGCAAATCTCCCTCGATGTGTAAACCTAATACATGTCATTCTGCAAGTAATATAGATTTTTAATTGACATGTTTATTTCTAAAATCTTTAAATTGATGACTTATAGTCCTCAAATTCTGGACTATAATGCCTTATTCACATATCTCATATCCTATACCACATTCACATATCTGATATGACATATCTCATGCCACATTCACTTACCTAAAATCACATCTCATGCCACGTTCGCCTATCTCATGCCATGCTCTCATCTCATGCCACGTTCTCCTATCTCATGCCACATTCACATATCTCATGCCACTTTCACATATCTCATGCAACTTTCACATATCTCATGCCACATTCACATATCTCATGCCACGTTCTCCTATCTCATGCCACATTCACATATCTCATGCCACTTTCACATATCTCATGCCACATTCACATATCTCATGCCACGTTCGCCTATCTCGCCACATTCACATATTTCATGCCACATTCACATATCTCATGCCACTTTCACATATCTCATGCCACTTTCACATATCTCATATCACATTCACATATCTCATATCACATTCACAACGCATCTCACATTCACATATCTCATATCACATATTTTGTGCCATATTCACATATCTCATATCATGGGGTAGGTGAGCTCTATTGGCTTTGGGTAAGTAGAGAAACAGATGTAGTTCTCACTTTCTTGCCCCCTGAACCATTATCTGGGAAACCTTTGCTCAGTTACACGTACTACCCTGCAGCAAGTAAATAATACCCTCCTCCAGTAGTGGCGGTACATATATATACAGTGTATCCCATATAACACCCCTTTATATCATGGTAGAAACAGGCACCATGTAGCGCTATTGAGATACATGTGACTGGCATAACCTGCAGAGTAGATTTGGATCAATACCTTGAGATATGTGGTCATGTGGAGACTACTGAATGAATGCATTTCTATACGGCGTCACTGAAGTCCTGCCAGCTCTATTAGACAGTAACTCCAGCATATTACACGACTCCAGCTAACTCAGATAGAATTACACATAGAGCAGCCCTGGCAGCTTCTACCTTTACCCAGAACAGATTCTAGGCAGATAATAGGATTTCAGCGGAGGAGCAACTCACTGGATTTTAGGCTGAAAATTAACATTATTAGTCTTAGAGATTTTTTTACCAGAACATATTCTCTGATATATGGGCACGGTTATATCTTCTGTTATGTCAGAAGAGGATCCTTGGAAGACCTAGTAAGACTTTTAGTAAATAGATGAATTATGGCTCAGCGCACCTTTTGGACATGGACTGTCCAGGCTGCATTTGGGGACATATATGGCAAGTTCACAGGGGAAAACGTTGGGCTGGCAGATGTACTTTGCAGCTGAAGTTGCTGTAAACTACTACAACGTGCTGATATTTACGGGAAAGCTTAAAGCTGTGTCATTCACTGCCTGCAAAATCCTTATTCGTGAGGCTAAATGACGAAAACAGATTTCCTGGTATATTCACACACTGAAGAAAACTGTATCTTGTAATACATTCCTTGGGATAGAAACAACGTTGACACATCTTATGCAACCTTGGGGCAACAGTAGAATATATCTGTGAGTCCAAGTAGCCCCATTCACACAAGTAACGATAATCACTTAAGAGATGTTGAGCCCACGATGGTACCCTGACCCGGGTGACCAGTCTGAACGCTCTACAGCTATGACCCCATTTATACTGCTGAAAGTGAATGGAAACATCCAGGAATCCTATATAGAGTCAGAGACAAACTAGGGAACCCTCTGTAAGCTCAACAACTTGTGTTCCATAAAGTGGAAAGAGCCATCAAAGTGATAGGGGCAGGGGGTTCCTTTAGATCCCCTCGTTTATCTCCTGAACGTATCCCCCAGGCACTTAGGTGGTAATACCTCTAGGCTGTTCCTCTACCTCTTCACAGTAGCCAAGACCCTCATCGCCAAGCATAGGAGGAATGTCAACCCTCCCACCATTACTGAGCTTCTGGCCCGCATTAAGGATGTAGTGAGTCCCGACTGCTACCCGGATTAACAGCTTGGATACCTTTCACTCTCTCTGTCTGGTCCCCATGGGACACTTACTGTACGATGCGTGGTCTCTGAGGCTAGACCTTCCTTTCCCTCTCTCCTCGTTCCCTTCCTTCCCTCTTGTCTATGTGTGTTATTCCTTCTCTTCCCCCTTCCCTTTTCTTTGATTGCTCCCCTTATTTGTTGGCGTACTTGTACTTGTATTTGTACGTCACTGTTTCTTGTGTGGGGGTTTGGCAGTGTAGCCTCCTCCCCAATTTGTTGGTTTACTGTGTGTTTTGTGGAGGGTGCTGGAAGAATTCCCCTATTCATGGTCACTGGCCTCTATGGTAAGTGTGTGTGGGGGGGGGGGGCTCTATGGTAAGCATGTTAAATTTAAGACGACCCAAAAAATGAGCATGTCACTAGGTTTGGGGCACTAAACCACCAGCATGCCATTAGAGGGTAGGCCTTCAATCTTAGAAACCAGATGACCCCTTTTTATCAGTTGGGGGTTTGTTTCGTAAAGTTGCCCCTACCACAACTGCCCATTTTGACTTTATGTATTAAATGAAGTCCAGTAAAGTGAAATGCACCATCCTCATCTTCACCCACATTATACACCTACCCCGACTCCGCTTGACCAATCTTACTAATTTTACCTACCACTACAACGGGTTTCCACGGGGAATCTTTAGAAACCTCAGCTACACAACATGGCAGATTAAAGGTCTCCGACCTAGTGGCAGGTTCCCTTTAAAAATGGCACCGGCTGCCTTCCCAAGATCGATTTACACTAAATGCTGTAAAATAAAAATAGCAAAACGTGTAAGAATCAGAGCTGAATATTTATTGCGCGAGTTAGCTGGAGAGCTCACAGCTATGGCGCTCAGGCGCTCTCCTGTATAAATCAGCTATAATCTGAGAACACTGCTTGCAAAATCATTATTAATTATGCCGGGATATTGACTTAAAACGCCATTCCTTTCCTGTTATATTTCCTTACATGAACCTGCAGATTTATCATCCGACCACAATAATTACAACAGGACTGATCATATCCAATTAACAGCTGGAGTAATGCTCATTACACCTCACTCCCTAGAGGGAGGCTTCTCACCCGAGAGTATAACCACGTACAGTAATACGGTAGGTTGTGTCGGTGCAATGCCGTATTCAAGTCATGCTACTGCTCTTCATGGGAGCGCACACATAAATTGTAACAGATGATGGTATTATTCCAAAGAATATTTCTTTATAATATCTTGTTTTGTGTTCCTTGTACGCTTTCTTATGTACAACCTTTACATATCAATTAATCACAATGATAAAGCAGAGAATGCCAGCTTGCTATGGTGCTGCTCGCTATACTCTCTATTATGTTGGTGGATTACATCAAGTTATGTATCAATAGTGGTTCTTATGTAAAGACGACTTGTCGCCTCTCCTGACACATCTATTTTAGTAAATACTTTTGTTTCCAAGAAATACCATAATAATCCTGAAGAATTATTTCTCAGAATTCAGCATTGTGCTGTTCCTCTTTAATATTACATGCATACGACTGCGTACGTGTACCGGGTCCATAGTTGAACAGCACGGACGCCACATGCATGATACTTGTGTGCAGGGGTGTAACTACCGGGGTAGCAGCTGCCACAGGGCCCGGGACATAAAGGGCCCGGCGACAGTCGCTAACGCTGCATTTTGTTTTCTTAATAGGCCATTACTGGCTGGAGTTACTCCAGCCGGTAACGGGCTCTAGTTACTTACCGACCCAGGCAGGAGCCAGGATCGGTAAGTGGCGCGCGACCCCCACAAACACGATTATTATAATCGGGGGGTCTTTTCAGACCACCAGAGAATAATGATTGGAGGCCCAGGAGGGGTTAAGGAAACATAGAAATCACTGTTACTTACCTCTCCAGGTTCCAGACAGGCTTCTGGCCTACTTTTGTGACATCACATGACCGGGGCCTGTGTCCCAGGTCATGGGACGTCCCAGACGTGATTGAAGATAGCCAACACCACCAAAGTGTGCGGCGGCGCCGGGAATAGGTAAGTAACAGTGTTTTTTATGTTGGTTTCCCCCTCGGTCTTCAATTATTATACTCTGGGGTCTGAAAAGACTCCAGAGTATAATAATTGTTTATGGGTGTTCATAGTGGGACATAATCGTATGTGCAGGGGCCACTATAGGGCATAATACTGTGTGTAGGGGCCACTATGGAGCATAATAGAGCGTGCAGAAATGCGGGGGGGGGGAGGGAGAAGGGTCGGGGGGCACAGCTTGTGTGCCACATGTGCCTCCATGGATATATTAATATCCTTCAGTGAGCCCTGGCTGCAAAATAGACATGTATGGGACTTGTCTTGAGTCTTGCCCCAGATTAAATAATACATGGGCATGTGTATGGGGTCATTATAATATAATGGGTCTGTGTGCTAGCCATGAAAAATATGACTAACACATATTCGTGTTCATGGAGTCTTTCATCTCCTAAAAATAGATGAATGAATTGACAACTAGGTAAGCCCTGGTATGGTCTTGGCTGATTTTTTCTTCCCTTTGTTCTCCTATAGGCGATCAGTTTTGTTCTTTATTATGGTAGTGCACCTGTTGTCGGACACTCCTTGGTATCATGACCTGGCTCTCGATTGGCCAAGTCCATCTTGCTTGGCGGTGGGCACTGGTGAAAACACTGAAGGTGCTCTAAATTCCACACTGTAAAATAGTGTTGGGTACCTTGTATAATTTTACTAGCAGACTTGTGACCTAATAGTTTTGTGGGAAAAATCCAGTATATCTTATATCTTATTGTTTTAACTCTCTGCTAATTTTGAACTTAGTAGTCATGTAGGTGGTCCTACTTAGCTGTCAATCACTGAGAAGGACCGCCCACTGGACTCCAAAATGATCAGAGATTTAAATGCATAAAATTGAGTTCTACAAAATCTTTGCACATAAAATAATATATCCATCTGCTCAGCTGCTCCTGCCCTGTAACTTGCTATCCGCCGAATGGACTTCCTTTAAGTTCCCTTCATTTGTGTTCCTATAACTGCAGTCCACTTTACCTCTTTGTGGTTAATAAATGCTTTACAGACTAGCACAAGCAGATAAGTGGGCGAGATGGAGCGCATGACCATATTACAGCTTTGCACCTCCAGTATGTACAGAAGATACTTCTTGATCTCTCAGGGGCTATACTGTATCTCTGTACGCCTTCAGATTTAGTAGGATTTCACATTTGGATGCCATATTATAAAGATGTTGTTCCTAGGGTACATTGTGCTGTACGGAGCACCGTATGGCATCTCCTGCTGTGTGCATTATTTATGTCATGCAGATTTATATGTCATTCAATGTCTGCCGAAAGCCGGGTGGCGTCCCCTGTAGGTTCTGTAATAGTTGCCATTAGTGTCTGTCACCCAGCATCCCATAGGATAGCACAAAAAAGCCTGAATACTGTATTAAAAGACTTTTTGGTGTAAGTTTTCCTTACAATTGATCCAATGGCTTTAATTTTTATTATCAGAAGACTCAAGATGGGAGGTTGATCATTTTGTAAATGAATTAAGCCAAGACAGTGTTATTAATAGTCTGCAATGCAGCAGAGAGAGAGCTCCTAATCCCTAATTAAAAGCTCATTATAGATTAGAATTGTATGCCACTGGGATATCTGGAACACAACACAAAAAGAAAACCTTGGACAGAACTTTGATGTCCAACTGAACGATGACAGAAGTAGAACAAGTGCTATATTCTATCTTATGGTCTAAGTGTTGGGAAACCATAAATATATATTGTTGGAATATTTGCCAGGCGTTCCACTGAATCCATCTGCAACAGTCCGCAAATCCATCAGCAGAATTCAGGGTGCTGTAGTTATTGGGTGGGGCAAACAAGGTCACTGGGGTAACTGGGTCACTGGTGTGGCCAGTAATTTGCCAAGTGAGTTTTTCCCATATAGAGAGACCCAAAAGGCAGGCGACCCCATCATTGGAGCAACAGATAATAAGGCTAGGTTCACACCTGCATCCGGGCTATGTCTGAGGTTTCCATCCACAAATCCGCTTAAAGAATGCAGGGAGGAAAGTCCTGCAAGACGTACAGTGACGCGGGAGAAGTGGCGGAGGTGGAGGCGCCACTGGAGAGTTTTCAAGCAGCACAGGGGACGCCCCCAGTACGGTCTGAGCATGGGGGAACACCTTCTATACAGTCTGGAGACTCATTAGCATAACAACGAAAACCGGGATATCTACCAAACAGCGGTGCAGAGGAATTCTAAGGGATAGTTCACATTGGGATTCTGCATGTGCACATTCCATCGCGGTGCAGTGCAGTGCACCGACATCCCGTCGCAGCTTTCCGCTCTGGATTAGGCCCAAATGAATGGGCCTAGTCCAGAGGGTGCTGTCGCAAGAATCAAGCCGCAGAATCCGCCTGAATAAAGGGCAGCACGCTTCTTTTTTCCGCTAGTGGGAACAAACCTCTAGCGGAAAAAAGAACCCCATCAGTTTACATAGACCTCTATTGTGAAGGGGCAGATTCCACGCCAAAATCCACCCCCCTTGCCCCATGTGAATAACCCTAAAGGTAGGGGATGAATAGTCTTTCTTAAAACTTTTCTGACATGGGATTGGTTAAAAACGGGATTCTAATGATAGAATCCCTTTAATATGGACCAAAGTATGACGGACATAGACTGCAATAAAACTGACTATAAACATTTCCCGTTATGATAAATCTCCCCCGGTGAGTTCTCTTTCCGTTTCAGCTGAATCAGCCTTCTCGCGAAAGGGCCAAAGATTTTTCATCCCGGTATGATCCATGTGAGAAACAGAGTAGCAAGTTCACCTCCAATCGAATCCTAATATTCAGAGTTTTGTTGGAAGAGCGCTCGAGGGATTCCATAAACCTGAATATTACTTTGCATGGAAACCAGACATGATTCTTAGCTGCATCAGTGCCCAGAGTAATGTGTCGCTCGGAGAGAGCGTACTAGCAAGCGAAATAAAATACTAAATTATGTTAAACCTTTACACTATTTCAGCTTTAAACAATGTAAGACTATCCAAGTGTTCAACCTGCCTTATCGAGACTGGGTTTGTCTAAGCATCGAACTCCCTTTAATTAATACCCTCTTCCCTCCAGGCACGGTAACCACATCTCCACTCCTTTGTGCGCCTTTGCGGAATATATTTTCATAATTCATTCGGTGGAAAGCGGAAAAAAAAAAAGGGAACTTGGCATTGACACTGATCATAAGGAGCTTACAGTCATCAGAAGTATTTGCATTATATTAAACATGGCATTGCTCCTATAAAGTGATATGGATGAGGACGCTTTGCCAATCCGAGCCGAAGGAAATGATGATTAATTGGAAAATAACTATTAGAAACAATTAGCGTTGTCTACCCATTTATCAAGCCACGGCGAAAAGAGAGATAAGTTGGCAGGGAGATGCGTGCGCCCCTCACTTGTTTTGCAACATAGAAATCATCTCATTTGGCCTAGATACGAAGAGAAAGTTTGCTTTAGGATTCGGCATGTCATTTCCACACTCCCCCTCACTGTTCTCCTCAGTCCCACGTTTGTCGCCCGAGTCGTTAATTACTAAAGTTTGGAAATGACATGAAAATGTTTGCACTGTGCTGAAATCGCGCCAGTCATGTGTTTGGGTGGAAGATGAATGTGACAATACTGTTTCTTTTACAGGGTGTTGCTAGTTTCTCCGCAGCCTCCCTCTCCGGAGCCCAACTCCAGATATTTCCCTTAAAAGGATAAAATATCACTATAGCTAAAGTTTTAGCTCCCTGGAGACATAGCCCGGAGCAGCTCCTCGCTAGACCAGAAGCCTGAGAATAACCTTACACCGCAGGACGGAAAAGCGAGCGACGGACGAAAAAAAATAAAGAGCATTATGGACACATTGTTAATAATACCCTCCATGCGATCTGTTATCTCGTGAGTCAAAATCATTCCAAGGGCAGAAGGGTAACAGTGAGGGGTGGAGGAAATACACAAGTCTGGGCTACAAGCACAGCTGGAAGGCTTCACAGGCTGCAGAACGCCTTTCCATATATGTTCTCTGTAGCTGCTGTTTATTTCATGTAGACTATTTTGTAGAATTTTCCATGAAGAAGGAGAAACAGTTATTAGGAAGGAGCTGAAAAAATATTCAGAAAGCCTGCTAACATCTGTCACACGCAGAGCAATGGAGCCGAAGTCGTGGAGGTGGAGTGGGGGCCAGATTTGGGTTGAGTTGCAAAAAAGTTACCCCAGCTTCAAAATAAAATGATTATTTTTAATGATATTATACCATCATTGATATTTTATAGATATTTAGATGTGTAGTTTGCTACGTTCAAGATGTCACTAGCTTTTTTTGTGAATTAGAGGTATTTTGCAGCTTTGTGTGACCATGGCTATTATGAAGGAGTCAGAGTAGGAATCGGACTATACAAAAATAGAGGAGTCAGAGTCGAAGACGGTGCTATGGCTAGCGCCGCACCTCCCATGAGGCAACCTGAAGCGAGGCGCTATGCCAGGGCCCCGGGGGGGAGGCGGCATTTTTGCTGACCTAAGCCAGTCCAGGACAAGCTGTCCTGGACTGGCTTAGCGTCACCGTCTCGGCAGCCCGGCACGGGAAGCGAGCGGTGGATTGGGGAGGCCCTGTGGACGCAGCGCTGTTCCACCGGCCTCCCCTCATGCTCAGGCAGAGAGCAGGTCCTCTCCCTGCCTGCTAACGCCGCCCCGTCCCACCCCCCTCCACTCCGCCCTGCCCCCTCCCGGGGGGGGGGAATGTCTTTCTGTCGTCCGCCTCAGTCGGCATAAAAGCTAAGTTCACCCCTGGCTATGGCCTACCAACTTCAAAGCCCTGGTCACACATGTCTGTGTACCCATTGAAGAATGGTTGCCCAGGGATGTAGATTGCTAGCCGTACACTTGGGGAAGACATTAGAAGATATGTAAAGGGGATTGGGATTGGTATCAGGACAGAAATTTTAGACATTAACACACACAAAATTATAAAACATCATGCAATACAACTTACAGCCAAGGTTTATACGATCCCTCCATGATAAATCTCCATCTATATATCTACATTAGAAAATGATCAGACTTTCAGATAGTCTTGGGTTTCAAACTTTAAGCTCCTATGCAGACCCATGTGTCTCCATGGTTACAGACAACTAAGGCTATGTAGTCTGATCCTACAGGTGTAATCACTCCCATAGGTTCTTACCAAGTTATTAACTTCAATATTGTAAAGGGAGTCTACTACCACCAAAATTGCTACTAAACCTCTTACTGTAGGTACTGGTGTTGTAATGGCAAACTTACTGTCAACAACATCAACTGTTAACCTTTAAGTCCTATCATGTTATCTATCATACACCACTATCATACACATATCATTATGATAGACACCATGATAGTACTTAAGGGTTAATCTGTGTACCTATGAGTGGTCCCATACACCCAGGACATGGAGATATCTGCCCAACCTGTGTTTTCACCCAGTGCTACCTCCTAACAAAGATTGACAGGTGGCCAGCACATGTGGCTACACACCAAATACACCAAAGAGCTCTCTTGGAGGACAGATTGCGAATTCACACGTAAAAGTTACATTCACTATGTCCCTATCCACCAGTACAACAGTATATAATTGGTGGTGTAGACTCCCTTTGGTAACTCAACCACTCCTAGTTATTGTCTATGGAAGATACCACATTGGTTGAAAGCAGTTGACTGTCTAAATGTCCTAGAAGCCATGCTGCAGAGAGTGCAGGAGTGGTCACCTCTTTGTCGGGATTGGGAACTAGGTATGGACCAAATAATCACAATTTCACAAGCCAAAGAGCTGCCGAAACGCCAGAGCAGGCAAACCATCAACGGCAGCAATTTGCTGAATATAGGCAGGTCATCGACGCCAACAACACGCAGACAAAGTCGCGGGCAGAGGCTAGTCTGGTATAAATGTGTGTGTTAAGAAATCACTATCTGAAGGATCTTGTGGGGCTCGGGGCTACAACAGATGCTGAATAAATTACAATGTAATTAATACTAATTAGGAACCCAGCATGCATATGTAAATGTAAGTACCTCTGCCAAAGTTATGACGCCAACATTGGTGAATTTCACTGTCCATGTGATGATGCCAGCACTGGCATCTTCAAGTTGGTTCCAACACTTACATAGAACACCTTCAGGCCAATACTCTAACTAGAATTAATGATGTTGTAAATGATGCCGATAAGATCAGTCTTTCCTCCAGTCCACCAGGACAAGTGCCAAACTATCAGGTCATTTTTATGATATTGCGACATGTGACTATTTATCTACAATCACGAATTTATGGGGTTTATGGAATCCCCGGTGCTGTATTAATGGAATTTTACTATAAAGCATTCATCTTGTATTATATTTTTAGAAATCCACATTGTCCAAAGACACCATTTACCAAGAACCTGAATCATTGGCTCATCAAAAAGCTTTATGCGAAGTGAACCGTAGGAAATAAGCTCATCTCTATGTATTGGTCAATGCGCCCAAAACCCGGAGGAAAGAAAATAAGCAGCACCCCTACCGGGGTACAACAAAGTGATATGGCCTGCAGTGCAGATAAAGTCAGCTGGAATATTTAATCCAATCTGGGAAATACTGTAACGTTCCGCATCTCCGGCTGTCATAGAAACTGCAGCTCATATCAACTTAAATAGGACAATAATGTTTCTTAACTTCTACTTGATGTCTGAAATTCCGTTCTAGTTTTCAAATGTAAAAATAGAATTTTAAATTTCTCTTTGATGAAGCCTCTTGTAGAGATGATGACACAACCCCCCACCCCCCATCCATCCATCGTCTATGGGTATAATGAACATAATGGCTGAACATAAATTTACTGGAATAATATACAGGATAACTTTGTAACTATTGTCCAGGACTTGGCTCCTACAGATATCTGCATAGGTCTCCCTTGATATCCTTGCTGATATAATACATAGCTTGAACGGATATAGCTGTTGGCTGCTGGGTTATATGAACTCACCTAAGATGTAAGGATATAGATATCTTAACACTTAGGCTAAAGTCCCACGTTGAGAAAACAGATTTTTTCGTTGCAGATTTTGTTCCTTTTTTTAAGCCAAGGCAAGGAGTGGATTGAGCAGAGAGGAGAAGTACAACAACTTCCTCTATACTTCCCATTCCTTTTGTAGCCATTCTTGGCTTTGGCTGAAAAAACTGCAACAATAAAAGCCGTGTTTCCGCAACGTGGGACCTTAGCCTTAAAGGGGTTTTCTGGGACTTTTTAATTTCTGGCTAAATCCTTAGGATACGTCATCAATTGAAGATCATTGAAGGTCTGACCGAGGACCACCATGATTCAGCTGTTTGACAAAGGCGCTTTGAGACTTTACCAAATCACAGGCCATGAGAAGTCAGGTTCATTGGTCACATGGCCTGACAATAGCTCAGTCCCATTTAAGTGAATGAGTCGAGCAGTGATACCAATCACAGTTGCTGTACACATATACGGTGCTGTGCTTGGTATGTACTGAGAAAGCTGTCATGTTTACCTAACTTCTGCATGTCTAGGGCCTAGGTGACAGACCCCTGCCAATCTTTAATAGACGACCTATCCCAAGGATAAGTCATCCATTGGTTAGTCTGGAAAACCTGGCGTTTAGATTGGTTAAGGTATACAGTTTCGGAGGAAACCAATTCAATACAATAGCACAATGTGATAACAAAAGTTTTGAAAGTCAATTCACACTTTCCCCAACAGGGTGGGCACAAATAAACCCAATATAGGATAGTTATAGCTTTTTGTGTTACTTTATCACAAAATCATGATGTTTTGCTACACATCATTGGACGTGTCCAAATCTCTATGTCAGTCAACAAGGTTATTGAATATTTCCAACACCAACCAGTAGAATTGTATCCATTCCTTGGATGAGCCGATGAACATTAGTCTTCTTTCAACAGTGCTAACAATATAACCATCTGTAGTATGGAAGCAGAACAAGAACAAGATCAGACTGCACACAAGGATTGTTAGTAATCTGTAATCAAGAGAACATATTGGTCTACATAGGAACTGTATATACGGTACAAAAAGATAGACTTTGCTTTGATTTCGAACCATTGTAGCAATATAATAGTGACAAAACTGCACATATGTAGTAAAACCAAGTAATGTCCTAGGAATGACTGAAGATATAACTAGTATGGTCACATATGGAAGCTTCAGAGTATTCATTGTCAATGTGTTTGTCCTTAGATGGATGTGCGGTCTAAACAATAGTCATTTTATAGAATCCACATGTTACAGTTTTCACTTAACAGAAGATCCTAAAGCCTCAATTGTCTAGGGCTGGATGTTCCGGGGTTTGGAGTCTAAAGAAGATCTTCATTTTCACCCTTAACCCCTGCAATAATCTCTGACTGTTGGCAGGTACGTTGAGGAAAACTGAAATGTTGTCAAGAATTAAACCAAGGCTTGTCACCAGAAGACAAGAATGTAGTCAGTATATCCGAGGAAAAAGAAGAAAAAAACGGTGCCAAGCGCTAATAGCGTAATGCTGTATGGCAAGCTTGGATTAGATATAGCAAGCATATGGTAAGAGGCTCACCTTCTAGGGTTGTGACAATAGTTCACGACCACTATATATGCATGTATAGGAGACAGACCCCAGGAAGCAGCAGCTGGACTCAGGAACGCGATAAACACAATTTATACATCAGGAACATCCAGTGTGTAGAAGAAAAGAGGCAGTGAGTGCAATGGTCCAAACGGGAAAATCTTATTGACACACGACATGTTTCAGGAACACGTCTCTTTCTCAAGATATATACACACTTGAGAAAGGGACTTGTACCTGAAATGCGTTGCGTGTTAATAAAAGCTTTTCACGTTTGGACCAGCGCACTTGCTGCCTCTTTTCTTTTACACACTGGAAGAATGGTGTCAGAAGATGGATAAGGGGTCAAAGAAAAGAAGAGTTGCGTCCACCAGTAGGGACTTGTCACCGTAATGGTGAATTACATCAAATAGTAAAGTAACAACACAAGTTTAAGCTTGTGCTTGGATATTACCAGAGAAAAGATGATAGATAGGGTTGAGCGATCGTGTTTAGAAAAGATCAGATTCCGATCGGCGATCGAGAAAATTTCAAGATCGCGATCGGAATTCCGAACACGATCTTTTTAGGTGGGATCGAGATCGGTACTATTTCCCACAATGCTTTGCTTAGCCTTCACACTGAGTATACGCTCCGCTCATTCTGAGTGGAGTGTATACTCAATGTGAAGGCTCCACTGCGGTTCCATAGGAATGAATGGAAGCAGCCGGCACACAGCCTTAACCCCCTGCACGCCGGCTGCCTCTATTCATTCTAATGGAAGACTAAACTAACATCTCTAGTAGCTACTCACCTCCAGAGATGGCTGCTCCGCTGCCCAGTGTTCTTTTCCTTCTTCACCTCGCTGCCGCTCCACGCTCCTCTTCTTGCCTCGCTGCTGCCACCTCCCAGGTTAGTGTTTAAAGAGCTAGGAAGGCGTGGCTTGTGGCTTAGGAGAGTGTGGGCGGGTACAGGGCGGGGAGACGTGACATCTCCCCTCTCTGTACCCGCCCACACTCTCCTAATCTGGGAGGCAGGGGGCAGCGAGAAGAGTAGCGTGGAGTGGCAGTGAGGCGAAGAAGAACACCGGAGCAGCCATCTCTGCAGGTAAGTGGACACCAGGGCGGACTAAGTAGCCAGAGGATTAAAAAAAAAAATCCTCTGGCTACTTAGTGATTCACTACACAACGTGGATTCTAACAATTAAAGCGTTCAATTGTTAGATTCCATGCTGTATAGCGAATAGGATGGCTTTTAAAATCCGATCTCCGATTAATATAAAAATATTGGCATTGGGATCGGAATTGGGATTGAGATCGGGTTCGAATGAAAAATGATCAGAAATCGGATTTTAAAATCAATCCTGAAAAGTCAAGATCGGCTCTACACTAATGATAGACTATCAAAATTATATATGTCTAAGCAAAGCCCAGTTGGGCAGAGGTAACACCAGAAGGACCTGGATACTAATATCCCTAAGGGATAAATATAAGATAGTATATATATATATATATATATATATATATATATATATATATATATATATATATATATATATATCTCTACAGTCTTGGAAAAAGTTGTCCAATTGTCAAGCTTTGCTTGAGAACCAGAGTCGAACTACACAAGAAAACTGGAAATTTCAAAGGATTCTTCTTCTGTTTGTACAGAGCAAACCTTTTGAGAACTAAGTTGAAAGGAACTTTCCCTTTCTTTCAAATGGACAATTCTCTGTCTAAACTAGTAGCGTGCTCTATACCTGACACTTAGGTTAGACGCTTTCTACAGAATAGCAAAAAAACAATTTCCTTTAAATGTTTTGCAGACAGTGAATTCATCGATAGGATCAAAAGATATAAATACATGACAGGCAAATGAGAAAAATATGAGCAATGTGACATAGGCGATTGTGAATATTAGCATGTCTTTGTGTTCACAGTTTATGGGTCTTTGGGCCTTTGTGAGCCAGTCCTATTATTGAAGTTTATAAAGGAATATTATATTCATGAATCATCTCACTAACCACTGATAGAAGAATTTCAGAGTGTCTAGAATACATTTATACCGTTCAATCAAGAACAAAGACCCAAGATGGCAGATCGACTACTTGGCGTCAAATTTTTTAGATTTATTACTATAATTTTTTTCACAGAAACGACATCTATACATATTAGAAGAAAAAAAGTTTAATGGAAAGAACGATTCAGACTAAGATGACCGACACATCTGGATAGGAAAGATTTGTCACAACTAGTTGAAGACCATAAATCAGACACAAAATAGTAAATATAGGGGGTGCTTGGACCTGGGCCCCGGTGCATGAAAGGTTGTTGTCCGCTTTCCTTTGATGGCCAATCCTCAGGATAGGGCATAAATATATGATCGATAGGGCACCGACATCCGACCCCCACCACCACCAGGAACCCGTCCTGTAAGCAGAAATAGTGGCCCAGCTCTGATTCTGCCACTGTTGGAATTTTATCTGTAGCTCCCGTCATTCCTGAGCAACTGGTGCTGTTAGTTTTAGTTCTCAATATGCTAATTAGGCTGTCTAATGTTAGGTGGGCGGTGCTTGACTGGAGCAGAAAGACAAGAACTGCTCACCTGACAGTAGATAACAAAATTGTACTGAAACTAACAGAAATAACTACTTGGGAATGGTAGGGGCTAGAGTAAAAAAAATTCCAACTATGCTGGAATCAGCAAAGTGCCACTTATAGAATAATAGAAAGAGTTGGAGTTGGTGGAATTGGCGAAAGGTCCTCATTGTCTAACCATTGCTTAGAATGTACTGACTTTAGAGGTCCCCCATTATATCCATTCTGGCATATCCTGGTTCCCTGCCCGACTCTTTATCCTATCAATGACATCCCAGCATGAACAAGTGATCACAGCAGCCGATGACTGACTGTAGTAGTGACCTGTTCACTAAGTTCACTATGGCTGGTGATTGGCTGTAGTGATCACATGTCTGTGTCTTATCTCTATAGGTAGGGTACGGAGACCAGTCAGGTACTGGCAAACATCAGAATGGAAGCAGTCTAGGAATTGGTAATGAATATGTAACATATCTGCCTGTTTGGGTCTCTGCACCACCCTCTGCTCACGTGCTGCGGCGCAAGAGGTGTGTGCAGTTTGGTTCTTGGCTTAAAGTTTTTGGTCGCACTGTGTGAACACGGCTCTAGTTCTGTGATTGTATTGCACCACACCCATCTTCTGCCCTTGTTTGCCTCTGTTCTTGAAGTGTTAATTCGTGTGATTGACAGCCTGCCTTCCGGTCAACTCCTGGGGCGTGTTCTTCCTCCCTATTTAGTCTTGACTCTCGTTCACACCTATGCTTGTGCATACCTGCTCCTTGCTGTCACTATTTTTGCTTGCATTCTTATCCTTGACCTCTGGCTTTCCCTACTGACTATTCTTTGGACTCCGATTTGGCACTGCATTGATCGACTGTTACTGACCCTTGGCTAGCTGACCTCTCTTTCTTGTTGTCTGTCTTGTCTGCGTTTTGCGTCTCACATATCCAGGAAGGGACTGTCTTCGTGGTTGCCGCCTATTACATAGGATAGGGCCTGGGAATAGGAAGGGTCAGTTGGGGGCTTCAGCTTAGGGCTCACTGTCTCTTGTGTCCCGTCCCAGGGTTCTAACAGTTACTGGGGAATTGCTGTCCTAACAATTCCCTAACAGTATAATTTAATAATTTAGAACATTGGAAGTATTTTTAAAACATTTACAATTGGACACCCCCATTTCTTGGTTGACTACGTATGGGCTCATCGCGGCAGTACATCCAGTCATCTGTCAGTCCGAGCACTGTAATGTACATGGTAAGTAGCTTTTATCATCCGGTTTTGTTTGCTTACACTTTCTCTCTACTTTTGTACAAAGTTAGAATCTCAAAATCTACGGTAACCAGTAAGGTTCCCTTAAAACTCCATCCCAATGGTCCCAGCAAACGGTTAAAAAATGGTAAAAAAAAAAAAAAAAACGCATGGTGGTAGCACATGTAATATGGCATGATGGGAGATGGAGTGTGAGGAATACAGTAACACGTCCAGGTAATCAAACAAAGATAATAGAACTGAGAGGATGATGTGACCAGAAAGATGAAAGCAGAATGAAAGGGCATAGCAGAATAGGACATAGGGTTCACCTGACATGAAAGCAGACGGGTGAGTCAACAAGAAGAATAAGAAGGGTGCCATTGATAGTCAGAAGTCAGACATGGCGTAGAATGGAGAATGTTTAGGAATAGGATCAGTCCATGGCTGACAGCACAAGACTCCAATGTTAGCCTCCTGTTGCTAGGGAACCAGGCATAACCTCCATTGCTAGGCAGACGGAACAAAATATGGTCATGCCTCGGAATCAGCCGACAGCAACAAGAAGAACAGAAATTGTTTTCTGCCATCAATCCTACCAGGAGATCATTCCCAATTATTTCATGAGGGTGGTCCGCCAATACCTAATGAGGAGGACATACGTTCTACCGTCACATAGGATGGCGGTCGCTATACCTGACACGTTAGTGTCAATGCACAGACGTGATCTGAAGCCGCACACTACTCTGACATATTAACCGAGGCGAGATCCTGCAGAAAAACGAATGAAAGCATGAGAGGGAAACGAAATGTGGTTTAGCATTCTTTTAGTGATTGACATTGGCAATCCCCAAGGATTTTATAAACTGTCCCTGCTGTTCCAGCTTCATTCTGAAGGATTTTATCACCCTCTCTAGGGAATGTATTCAGCTAACCCACGCTGTGATTATATAAACTGCATTCAGCGCTGGCTGAATATATAGGAATCTGATCAACTGCATTGTGCGCAAAGCTCCAAATTTTGGAGTGTGCGGATCCGTCCTATTAATGGAACGCTAAAACATTTTTCTCTTTTTTTGATTTTGCAAGTCGTGATCTTCCGAATCGATGCTCCTTTCCCTTTTCAGTGGTTTGCTACCTGTTAACCCGCTGAGAGGTGATTCTGCTCTTTGCCGTTGACAGCCTACTGATGGCAATTGCTCCTATTTTCAGACTCCATGTGTTCCCTGTAATAGCTCTAAGTGTGAGTTGTAATACAATGTGTAAGATGCTGTGAACTGTGTCTGCAGACATATATGGGTCACACCTTACTGGTTGTAAACAGACCTCAGTTTGTTGATCCAATGATGGGTTGAATCCCATAAAAACGGAGGAACCAGCGCTGGTCCGGTTAAAAAGTCTACTACGCGTTTCGGGCAAAACAGTGTGTATCAAATTGATGTAGTTATTATTGATTTAGTTTTTTCGTGCCTCCAAATCCGACTTGTTAAAACTACTATTCCCAGCATGTATGATGGGAGTTGTAGTTATGCAACGGTAGACAAACCAACAGCCTGCGCCATGTAATCTTTCGTAGGGGCTTGTAGTTCAATAAAATATCATCTATAAAGATCGTCAGATCTGTCCTTGGTTAACCCAAAGCTTCGCATGCAATGGAATCGTCAGCTTCATTGAGATAAGTTATAGGCATGGTGACGCGTTTCTGTGTGTGTGTGAGAATATCTAGATAGCTAGGAAGACATGTCCTTAAAATATGTATTAATACCATGTTCCTATATATAGGACAGGACTGTAAAAGCAACATAACGCTCACCAAATGATGACTGATCAAGCCACGTGTTGAAAGCCATCTCTTACTATCTCCACTATACTGTATACAACAGATAAAATTCATCCAAAAACCAACATTTTTTTACAAAAGTAGCAATGAAGTGGATTGCCTTACTATGACCATATTGGCAGAAATTAAGTTATTTTACTCAGTTGCGTTTTACTTGACTCTCCAAGTTACACATAAGTAGGTAGCTAGCCAAGGGATGTAAAAATCAGAACAGCAAATTGTTCTCTAATTCTTTTTTTCTTATAAATCAGGATTGTGGAAATGGAAATCTTCAGCGCCTGGAATAATTTGGAGCTCACGCCTCTTGATCTACTGGATAATCAAACCACATGGGAAATGTTGATGAACTGTTTTGTCTTTGATGTCTTCGTTTTCATTAAATTATTAAAATTTCTTAACGTGATTATAATATTGGAGAAAGAAGAGGAAGTTTGGAGGATTGGTGGTATACTGTGTATGTCTTGGTCTGGACAATATAATAGTAGTCTCACAAACATCTGTGGATAGTAACTAGCAAATCCTGACACAGTTCAGAGAAATTCATATTCACCCCTGAAAGTTCTTCTACTATGGACATATATATATATATATATATATATATATATATATATATATATATATATATATATATATGGGTCAGCTACTTCCGGTTACCAGTATGGCACAATATTATACCTCTTAACCCCATATAGGTCAGTATCCATATTAGACATATAGAGATGGGCAAAGCAAATATTGAAACAATTTGTACCAAGTCATTGCAACGTTTGTACATAACAGTTTCCAAAACATAGAAAAGTGTTTAGTTTCACATACCTGGACATTTGACAACAACACATAGATGGGTGCAGTTACTGTGGATTTTTGGGGGGAAGAAATGTGCACAATAGCCCATACAGAAGTGTTAGTTAGACATAACTGCAGAGGATGGAGACAGAAATGGAAAGTAGAAGGTGCAGTAGGTCGTCTATACACAGGTGGATGGACAGAGACAATACAGAGAGCACTGAACTAGCACAGACAGGATGCTACAAGGACACATTGCTGCTTACTGTGGGCTCTTGGGGTAGAAAGGAAGAGTGACATGGCTGAGATCCTGGATGTCAAAAGCAGTTGGCTCAGCTGAGATAGCCTGCCTCTTGGTCCTCTGTTCCCCTAAGGTGTTGGAAGTTTGTTTCTGAGCCTGTTGGGTTGCAGGTTTGATGACAGATCGATACTTATCCAGCTCATTCTGCAATCTCTGGATGAGCTCGTCCTTCTGATCTAACTCCAGCTCCAGCTCGTCAATAAGAGCATCCCTCTGCCTGAGCTCCTCAATCTTCTCCTGCAGAGCGTACTGCAAGTCCCGCAATGTGCCCATATTCCCGGCAGGGGCTCCTGCTGCCTTCCCTTCTCCCTTCGTCGTCTTCCCGGTCAGTTCAACCCCCCTCCAGAACAGGATCAGCAGCTTCCTACTTTCTCCAACTTACTTTGCGCACAACAGGTCGTGATCCTCGCTCGGACGCCCTATTCAGCCTACAGAAGTTCCCTTTCGCGTCCGCGGTCAAGCGCTCTAGACGACTTCCAGGTCCTTGCGAAGGTATTTGTATCCTCTGTGCATTGAAATCCTCAGCCGGTCCCCAAGACCCCTTGCTTGGAATAAATCACAGTCTTCACAGAGCTTCACACTTCTTACATCCAACGAGGAGGTCCCTAACGCTGAGGAAGATCCACCTTTCCAATCGTAAACAGATGTCTTCTTTGTATGCCTGAAATTCCTGGGCTAGCAGTGTCTACAGGTCACCACCACACTGAGGTCCTGGAAAGTGTCAGCTGCAGGAGAAGTAGATGGCCACCAGGATGGTTACTAGAGAGTGGCAGCAGTCACAGGCACAGCCAGGGAACATTTGCATGCATGATCTCCAACTAGAAGAACAAAAATCCCTCCCTCTGTCAGGATGACTACGATTACAGAGAGCTGAGCTCTGGTACAGGGTGATTTCCAGTTATCTGCGTCAGAAAGAGGCACAGAGGGAGCAAGACACAGGCAGAGAGGGGCTGTGTCTACAGGAGCTCCTGGAGTATAGAGACTGGAGTGCAGGCATCTCCTCCACAGCACTGCACAGCTCTCTATGTATTGCTCCTGATCCCATCACATGCTATATACCTCTGCTCATACCAGTCCCCCTCTTCTGTATGCTTTCACATGCCCAATATATGCCACAGAGCCTGTACCTGTTCAGTATGCTGAGCTACAGCAAACCTCTTTCTACCCTTCTGCAATTTAACTCCTGATGTTCTGCAGATGACATCATTCCCCACCAGCCCTGAAATTACACAGCACCATCCCTGTCGCTAATGTGCCCATTATTGCCACATGTCAACCACATTATCCTTGTCAATATAATGCATATAGTGAATGATGAGAAAAACTAATAATGCCAAAAAGACGGTTTGATAAGTAAAAAAAATTTAGGACACATCCAGTGACTTTTGCTAACCAAAGGATTTTAATGCTCACAAAAAGAAAGGGGGGAGACACCGAGCGGCACATAGCATAACACAGCTTCACAACGATGTAATATGAATGTAGGAACGCCTCATTGGCCTCTTACCTTTAGGGGTTGTGAGTGGTCACAACAATCCTAAACACTTCAAATATAAACCCAATTAGGGTGGCAGCGACCTCATCCTTACGTCAATGATAAGTGACGTCAACGATATATGAAGTTGGGAGAGTACACATGCATGAACATGCAATACGTCAGACTCTGTATTGAAAACAGATATAATCTTTATTATGGTATCGAGCACTACGCGTTTCGGGAAATGTCCCTCTCTCAAGTGCATAAGATAACAGGTTGCTGCTAGGAGGATCGGGAATCCCTCAAGCGTGTCTATATAGCAGCACAACTAGAGTATATCTCATCACTCAGCTCCCGGTCCTTCTAGCGGCACCTAGTTATCCTATGCACTTGAGAAAGGGACATTTCCCGAAACGCATAGTAATCGATACCAGAATAAAGATTATATCTGTTTCCTATACAGAGTCTGGCGTGTTGCATGTTCAAGCATGTGCATTGTCTTTCCCTCCCAAGGGTTGTTGTCCCTGAAGTTCCTATAAAGATTTTTAATGGACTGCATCCAATTATTCCAACGCTATAGATATGGCGAAGCTCATTACCATGGCTAATTCTTGATTGTGAAAATCTGATTACATCATAAATCCGCTGCATATTAATTCACCGAGAAAATATCACCAGGGTCCCTACAGCGAGGGGTACATAAGGTATTTGACATGACCACATCATCCATGGCTTCTCTCTATGGCTGTATCTGTTCATGTCACGTCCTACGGGCACTGGCCATGTATAGAGGGAGAACCTGAGGACTACACACACACTATGATGATGTGACTGACATTGCTGAGGGCTATGGCCTATTATCTATAAATAACAGCCATGGACATTTTCCCTGGTTACTAAAAAGATTTCCTAATGATACAACCTAAAACTCGGAACGATAATCTGAAGCTCTAGACCAGAGCAACAACCTGTGGAGCTATTTTATGTTATAGGAGTGTTCCAAGTAAGTCTCTCCCTGCAGAGGATTACAATAAAAAAATATTCATATCGTCTTTTCTGTTCTGTCAGCGATCTCCGTTTGGATCTCCGTTCGGGTCTCTGATCTTTGTTATTTTCTGCTCACTCATAAGTGGTGGACGAGTGCTGATACTTTGCTCGAACAGACCACCCCTACTCAACCACTGAATGGCTGCATCACCCATGTGTGGGCGAAAGTCAGAAAGACCCGGGACCCAAATGGAAAGATCCAACCAAACAGAGGGGTGGTTGTGCATATTTTTGTATTTTGAGCATTTGCAGGGGGAAAAATACTTGGTACACTCCTTGACTAGGTTCAGATTGGAAAGTTACTTCTGTTTTTCAGTTATAAGAATGGTAAAATGAAAATAAGAAAAAGAGCAGTATTGGATGCGTCACATGATGTACAATCCAGGCACCCATCGACTATAATGGTATCCATTGGGTAGCCCATTTTATCCTTCTTTTTTTTTTTATAAAATTGAGCACAAGCCTAAGGTTCTATTCAGACGACTGTAAAACGGACATTTTCACAGCCATTTCACATCTATAAGGCAGCCATTTTCACAGATCCTTCTAAGGTCCAGTTCACATCTGCATTTGGTATTCTGCTTGGGGACCCCCTCAAATGGAATACCGAATACATTAAGAAGCGGTTAGCTAACCACACGGACCCTATAGGCTATAATGATGTCCGACAGGTTTTTCCCCGGTTTCTGCCAGTTTTATATCAAAACCAGCAAATTTGGATTCTGCGGCAGAGGCTCCAACGCAGGCGTGAATCCAGCCTAATACTAACCCAGACTATATTCACATGAAAGTGTAGATCGGCTGTGTGACAGCTTTTTTTTTATCAGCCATCAGGTAGCTGCATTAAGATTCATTTATGTAAATGGGGGCTATTCACATGACCAATAATTTGACGGTTCGTTATAATGACCTGCTAAATATAGCTCATGTTCTATTTTTACTGATCCATCCACTGTAAAAAAAAAAAAAAAAAAAAAAAAAAAACTCCTATTGAGTGCAAAAACTGCTGTGAAAAATCACCACTTTGACCAACAGTCATGAAAATGTATCAGAGGCTGAGGTCACATCTGTGCTGGGCTGTCCGTTGTTCTGGTCCGTCAGTCCAAATATTGGCCAGATTTACCAGTCGGAATCCAATAAGGTGTCCGGGACTCCTTGCATCATAGTGATCTATGATGCTAGGAGTCTCTGCTTCCTTGCGTCTTTACTGTCCATGCAGAATGGAACAGTGAAGCGGGAAAGCACGGGCTGCCAAAACCGTAGATGACTAGGATGTAACACTATGATGGCTGGGTTTAGGGCGGGAAATCTGGGCAATGTTTAGAATGGATTTTCCAGTCCATATTCCCTCATGTACATAGGCAATGCAATAACAATGGCAGGGATTGTGGCTGAAGTGGGGGGCAAAAATCAGCTAATTTCAACAACTTTTCCCATTGACGGATCCACTACGGACATCCCACCGTGGACCTGACCTCCCTAAGCCTTATATTCTCGTATAATACAGTTATTGCCCATTGCATAGTATTGTAGGCACTGTGTTCTCCTATTGTTTTGCTGCCAGTATCCTTGTGTTATCTCGATTTAGCATATTACAATACCGCACAACAAGTGCATTTATTGTCCTGACACACTGTTATAATGTGCCAGGAAATGGGCTTAAATAAATCTTCTAATAATCATACCCTAGTCCTGAATGGCCCGGGGTTAATATTCAGTTAGTGTATGCCGAACTGAAGGTATTTATTAAGACAGAAATAAAATGCGCTTACTGTACCGTGCTGCCATCTCCCGCCATGTGTTCTCGCAGTCATTATCACTCCTACTCTGCAGGAGGTGTTTGTGGCAGTGACAGGGTTAACCCCTCCTCTCTGGCAGCGCCGCGATGCCTTTATTAACCTGATCACTGCTAGGAGGGTGATTAGTTAATTATATTCGCTCATCAAGCGAGTAGCATGGTGTCCTGACAAGTTGCCAGGCACACCGGGCATTGTACGCCATAAATGACAGTGATTTAAAATAAAGCGCTAAAGTCCTACAAAGCTGGTTTTATAGCAGATGGGATTTTTTTTTTTTTTTACTCTTCTGCTCCGCGATACTATGAGGTTCATGTAGTCTTGGCATTGCGGATTGCAGGGATTCTACAGTAAGTCATGATGTCTGCCCAATAGTAGCGGAGATCGTGCACCTTATTTAAAGGGGCTTTCCAAAATATGGGTAAAGACGGGGACTTTAATAAATTAACAAAACAATACTTATTTGTCAGTATACTCAACGATATTCATCTGCCAGGTCCATATTGCCTTCCGAATCAATAATAGTAGGGGCCAAAAACATATCTGTGACCACAACCCAACAAAGCAATACGGAGATAATCATCTTTTTATGGATATGCAAATCAGCCTGCAAGTGCATCAGGGGTGGGGCTTGATTTGTCAGATTTGCCTACAGACAGCTGCAAGTGCACTAACCTTCCCTTAGCTGCAATAGACATCTACTAGCTTCATGACTGTCTATAGGCAACTCTGGCCGATCTGACTCTGTCCTTGGTAGGCTGATCTGCATATCCATAAAAAGATGACTATCACGACATTGTTTCATTTGTTTATGGTCACAAAGGTAAGTTTTTGATCTTATTAAAGGCACGATTATTGGTTTGGCTCCACTTTTTGACCTGAAAGACTCCCTTTAATCCTAAAATGTCCCAATTTCTTGGATTTTCTGTATTCGGTGCAGCAGTGACGTGCCCACATGGCATATACAACTATTCACTGGCCCCAGGATCTTCCTGCTGTGTGGGACAGAGCACATCCAAATATCCAAGCTGCAAAGGAGAACAGCAAGTGTCAGCGCTGTATACTGTATCTAGTATGGCTTTGTGTACACAGCAATATATACTGCAAGGACCTGTAAGAAATTGTTTCCGCATGAATATCTAATGCAGATATTGACTATTTCTATGGGCTTCGCTCAGGATTCTGAATTTGGTGATGGGGTTTTCTATTGGACTCCACTTCCGCTTCACAGATCAGTAACATGACGCCTATTGCAGCTCAGTCCTATTTGAATGAATGGGGCTGAACTGCAATACCAAGCACAGCCACTATACAATGTACGGCGCTATGCTTGGTAAGTAGTGAAGAGGACACTGCAATCAATATCCTAGTCCTAGACAATCCCTTTAAGACTGAATGAATTTTTCAGTATCCTGTTCCTCTATCCTTATTATAAATCAGTTGCGGATAATCCCTCATATTTTTAAGGATGCAAACAATCACATTTAATAAAATCTCCGGCCGTATATCGTCTTACATTAGAAGTTGTAGTCATCTACATGGGGACCGTGTGCTCTGTGTGTATAATATATGTCATGAAGAGTGAAGTGTAATGGCTACAGCCCAGGCAGATGCACAGCAGGCACAATTTGCCCCCCTTATTTTGCATAAGTATAGTGATATCCCCTTAGATTTGGAGCTAATGCACAGCACAGACCGCATTGTCCGATACAGAACACTCCACTATATACTGTATACATTCGTATAGAACAGATCTGAGATGTAAATTTACTTTTCCATTAAGTGCACATAGAAGATACAAGCAGGAGTTAACGCTCAGACGACTACAAAAATCTGCCTGCATGCTAGTCATTGGAACAGTGCCACATAGTGGCCAAATATAGTAAGTGGAAAAATCTTCTGAGCGAGCCAGCATGATATTGTATTGTAAAAAAATATCTGGCTCAAAGTACAGATAATAGTCAGTATAAGCTTAGACTAGACAGTAAAGACACAACAACATTAATCACATTATCAGTATTAGAATATGGCGGATATTATTAACGATGCCAAGAAAACCCGTCACTCCAGTACGATCAAAGCTTTCAACTATAACCACATACACACCAGGAGAAGTGTCATGAAAGGGTTTGTCCATTCACATGTACATAAAGAGTAAACCTATAAAGAAAATCTAATCTTTACGTTTCAATTCCTTGTCATTGTAAGAGCTCTGCTTGATGTCAGTAAGGGCTCGTTCACATCTGCGCCCAGAGGCAGGAGACGGAAACCTGCAGGACTCTTTAAAACCCATTCATTTGAAACAGTGGAAACCCAGGGGACAAGCGGCAGACCCCATTATAGTCACGTGTCCATATGTAACCGCCATCTGTCGTCCAGGTCCCCCCACAAACCAGAACAATGGAGCTCCCAGCACTAATGTGAGCCTTGTATGACATTGTAGCAAACTGGGATTGCCTTCTGTAGCAGAGCCTCATATATGTAAAACTACATATATGTTTCTGCAAAAATTCTGATAATCTGGATTGCCCAATAATTTGACAATTTTCTAGTCCAGAGAAGAAGAATTTACTGTCTTGTCTGAGTCTACATTAGCATTGTTACTTATGGGATTTAATACATGAATATATCAACATAAAGCAGATATAAAAGAAAGATTATACTGGAGAAAATGTAAGAATCCTGTGTTCTCGCGTTCCCAGCTTTGATGTCTTCTCAGTTCCTGCCCAGGTCTGATAATATATTGATCATCTTTGTCTTGATCTTCAGTACACACAATATCTATGGATCCCCCTCAACAAGCAGATCCAACCTGATATCTATTAAACAAACACTGCAAGGCGGCGAGCAATGGAGCTGCGTCGTATGTGTACTGCTCAGAATATATGGATATATATATATATATATATATATATATATATATATACACACAGTGTATATATATATATATATATATATATATATATATATATATATATATATTTTTAACATGGGTGCCCATGAGCGATGTACAGTTATGGCATCTGTATGTATGGAGTGCCATCTTATCTGCGTTTTACATAATGGCGCACTATACTATCTCCGTAGCGTGCTGTTCTAACAGTAAGTCTATTAGAATGGAACGCTATGAAAATAGTGTAACATGCTGGTGCGGTATATTGAAACAGAATCCATACTGATAATGATGGCGACATCCATATGTATGTCACTGTATGTCTACTGTACATACGTATATACCTGGAATCCTTAGAGGTGTACATAGGAAAATCCTTCAATGTACTCTGCTAACGCAATGTGAATGCGTCCTTAGGTAAATATAATTATAGAGAATGACAGGCGCATAAGAGGAATTACAGCGATACTGGAGGTTTCTATGGATTACCTGCAATACAAAGATAGACGAGAAAAAGGAACTATATACACAATATACATTGTGCAAAGAGACAAGAATTGAAATGTCATTCTAATCCATGGAGAACTAGTCTATCGTAAATTATTCTATATATCTGACCAAGTACATACAGTCACATAGCAGGACTGGTACATGGGAGATACAGAATGGATCTGAATATAAGAAATCAAGTTCCTAATAAGGACTGAAAAAACCTTGCAATAAATCCATATAGACAGCCATTCCTTATTATAAAATGTATGGTTGTACCGTAAGATCTCAGACTAGGGTTGAGCGATCGGGAAAGATCGGATTCCGAACGTTTGGAATCGGCTGCAAAATGATTGGAAATTGAATCTTCGATCCTGAAATCTCAAGATTGGCTCAACCCTACCCCAGACCAGATTACTGCTAGCATTGGGATTAGTAATATGACAATGATACAGTTCTGCTAGTTTACTATTGTCTATCATATGGGAAATATGGAATTATGACAACATAAATGTCATTCTGAACCGCAGAGTTTATATTCTTTATAAAAAGAGGTTCTGCAGCAGTGTGTATTTTATAGAACCATGTCCATGTCATACAGCTGGCTTCAGGTTCAGCATGTGAGACTGGATGTTGACTGTATTTCCCGGACCGAACCCTTTGCTGGGACCTGAGACTCCCATCCCTGAATCGTACAGTCTGTATACATCCCACATCTGTATACATCTATTTAACAACCAAAGGATATGCCGATTTCTGGAGGGAAGGCGTCCTAGGCAGGAGAAATGACATGTGTACTCAGAACGCCAGAAGTGAAATGACTATGAAAAGGGAAGTGTCTCTATCGCAGAGGAAGTCAATGCTCATTTATATGTCAATTCTGGCATTCAGAAGAATCCTATACTCTTTAGATGAAATATCACGCTGCACAATGACTCTTCTATAGGGTGATCGTCACAAATTCTGTTTACGCAGATAAGCCAGTCTATATTGCTTTCTGCCTGTAATGAAGATGGATCATCAAATGAACTTTATTTCAATCAATTCCTATTTATTTTCACAGAGGATTCGCATTCAGAAAATGAAGCTTCTATATGTAATTCCACATCCCCAAGAGGGTTAACAGCAGAGACCAGCCCTCAATTATACCATCATTGTAGTGTAAAGTAAGCGCCCTGTGGTTATGGTATACCTTCCATAATGCATTCGATATGGATGGGATACAACTCTTAAGGACTTAATAGCTTCAAAATCATTGGTTTCCATTCGCTGCAGAAAATTGTCCTAAAACTAACAATTGGCTATTCCTATAAAAACGCACGCAGAGCTGCACGTGTACAACCATGAGATTATAGCATGTTATCGCCTAGTACATGGGCTCCCCATTCTTAGTGGGCCCTGATATCAGACGGGGTATTAGACATACAACACATTCATTATTATAATTGTTACACTCCCTGCAATCTTATATTGTGGATCTATTGATCATAGACCATCCATATGAAAGCCCTGGAATAGAATATTGGGGATCCGCTGCTTATTTAGGGTTTATTCCCAATAATTGTACTCGCCTACATGTAGGAATTAGCTACATAGAATTCACAATAGAAAATCTATATTAATGTGTCCTCACTTTGCTCAAAATATCCTGAGATGTGTGGCATGAGGTAGCCAGCTTGATTTTGGACACTTCGTCACTTATGTCAATGTATGGCCTGTCCAGGGTCTTGTTAGTGTGCCTTGATATTATGTTGAATTGTCTCCTTGGAAATCGTCCTTGACCACATTCAAGCAAAAGCTTCTACACAATGTATTATATATATATATATATATATATATATATATATATATATATATATATACACACACACACACACACACACACACACACATTGCAGTTCTCCTTTTCAGCTTTTGTCTACAAGAGATAACAGAATCCTTGGAAGAGATGTGTATACAAAGGCAAACGTAGCCGCAGACGGATGACCAGAAATGTCACAATGTGTTTATACAGTACGTGCCTTCATATATTTAGGTTTCATCAAACAAAACATGCTAAACCCGAGCAAGTCTGCTATCGTATCATATCCGCAATAAATATACAAGGCATGTAACAATCCCCTAGAAAACCTAAAAAATTATTAGACCAATGGAAGAACAAAAGGACGGCGCTCTCAGGTCCAAAGGAATTTATTCAAAAAGAAGATTGCACAACGCAAAAACAGTTGCCGCGTTTCGGGTCGGAACCCTTTATCAAGTGCGTAACTAGTTAAAAACAATAAATATAGTATATGTATAAAAAACATGAATATACAAAGACATAATTTAAAAAACAGATTAGCTTGTCAAAGAAAAAAAAAAAAACAACAGACCACGACGTTATTAGGCAAGAAAATCATTTACCTATAAACCCAGAACCTATAAACAAATCCAAGGTATATTATATGAATTCTGAATTAAGCTCAGGTGATGTATTACACATCATTAGTCATAGACAAACTATTATATATTGATCATATTATTCATACTCGAGATAACTATAGATCCTTAACATCCCATATGTTCAGTGACTATTATTATATTTCATTAGAACAAGATTCCAGCAATAATATTGTCTTACCTTCACTAATCGAGCTTCACTCAAGCTAGGAAGAAATAAACTCTATCCGGAGCGCTACTCGGCCTATTTAACCGTACCGCTCCATGTGCCACTTCCGGAGGAAAAAGATGCGGTCCAAGTTGGAACGCATGCTCATTAGCTAGATGTTACGAGCCTTTGTGCAAATTTTTTCGGCGGAATATTCTATCACCACAAGAGCACGGGCACTCCGCCCGCACCAGAGAAACCAACAGTACGGGCTAAGAAAAAACGGTGGTACGACCTATCAAGAGTCGTATAGCTAAGTATGCAAATGTGAATAAAAAATAAAATAAAAGGAAGTCATGCGGTTCAACCTGGAACGCATGAACTTCTGCGCATGCGTAAAAGGACAATCTGCTATACGAGTCATCTAAAAGAATTCATAGTGATGATATTTGCCTAGGACGTAACATAAAAGTTTAGAAAATGATTCTATAATTAGAAAACATAAAAATCTATATGATTACATTCCTAAAAATATTAGAGTCATTTTTTTTTTTAATATAGTGATTTTCAGCTGATCACAGGGTTGTGCCTATATCTTGAGGAGGGGTGGTTTAAGGTGGCGGCTTCTTTCCATGAATAACACCCTCCTGTCCACAGAGCTGCAATGCCCGCCGGCCACAAGAAAATGGCCGCTTACAATACTGTGTAAGAGGCCATTTTCTTTTTTTTTCTTTTTTTTAATGTAGATTTTGAGCCCCGTATAGGAATCACAATGTATTTTTTTTCCCTATCAGTATGTCTTTGTAGAATGGGAGGAAATCCACACAAGCATGGGGAGAACATACAAACTCCTTGCAGATGTTGTTTCTGGCAGGATTCGAACCCAGGACTCCAGTGCTACAAGGCTGCAGTGCTAACCACTGAGCCACTGTATTGCCCCCAGCGGCCAATTTCTTGTGGCTGGCAGGTATGCGCAGTCGTCTTTGCCCTAGGCTCAAGGTCTAGAAGTTTGAAACCAACCCCCGGAAGAAGACACCTGAAGACTCTGTTCCTGAAGAAGATGGAGGCGGTGCTGGAGAGTTCTCTCGCAGCATTGGGGACGCCCCCAGTGCTGTTTGAGCGCTGAGGACCGCCCCCAGTGCTGCGAGAGAACTCATTTACAGACCGACAAAAACCAGATTATATGCCGAATGGTGGCGCGGAGAAGACATCTAAAGGTAGGAGAAGAATAGCCTTTCTTAAGGTTATTCGTACGTGGTAGACAGAAAAAAATCAGTTTTAATGATAGGATGCCTTTAAATAACAGCATGCAATGTCAGTCAGTTGCTTTGAAGGCCAGCAGTATATTGTCATGTATTAAAAGAGGCATAGACTCACGAGACATGTAATATTACCTCTGTATAAGTCATTGGTGCAGCCACATCTGGAATATGCAGTTCAGTTCTGGGCATTAGTACATAGAAAAGATGTCCTAGAGTTGGAAAAGATACAACAGAGGGCCACGAAACTGATAAGGGGCCCAGAGGACCTCAGTTATAAGGAGAGACAAAAGGAGTTACATTTGTTCAGTCGTAAGAAGAGTCGCTTAAGGGGAAATAAGGTAAACCTGTATAAATATATAAATGGCCCATACAGGAAATATGGGGAGCTGTTCTATGTAAAATCCCCTCAAAAAAACAAGAGGGCACTTCTATCATCTGGAGAAAAAAAAATAATTTCCAGAGGGTTTCTTCACTGTAAGGTGACTGTGAATCTGTAGAATAGCCTAATCCAGGAACTGCTTCTTCACTGTAAGGACTGTGAATCTGTGGAATAGCCTAACCCAGGAGCTGCTTCCTCACTGTAAGGACTGTGAATCTGTGGAATAGCCTACCCAGGAGCTGCTTCTTCACTGTAAGGACTGTGACTCTGTGGAATAACCTACCCCAGGAGTTTCTTCTTCACTGTAAGGACTGTGAATCTGTGGAATAGCCTAACCAATGAGCTGCTTCTTCACTGTAAGGACTGTGAATCTGTGGAATAGCCTAACCAAGGAGCCTTTTACAGAAGCAATAGCTTCAAAAAAAGATTCTTATTTACAGCAAAATAGCATTGATGGTTATGGAAATATATAGAATATCAGGCCCTTTCTCATTCTGTACTTCTTTCTGTACATTCTGTAGTACATACTGTACTACATAACTACAATGCGACGGGTTCCCTTAAGATATTTGAGAAGACGAGGCTTCTGTATACTGAAGCAAATCCAGATCTGTGTACTGAAGGAGATCTGGACCACACACAGATAAGATATTCTGGGTGCTGAAAGCTGCTAGCGGACGGGAAGCAAAGCACTTATAGTTGTCCTGTGAATAGGCCATTAATATGGAAAAATCCATTTGGGGTTGGTAAATACAGTTTTAATTAATAGCATCCTCAAAGACCAAAATGTTGGCATAGATTTATAAAACAAAAAATACCTTACTATGGAATATGTAATACCGTAATATGTAATACCGTACTATGTAATAATATCTTATGCTGCCCTACACACAGGATCATCTTGTAACAGCTCATATACAAATAATGAATACGCGTGTAAAGAATATATTCATGGGCATTTATGATCAGACTAATATAATACATTAGTATTATAGTTCTGCATCCATATGTGCCGAATCCTCATATCTTCATCTATAACCGCTTTACAGATTGTTACCAAACAGTGACATCAGCCCGAGGCTCCAGGCAGTGTGCATACTGACATAGCACGCCCCTGTGCACAACTAGGTCATACAGGTACAGTCAATCACTATTCCCCGCACACAGCTCCGTCTCCTCCCTCTACTGTGCATGGCTGTTGCATTATGATAGTCTGAAATGACACAGCAATGCAGTGCAATACAGATAGGAATAGCATAAAGCTACAGAGACTATCCAGAATGCAGCACTGGCAGATCCAGGGCCGTAGTATGTATCCTGACCAGGGCACCATCTGCACATGGCCGTAGTATGTATCCTGACCAGGGCACCACCTGCACAGGGCCGTAGTATGTATCCTGACCAAGCTACCAACTGCACATGGCCGTAGTATGTATCCTGACCAGGGCACCATCTGCACAGGGCCGTAGTATGTATCCTGACCAGGGCACCACCTGCACAGGGCCGTAGTATGTATCCTGACCAAGCTACCAACTGCACATGGCCGTAGTATGTATCCTGACCAGGGCACCATCTGCACAGGGCCGTAGTATGTATCCTGACCAGGGCACCACCTGCACAAGGCCGTAGTATGTATCCTGACCAGGGCACCATCTGCACAAGGCCGTAGTATGTATCCTGACCAGGGCACCATCTGCACAAGGCCGTAGTATGTATCCTGACCAGGGCACCATCTGCACAAGGCCGTAGTATGTATCCTGACCAGGGCACCATCTGCACAGGGCCGTAGTATGTATCCTGACCAGGGCACCATCTGCACATGGCCGTAGTATGTATCCTGACCAGGGCACCATCTGCACAGGGCCGTAGTATGTATCCTGACCAAGCCACCATCTGCACATGGCCGTAGTATGTATCCTGACCAGGGCACCACCTGCACAAGGCCGTAGTATGTATCCTGACCAAGCCACCATCTGCACATGGCTGTAGTATGTATCCTGACCAGGGCACCATCTGCACAGGGCCGTAGTATGTATCCTGACCAGGGCACCATCTGCACAGGGCCGTAGTATGTATCCTGACCAGGGCACCATCTGCACATGGCCGTAGTATGTATCCTGACCAGGGCACCACCTGCACAGGGCCGTAGTATGTATCCTGACCAAGCTACCAACTGCACATGGCCGTAGTATGTATCCTGACCAGGGCACCATCTGCACAGGGCCGTAGTATGTATCCTGACCAGGGCACCACCTGCACAGGGCCGTAGTATGTATCCTGACCAAGCTACCAACTGCACATGGCCGTAGTATGTATCCTGACCAGGGCACCATCTGCACAGGGCCGTAGTATGTATCCTGACCAGGGCACCACCTGCACAAGGCCGTAGTATGTATCCTGACCAGGGCACCATCTGCACAAGGCCGTAGTATGTATCCTGACCAGGGCACCATCTGCACAAGGCCGTAGTATGTATCCTGACCAGGGCACCATCTGCACAAGGCCGTAGTATGTATCCTGACCAGGGCACCATCTGCACAGGGCCGTAGTATGTATCCTGACCAGGGCACCATCTGCACATGGCCGTAGTATGTATCCTGACCAGGGCACCATCTGCACAGGGCCGTAGTATGTATCCTGACCAAGCCACCATCTGCACATGGCCGTAGTATGTATCCTGACCAGGGCACCACCTGCACAAGGCCGTAGTATGTATCCTGACCAAGCCACCATCTGCACATGGCTGTAGTATGTATCCTGACCAGGGCACCATCTGCACAGGGCCGTAGTATGTATCCTGACCAGGGCACCATCTGCACAGGGCCGTAGTATGTATCCTGACCAGGGCACCATCTGCACAGGGCCGTAGTATGTATCCTGACCAGGGCACCACCTGCACAAGGCCGTAGTATGTATCGTGACCAGGCCACCATCTGCACATGGCCGTAGTATGTATCCTGACCAGGGCACCATCTGCACAGGGCTGTAGTATGTATCCTGACCAGGGCACCATCTGCACAGGGCCGTAGTATGTATCCTGACCAGGGCACCATCTGCACAGGGCCGTAGTATGTATCCTGACCAAGGCACCATCTGCACAGGGCCGTAGTATGTATCCTGACCAGGGCACCATCTGCACAGGGCCGTAGTATGTATCCTGACCAGCGCAACATCTGCACAGGGCCGTAGTATGTATCGTGACCAGGCCACCATCTGCACAGGGCCGTAGTATGTATCGTGACCAGGCCACCATCTGCACAGGGCCGTAGTATGTATCCTGACCAGCGCACCATCTGCACAGGGCCGTAGTATGTATCCTGACCAGGGCACCATCTGCACAGAGCCATAGTATGTATCCTGACCAGCGCAACATCTGCACAGGGCCGTAGTATGTATCCTGACCAGGCCACCATCTGCACAGGGCCGTAGTATGTATCCTGACCAGGCCACCATCTGCACAGGGCCGTAGTATGTATCCTGACCAGGGCACCATCTGCACAGGGCCGTAGTATGTATCCTGACCAGGGCACCATCTGCACAGGGCCGTAGTATGTATCCTGACCAGGGCACCATCTGCACAGGGCCGTAGTATGTATCCTGACCAGGGCACAATCTGCACATGGCCGTAGTATGTATCCTGACCAGGGCACCATCTGCACATGGCCGTAGTATGTATCCTGACCAGGGCACCACCTGCACAGGGCCGTAGTATGTATCCTGACCAAGCCACCAACTGCACATGGCCGTAGTATGTATCCTGACCAGGGCACCATCTGCACAGGGCCGTAGTATGTATCCTGACCAGGGCACCACCTGCACAAGGCCGTAGTATGTATCCTGACCAGGGCACCACCTGCACAGGGCCGTAGTATGTATCCTGACCAGGGCACCACCTGCACAAGGCCGTAGTATGTATCGTGACCAGGCCACCATCTGCACATGGCCGTAGTATGTATCCTGACCAGGGCACCATCTGCACAGGGCCGTAGTATGTATCCTGACCAGGGCACCATCTGCACAGGGCCATAGTATGTATCCTGACCAGGGCACCACCTGCACAAGGCCGTAGTATGTATCCTGACCAGGCCACCATCTGCACAAGGCCGTAGTATGTATCGTGACCAGGCCACCATCTGCACAGGGCCGTAGTATGTATCCTGACCAGGCCACCATCTGCACAGGGCCGTAGTATGTATCCTGACCAGGGCACCATCTGCACAGAGCCGTAGTATGTATCCTGACCAGCGCAACATCTGCACAGGGCCGTAGTATGTATCCTGACCAAGCCACCATCTGCACATGGCCGTAGTATGTATCCTGACCAGGGCACCATCTGCACATGGCCGTAGTATGTATCCTGACCAGGGCACCACCTGCACAAGGCCGTAGTATGTATCGTGACCAGGCCACCATCTGCACATGGCCGTAGTATGTATCCTGACCAGGGCACCATCTGCACATGGCCGTAGTATGTATCCTGACCAGGGCACCATCTGCACAGGGCCGTAGTATGTATCCTGACCAAGGCACCATCTGCACAGGGCCGTAGTATGTATCCTGACCAGGGCACCATCTGCACAGGGCCGTAGTATGTATCCTGACCAAGGCACCATCTGCACAGGGCCGTAGTATGTATCCTGACCAGGGCACCATCTGCACAGGGCCGTAGTATGTATCCTGACCAGCGCAACATCTGCACAGGGCCGTAGTATGTATCGTGACCAGGCCACCATCTGCACAGGGCTGTAGTATGTATCCTGACCAGGGCACCATCTGCACAGGGCCGTAGTATGTATCCTGACCAGGGAACCATCTGCACAGAGCCATAGTATGTATCCTGACCAGCGCAACATCTGCACAGGGCCGTAGTATGTATCCTGACCAGGCCACCATCTGCACAGGGCCGTAGTATGTATCCTGACCAGGCCACCATCTGCACAGGGCCGTAGTATGTATCCTGACCAGGCCACCATCTGCACAGGGCCGTAGTATGTATCCTGACCAGGGCACCATCTGCACAGGGCCGTAGTATGTATCCTGACCAGGGCACCATCTGCACAGGGCCGTAGTATGTATCCTGACCAGGGCACAATCTGCACAGGGCCGTAGTATGTATCGTGACCAGGCCACAATCTGCACAGGGCCGTAGTATGTATCCTGACCAGGGCACCATCTGCACAGGGCCGTAGTATGTATCCTGACCAGGGCACCATCTGCACAGGGCCGTAGTATGTATCCTGACCAGGGCACCATCTGCACAGGGCCGTAGTATGTATCCTGACCAGGGCACCATCTGCACAGGGCCGTAGTATGTATCCTGACCAGGGCACCATCTGCACAGGGCCGTAGTATGTATCCTGACCAGGGCACCATCTGCACAGGGCCGTAGTATGTATCCTGACCAGGGCACAATCTGCACAGGGCCGTAGTATGTATCCTGACCAGGGCACCATCTTCACAGGGCCGTAGTATGTATCCTGACCAGGGCACCATCTGCACAGGGCCGTAGTATGTATCCTGACCAGGGCACCATCTGCACAGGGCCGTAGTATGTATCCTGACCAGGCCACCATCTGCACAGGGCCGTAGTATGTATCCTGACCAGGCCACCATCTGCACAGGGCCGTAGTATGTATCCTGACCAGGCCACCATCTGCACAGGGCCGTAGTATGTATCCTGAGCAGGGCACCATCTGCACAGGGCCGTAGTATGTATCCTGACCAGGGCACCATCTGCACAGGGCCGTAGTATGTATCCTGACCAAGCCACCATCTGCACATGGCCGTAGTATGTATCCTGACCAGGGCACCACCTGCACAAGGCCGTAGTATGTATCGTGACCAGGCCACCATCTGCACATGGCCGTAGTATGTATCCTGACCAGGGCACCATCTGCACAGGGCCGTAGTATGTATCCTGACCAAGCCACCATCTGCACATGGCCGTAGTATGTATCCTGACCAGGGCACCACCTGCACAAGGCCGTAGTATGTATCCTGACCAGGGCACCATCTCCACAGGGCCGTAGTATGTATCCTGACCAGGGCACCATCTGCACAGGGCCGTAGTATGTATCCTGACCAAGGCACCATCTGCACAGGGCCGTAGTATGTATCCTGACCAGGGCACCATCTGCACAAGGCCGTAGTATGTATCCTGACCAGGGCACCATCTGCACAAGGCCGTAGTATGTATCCTGACCAGGGCACCATCTGCACAGGGCCGTAGTATGTATCCTGACCAGGGCACCATCTGCACAGGGCCGTAGTATGTATCCTGACCAGGCCACCATCTGCACAGGGCCGTACTATGTATCCTGACCAGGGCACCATCTGCACAGGGCCGTAGTATGTATCCTGACCAGGGCACTATCTGCACAGGGCCGTAGTATGTATCCTGACCAGGGCACCATCTGCACAGGGCCGTAGTATGTATCCTGACCAGGGCACCATCTGCACAGGGCCGTAGTATGTATCCTGACCAAGGCACCATCTGCACAGGGCCGTAGTATGTATCCTGACCAGGGCACAATCTGCACAGGGCCGTAGTATGTATCCTGACCAGGGCACCATCTGCACAGGGCCGTAGTATGTATCCTGACCAGGGCACCATCTGCACAGGGCCGTAGTATGTATCCTGACCAGGGCACAATCTGCACAGGGCCGTAGTATGTATCCTGACCAGGGCACCATCTGCACAGGGCCGTAGTATGTATCCTGACCAGGGCACCATCTGCACAGGGCCGTAGTATGTATCGTGACCAGGGCACCATCTGCACAGGGCTGTAGTATGTATCCTGACCAGGCCACCATCTGCACAGGGCCGTAGTATGTATCCTGAGCAGGGCACCATCTGCACAGGGCCGTAGTATGTATCCTGACCAGTGCACTATCTGCACAGGGCCGTAGTATGGATTCTGACCAGCGCAACATCTGCACAGGGCCGTGGTATGTATTTTGACCAGCGCACCATCTGCACAGGGCCGTGGTATGTATTTTGACCAGGGCAGCATCTGCACATGTTATACGCTTTGCAGATGTATACTTATCACACAGGACTATAGTATGCCTAGCAGCTGTTTTGGGGCCTAACAGCTGTTGGAGCCCACCTCAGGAGCGCCAGAAGTAAGGTATAGAACTGCTGGAAGAAGACGGCAGATGCCTGATCAAAGCAGGATAAGGGAGCAAAAGAGAAGAGGCAGAGGAAGAAATCTAATACAGCGCGAGTGGCGTAACTTATTGTAGAAAAACAGATGGTATTTCTCCTTTTCTGAATCAACCTCTGGTTTTGGTTTCAAAAGCACAATCAATAAATCTGAACAATATCTGATCAAAACCTGAATGTCTGAATCGCAAATAGGAGATTTCAATAAAAACGGGTATGGGGTCCATCATGATTCTGCGTGGCACCCTGAACATCCTGGGCAGATTTATTATGTTTTGTACAGCAGAGATCTGCCAAACACAGCACAAAAAGTTCCCAATTTTATTGTGAAAATGGACTTGGATGGGTACGGTGGATGGATGGGTGCAGTGCACTTTACGGTGGATGGATGGGTACAGTGCACTTTACGGTGGATGGATGGGTACAGTGCACTTGATTTATTCAATGTACAGCAGTTTACTGTTACATTTCAGTGTGTAGGTGCATTGCCTGGCATGTGCCCCCATAACGTATAGATATACCTTCTGCTGGTGCAGGGTCTATGAAGACTGATATTGAATATGCCAGTCTTTATAAATCCCGCTTATTGATTCCAGTATTTGCTGCTATTAACCCCTTGCTTACTTAAAGTCAACACTTTAAAGATGGTTTCCGCTCAGAAACTGCGCAGGCGCCATAGCCACTGGATCTTCAAGTCTGGTACTGAACAGGTACTTAAAGAGGACCTTTCCTGTCTACCACCTGTCTATGAGCACTCCGGTGTACAGCTCGTAACCAGGTCTGATTACTGTACTGTGACTGTAGCGAGTTGTGCACCTGTGTGTCCATCACATGACCATGGACTGTATATCACATGACCATGGACTGTATGTCACATGACCATGGAATGTATATCACATGACCAGGGACTGTATATCACATGACCAGGGACTGTATATCACATGACCATGGACTGTATATCACATGACCAGGGACTGATTTTTGTCTACTGGAAGTAACAGAATGAATGACAGCAAGCCGAGATCTAGAAAACCGTGGGAAATTGATACAGACAGTATATTGGAAAATTGTATATCTTTTCATTATACAAACAATAACATTTGACTCGATACATGTGTCTGAAACTGGACAACCCCTTTAAACCTAAAACCCCTTCAAACCCCTAAAACAAATCTTATGAGAGATATCCTCATAGATAAAATAAGTATTAAGAAATCCTAGGGCACTTGACAGACGATTCCCACCATCTTAATTCGGGAGAATAGTGATGGGAACGTTAGCGACAACTGTGTTCCTCACAAAGCCTCTAGATATACCAGGCCAGGCAAATATTTAGGCCCAGGGATTACTTCATGATTTAAAGTGAACAGAATATTTGGCTGTGTTTGTTCTCGCTGCAGTTCAAATAGCACTTTCCAATTTCTGGTTTTATAATGATTATTCATTTTTGTTTGTCTAGAAATTCTCCAACAGCAATGCCGTAGAGTGACGTCGGTGGAAGCACGAAGAACGCGACGGCTGAATACAGTGGGTTTTCAGATTTACTGGTTATGGATTAATGGATTTTAAGTATTTTCATGTAAAAGCGAAATTATTTATGGTATGACATCACAGCTTTCTAGAATGTCGCTAAATAAAACTCCTTTGTTCAGCTCCTATACACACAACCGACACAATCCACTTCACCTACTGGAGATCTCAAGTATGCCACTCGGAGCCTTCAATAGGGACGTGATGTCTGTCCATGTGCACAAAGGTTTATTATGTAATGGATCTCATGAGAAATAAATCATGGCATGCGCCATCAGATGCAGATTAAAGTGGCTCACAATGCCGTGGGTGGCACGTATGCACATAAGACCTGATAGAGTACTCAATAGCCCGGCCATCGCCTTGATATATGTAACAAATTCTAACCCCAGTGACCAGATACAAGAGAAATGGATTATTACAGGTATTCTGGTTCCCGTTCCTCTGGTCCATTTTGGGACCTGAAAAACAGAAACCTATCCTGTTTAAAGAGGACCTTTCATGTCCTCAGGTACATGCGGTTTTATATAATGCTAGAAAGCAGACAGTGGGCTGAATACAGCTTTCCCATTATATGCCCCAGGGCTGGGGATATTGATATTGGTGCCATTACCGATCTCTGTCCACAGTCAGAAGGGCTGGGCTGTGAGGAACACCACTCCAGACAGTACTTGTCCATAGCCCTGTACTGTCAGAGGGGCATTCCATATCCAGCAATGACACTAAGCTGTGAAGAAGGCACCCCATCCCCACTACTAATCTATGGACAAGTACAGCCAGGAGGCGCGTTCCTCACAGCCCAGCTAGATGGTCAGGAACACCCTTCTGACGGTGGGTACAGATCATCTTTAAAAGGCGGTCACCTGTAGCAACCTGCAGACCCCATAGACTATAATAGGGTCCGCCCAAAAAATGCATAAAAATGTAGAGAGAGAGAAGTCCTGCTCACAGAACTTTTATCTCTGCATTTTTCAAGCAGATATGGGGACGGAAATCCCGAACAGAATCCAGGCACAGGTGTGGGGTATGATGTATAGTAATGTAAGGTATAGAGAACGTGCACAAGTCCTATTATAATATATATTTTCACCTTAATCTTTATTTACTTTTTCAGTTTTGAGTTTAAGTGTAGAAATAAAATATTAAGTTCTTCCTTTCCACCCCACATAAATTAACATCTGACAACACGGCTCTTGTTTTAGAAGCCCATGCCCCAAAGTGTGACAACTTGATCCTGTATTGTGACATGGAAAGTACAATAAGTTCTTATAAAAAGCTATGAACACGGCATTCCTACTTGGGTTCTCGATTTGGGCATATTGACATTAATAGACCATTTTCCTTGAATAAAAATTGTAAGATTAGCGTATGGCCACTCCATTTCTCAATAATAAGAAAGTCCTGTGTGTTTTGGAAAAAACCTCAAGACATTTGGGGATATTAAGATATTTTTGAAGAATGCCCAAGGAGAAATTTTGCTCCAATCATGAAGGTCCATAACCGTCCTGATCATGAAAGGGTTACAACAGACACATGACCACTTAAGTACTTTAGAAATATATTAGGAAGACATGCTACTTGTGTTCTTGTAGGCCTTCTTGAGAACCTTCCTAGTTCCTGGTTCCCAAGATATAGTCGTTTACTCCTACTAAGATGTTACAGATGTCTTAGAGTGGGCCGCTGCTCTTGGACACACTCGTATGGCAAAATAATGTTATTTTCAAGTAAAACAATAAAAGGAAGTGGATTTTGCTTTAATACACAAAAACATTCACAATTGCCAGAACCTGACCACGTAGCCCAATGGTCTCTTCCAAGAGCTTGGAAGTACAAAAGATGTATTAAATGAAAAAAATCATTCTTGAACTATATGGGGAATAGTAAAAATGAAGAATTTCATTTCATAAAAGTAATCAAGTGATATCAAGCGTTCTTAAAGCCAAAAACATTGAAAAAGGAAGAAGAACAAAAGGAATTGTCAATATCAAAAAAAGAAAAGTCCAATATCGCTCACCCTTTCCTGATGAACAAGGTGCACCATCCGAAACGCCTCCGGGACTGAGGATCCAAAAGATTTATATTCCAAATCGTGGTGAAACATAGAAGGATCTGCGACACTTGTTCAGTAAATTTTAAAATCCAATGATTTTATTCATATTTTCTTCTTTAAAAATTCACAAAAAACACTCCATGTAGATAGAAAAAACACATACGAAAGATAGTCGAACAAGACAATATAAAAACCGCTGTCAGTAACGCATAATAATGGCTGACGCGTTTCGAGACCAACCTGGTCTCTTAATCATAGCTCTTGTGCGTAACAAGAGCTTAGAAAATCCAGCCAAATCTGGTGGTGTGAATGCAGGGTTAGAGAGCCATATTGAAAAGACTTGGTAATATACTTTCCATACATATTGCAAAAAAGTTAGCCATATTATACCTACGATTTCTGTGTAAACTGGTTGTACAAGCAAACTGACACATTGCGAGTCCAGAAGAGATTAACTCTAAAAGTCAGCCATCAGTTGGAGATTGCTTTTCCAAGAACAGACTGTTCAGCCTGGGAGACAATAATTCCCAGGCATGCTGTGCCGAAGACAACTTTTCAGATTGATCCTTATGTCATAGTGGAAGATCAAGCCAGCTCCAGCTTCAGTGCTTATTCACACTTCAAAGGCAAAGTCTTCCATATTGATAACTATGGCTTATTATTATGAGCTATAACGAACTTTGCATAATCAAACTGCTGCTTAATACATTCTATAAGTGGACATTTATACATATACATGGTAGTACATAGGGGTGAATTTATTAAAGAAGATGAATTAGAAATGAGTTGTAGTAACCAGGAATGGCCACTATAATGTGTAAGGCGCTGTCTACTTTTCTGGTGCAGCATCTAATATCAGAAAAATATTTGTCCCAATATCAAGGTCTACTTCTCATCAGAACTAATGTGCCTAAAAGAGTTTTCCGGCCAAAAGGGATTTTTCATACTGATGACCTATTAGGATCTGATCTGTAGGGGTTTGACACCTGGAACCCACGCAGATCAGCTGTTCCAATGGCTTCCAATTGCTGGAAGTTGATTTTTTAAGTGTAACATACCAGAATTTTGGCATATTTTGCTTAGCAAACCTAGACCATTCTGATATATATATATATATATGTCTCTAGGCTGTGAATCTGTATTAATGCTACTATACAGTTTGTCTCTATTCTACTCGGTATTGGAAAAACGGGCCCTAGAAAGAATAGAATGATAAAAAGGTGGAGGTTCACATTACTCATTGGTAAGTAATAGAGATGAGCGAACACTGTTCGGATCAGCCGTTCCGAACAGCACGCTCCCATAGAAATGCATGGAAGCACCTGGCACGTACACTTTGCCGGCGGCCGGTCGCCGTGCCAGGCGCTTCCATTCATTTCTATGGGAGCGTGCTGTTCGGAACGGCTGATCCGAACAGTGTTCGCTCATCTCTAGTAAGTAATAGTAGATATCCATTTATATGCCTGACTTGCAATAGATAAAATAAATAAAAATAATAATAAATTGGGGAAAAAAATAAATTTTTATAAAATAAAATTTAAACTAAGAAAATAGAAATAAAAAAAAAATTTCAATTTTGCAGTCCGCTTACAATATCATTTTCTATTGTGCCAGAGCCACATATTTACTGTACATGAACATGTCTGGAATTCTTCTGTCGCCTATTTGGATGGATACACATGTATTTCTATGTGGTTATTGAGATAATTCCAATGTGTCTGGCCGGTTGTGTCTGGCAATTGATGAGATCCAGCTTGCGAGATCCTTGCATTAGGGGAACACAAACCTCATAGTAACACATGATGATGTGTCTGTGATAATCTTTGGCTGTTCTGGAGCTGTTAGAAATGTTATCGATCAGTTTTCAGCAGCTTCGCTAGAAAGATAAAACAAAGAAAAAATACCTAATCTACTGCTCAGGGTGTAAGAGGAATATACAAGTGTAGGGCTTCATAGTCTAATACGACGAGGATGATCAGTGTCAAGGACCTCATGACTGCTCGTACAATAAACACTTTCCTTTCGCTTTTCATGGCGTGTACCTGTCAGTGGCGTAACTAGCAGAGACTGGGACCCCTAGCAAACTTTGGAGTTGGGCGACCGCTTTACTTTTATATGGCATGAATCTATTAGTTGTAATAGACAAAGATAGCCTCTAGTAATCCAGTTTTGTGTATACCAAAGAGACACTTTTTAACTAAAAAAAATAAAAACTAAACTAAAATGGTTGTTTCCTTTTTTTAACAACCCTATGAGCGACTGATGCAACTGTATGGTCTGTAGCATTTGCTTAATGTATACATCTATTATATACATTACACATTACATAAACGCAGCATGAACATAGCCTTAGTGGTATTTATTATAGTTTATATGAGGTTGTCCCATTTGGATTGGTTATCACAGTTCACTGCTCGTAGGCCCTATGATCTTTCCCCCTGTAGTGAAGAATAATTACACATGGTCAATAAAATCAATGAGTTCCTTCCAAGATATCCAGAAGGAGAAGAGGTTGTTGAAGTCTGGCTTAATCCAGATAACCCCTTTAAGTACCAGATATGCTGTCTGATGTTAGCCCTTATAAAATATAATATATATATATATATATATATATATATATATATATATATATATATATTGTAAGCCGATGGCTGGTCTGGTAATGGAGGGGGTGTACATCTCACCCAGACTACTAAGGTGGGTGAGAAGAGAAAACTCCAGAAAGAACATTTCTCAGCAGACAACTATTGTCTGCTGAGGGTTATTTCAAAGTTCCGGTTACTGGGCTGGATTTTTATGAATGACAGGTAGGTTGGTAGTGGGACCTGTCATTCCACCCCCCTCCAGTCCACACTTTGGGGATGTTCCGGCAGCAACTCAGCTGTAGAGAGTCCCCTCGTCAAGGAGGCTTAAGAAGTTGCTCCAGCAGCAACACTGGGGCAGAGTTTGGCTGAAGAGCCAACAGAGAGGTCATATTTTTGGAGCTGTGTCCTGAATGATTCTACTGGCTTTTGGATTGCTGTTATTCTAGGTGAGGTAACCTATTCTATGTTTAGTTAGAGCCGGACAGGGATTTATTTTTATATTGTTTCCTTTTGTTGCTGCACTGCCTTTTTGAGTGAAAATAAACTCTACCTTTGTTTTGGACTAAAGAAGCTGGACTTTTGTGTCTATGCCACCTCACCTAGCAACCCCAGACCCTGACTAACTATATTATATATATATATATATATATATATATATATATATATATATATATAATGAAAACCCATTTAATTGAAAATACTGTACTGTGACAAAACAGTCATTTATATAACAAAAATTTCATCGACATCTTTCCCAAAAGACTCTCCGCCATCTGCCCTGTGAGAACATGTATTTTTAAACTGTCTGGTAATTCCGAGGCCGCACAGATGTATTCTGAAGTTCAGGGAATTCTCTCAAAGCCTAAATCATGTTCTGCATTTTTTTTTTGTCTAGAAAGTCAACCATATATGTTGACAGTTTTCTAAAAATAAATAGTGTCAAGTTGTCGGTATTCATTTACCACAAAGGTCTTATTCAAAAGTGTACATTTACATGCGTCGTATCGCCAAATAATGGATTTTATCTTGTATTTTTATATTATTTATGTCAATAAAATAAAAATTGAAACAATCGTTTGCGTGTAAAGTGACAGTGTACTGTATAGCATCTATGGTTACAGTCTACAAACAAGCACTGTATGTAGTCTGATCCTATAGCATACCCAATCGTGTACCAAGGTCTTGGTCAGTGGGAGGTATGTCAATTCATCTGCGTCCGGAGGGTAATGAAACAGCCGACTGCACATGAAGAAACACTCAGAGCACAGTGTTGTCATCCATTCCAGTGCCGCCTTTGTCTTCTGCTCTATGGGCCATTCTCCTCCTCTTTACTCCACTTCTTACACGAGACCACCACAAAATGGCCGTGCAGTCAGCTGTTCTGTCAGCCATTTTGAGGTGGTCTCATGTAAGAAGAGTAGTAAAGAGGAGAAGAATGGCCGATGGAGCAAAAGACAAAGGCGGCATTGAAATGGATGACAACGCTGTGCTCTGAGTGTTTCTTCATTACCATAATGAAGAAAAATTCAAAAACAGTGGCACAGAGCTGCAAAATAAAAGTAAGAGATGAATAGCCCTTCTAAAGGCTATTCCTATGTGCTTTTAGTTTAAAACGTGTTTTTTAATGATAGAATCCCTTTAAACGTGTGGCACATAAAGGGGGGGCATTAAACTGGTGGCAAATGAAGGGGAGCATTAAACTGGTGATAGATCAAAGAGGGGACATTAAACTGTGGGCAACATGTCCACCTCTAGTTGCCCCCAGTTAATGTCACCCTCCAGCTACCCCTATGGTTTAATGTCCCCTTAAAAGGAAATGTCCCTTTAAAATAAGCTTATTAGCATATAATTAACATAAGAGTGAACAGCTTTGCAAGTAAAGCTCCAGATCCTGGCTGATGGGTGGGGTGTTCTACCTCGTTAACATATTTCATTCTCTATTCTCAGAGCAATTATCAGTGGGAAGCAATTAATCAAACATCTGGGAAGTAATAATTGCAGGTTCACTGTTTGTCTGACTGCGCACGCGACACCTTGGCCTCAATTCTTCAGTGGGGGGAATGGATTCGATGCTCAGATTAAGATCCTCAGGTCTCAGTTTTTGCACACAGCACTGACAAAGCAAATGTCCGGTCAGATAGTCACTATATTTATATAGTATGTTATTGATGAATACTCCTATAGAGCCCTGATAGTCACCCATTCCTGGGATAGGAGTCACCCATGCTGCAGTAGCCATAGCAATAGCATGCATTTAGTGTGGATATTAAAGAAACCCTCGAAATTGAAGGAAGTTGTACCGTATTCCCATAGCATGTGCCACTACCATATATAGAGATCTCCAGATTAAGCCGAATATCTAAGGTTCCATTTGTTATTGGTATTACTAATGTAATAAAAAGCATTGCCGGTTTTACTATTTATGGTGCAACATGCAGCTGTTCACTCAGATTTACAGATACGTTATCGCCATCCTAGCTACGTCCTCGATTCCTCGCCTGCACAACAGAACAATGGTCTCATATTATACTGATATTCTGGATACCGCCTGTGCAGATACATACGGGATCATTCTCACTCCTATTACTGGGGAAAAAAAGCCTATACTTTGTGCAGTATACACACTTGTAGGTATGCCGTGGTTATAAAATGTTATTGGAAAGCAGCTCATGCTAAGAATACTAGTTACTTCTAGATTTTAAAGCAGTGGCGTGTTAAGAACTAGTCAGTTCAATTTGGGACACAAAGAACCCATGGGCCCTTATAGACTGGGGGTTTAGTGTCCCAAATTGCCTTGTTTTTTTTAAACCTAAAAACTTTATACTTACCTAGAGATGAGTCCAGTGAGTCTCATCCGAGTCTCTAGTGCTCCCTACGCCTGTGCAGTTCTATAGTGAACCCGAGGACATACATGTCACTGCCACAAGTTCCAGAGGTCTGGCGCATGCGCACTGAAGCTGTGATCTACTACTCTGGCTTCAGTGAAGACCTGTGCTGGTGCAAGGAGTACAGCGGCAGGGGGAGTATAAAGCTTCTTTTATTTTTATGGCTTTACAACAGGACAATTAGGGACACTAAATCCCCAGTCCATAATGACCTGTTTATGGTTTAGTGTCCCAAATCGGTCTTACAGATTCCCTTTAATAAATTATTTTTGTCAATTAACAAAATGAAGTGAATGAAAAAAAGAGAAATCTAAATCCCATTCATATTTGGTGTGACCACCCTTTGGAGGTATTCTGGAGTTCAACATCATCCAGTCTGTTTGGGATTACATGGAGACAGAAGGATTTGGGAGACTACACCTACGGAAGATCTGAGCTTAGTTCTCCAAGATGTCTGGAGAAATCTCCCTGCCAAGTCCATTCAAAAAGTGTCTACGGGCAGTGGCGTAACTAAAGTCTTGTAGGCCGGGGCCCCCTACCTCATCCCTACAGTGAATTCTTGATAGTGATGGTTATGGTTGATAAGGAGTTTAATCAGCCTTACTGTGGTTCGGGGAATCTGTGGGTCTCCTTGGTTTATGGACCAGATGGAAGCTGCAATCTCAATACTGATGCCAGGGATTATGGGCCCCCTAAGGCTCCTGGGCCCGATGCAACTGCACTCTGCACCCCCTCAAGTAACGTCCCTGTCTACAAGTGTATGGAGAAGAATTATTGTTGCTTTGACGGCAGACAACACTCTTACTATGAGGAGTCCTCGACCAGTCTGATACTATTGGACTATCATAGATAGTCTTCCAGATTTCAGTGGACTCCTCTTCCAATCTTATATGTACAATGACAGAACTGCTATTCCAGGCCGCTCCTGTGTCCCCTCCCCCCACCCTAGACCAGTCTTGTACTGCTGATCGGAGCTCTGGGTTACGGCCGTGCTCCTAGGAAGGACTCTCTATATTACAAGCGGCAATTACCGAGCACTTACATCTTACATCTTAGACCTATGCTTACATTACAAATGACTGGAAATAAAATGAGAATGATTTCTCCGTGATCAAAGTAACAACATCATCTCTTAGTAATGCACATTTACATCCCACATATTACAAAACTTTCAGGAGTAAAGTGCCTCACTTATACTAAAGTCAGATAAAGAAAGTTAAATGAGGTAGATCTCAAGTTATCACTTTTATATGCTGTTTGATCTATTCACCCTCACTAAAATTACACACATGCGTGAAAATGCTCCATAGCCATTAGCAAAGTTTCGTACTGTCTTAAGGAGAAAAAAAAAGATCATCTTCAAGGAAAATCTCAGCGTCAGCTCCCTTAAGTGGCCGAATGACCATTAAAAGCAGAGCAATTATTCATGAAGTGCTCCATTACATCCAGATCAAGAGTAATACAATGGATTAACCCGATTGGATATGTATATCTAATAAGCAGAAACTGTCACCGCAACCAAAATCATAGAATAACGGAAGAGTAGAATAATACGGAGTAATGTAAGACACAACCACCCATATAGGACAAGCCAAAGCACCAAGACATCCTTATTGTGTTCATCGGTGGGATCCAATATCTGAGACATCCACAATCCAGGTGTCCAACACATAGGGCAACTACCTGAGTGCTTCTTCCACTTAACCGGCCACGTAAACCCGTGTTCATTAGAGATGAGCGAGTAGTATTCGATCTAGTAGGTATTCGATCGAATACTACGGTATTCGAAATACTTGTACTCGATCGAGTACCACTCGCTATTCGAATGGAAAAGTTCGATGCAGAACCAGCATTGATTGGCCGAATGCTATACAGTCGGCCAATCAACACTGGTTCTTCTCCTACCTTTAGAAGTCTTCTCCTTGCAGCTTCCCCGTGGCGTCTTCCGGCTCTTCATTCACTCTGTCAGGCATCGGGCCTGGGCAGAGCCGACTGCGTACGTCCGCTTGTAGTGCGGACATGCACAGTCGGCTTTGCCCAGGCCCGATGCCTGACAGAGTGAATTCAGAGCCGGAAGACGCCGCGGGGACGCTGCAAGGAGAAGACTGCTCGGAGGATCCAGCCCGACCCTCACTCGTGGACTTGGTAAGTATAATTTGATCAAACGTTGCCTACCCCTGAAACAAGCATTTTCCCCCCATAGACTATAATAGGGTTCGATATTCGATTCGAGTAGTCAAATATTGAGGGGCTACTCGAAACGAATATCGAACCTCGGACATTTTACTGTTCGCTCATCTCTAGTGTTCATCTATCACATGGCCTGTTCACAGCTCAGTCCCATTCAAGAGAATGAGCTGAGTTGCAATACCAAGCACGGGCACTATGCAAATGTGAAGCGCTGTGCTTAGTAAACAGTGAAGAGGATGCATCACTCACGCAACCTCTTCAACAGCTGATCGGTGGTGGTCCTGGGTTTCAAACTCTACTGATGTTCAGTTCATCATTAATGAATACGTCTGGAAAATCCCTTTAATTCTATGTGTGATACAGAAAGAGCTGATAAATAAAAACAGGCTACATGATATCATCGGTCGCCTGAAGCCTAAACGGCAAGAGGTGCAGCTACTATTTCCACCATTGTAACCAATTGGCTGACAAAAATAGAAAAATCATATTTTTTAGTGTCTAATGGCCCTTATGCAGACCTATATGTGTTCATGGTTATAGACTGGGTTCACACTACTACTATTTAAGGTCCATTGCTCTCATTCTTTATGGACCTTAATGAAAGATGCAGGCGGAGACCCCTCCATCGAGTGTCCGTCTGTATTCACCCCCCCATGTAAAAAAAACATGACGAATTCTTTGTTGCATCATGTTTTTGACTTTTCTAATGAAGGAAACGTCATATCAGCAGGATGTTTTTCCATGATGTTTTTTTTACACTAGAGTCAATGGGAATGGACACAGAAAGAGGGGGCTCCATCTGCATCTGTCACTCTACTCGCTATTGTTAATGTCCATTGCCCTCATCCTACGATGGATCGGAGCAACGGCCTGTAATAACGGTAGTGTGAACTTGCCCTAACACAGCTAAAGAAGAAATAACTTTGTATGAACACTTTAGACAATTTCTTTGCTCCTTGCAAAAATAGATTTAGAATTTAGCCTAGCATGGGTGGATTTTTTATTTGGTGCTTTATAGAATCCATGTGCCATATATAGTGTTAGGGAATTACCCATTAAGCAATTCCCCACTAGCTGCTGCTGGAACCTGAGAGTAAGAGATACGATGGAGACAGTGAGCCCTGATGCTTGGCACTCCCAGTGTCCCTACCTGCTTGCCACAACTACCCTAGAGGCAATGGACAACTGGATGACAGTCCCTTCATATGATAAGTGAAGCACAGAATGCAGACAAGACAAACAACAAGGACAAACTAGCCAAAAGGTCAGAACTAGATGGGGAACTAGGTACAAAAAATCAGAATCCAGAAGAATAGTCAAGAGATCAAATATGGCACAGAAGTCTGAGCGGACAAGGATGCCGCATATGGTCTTCAGGTTTTGCAGTAGTGCTTCTTTAAGGTCTATTTAACGGAGACCAAGTTGCTGACTTTGGCCACAAATCCGTGACAAATGACAAAAGTATAGAGGAGCTTTATTGACCTTTCCAGGATGACAGATCTCCAAACCAATGAGCTGAATCTTGAACTCCAAGCAGTATATTTTCTATATTCTTCAGCTCTGAGCGATTATCTGTAATTCCTCTGCTGGTTTATTTTACGTAGCTGTTTAGCTATTGAAAAGTATAGGGCTTAGTAGAAAAAATACACACAAGCCATCATGTGTGCCGTCTGCGACTGCGGCCGCTGTATGATTTGCAGCCCTGCCTACCATTCCATAAACTGTATATTTAAGGTATAGGTCAAACATTCCTCAAATTCCTCTGGAGTTAATGGGAGTTTTTTTTACAAATTTTTTTAGGGATTCAAAGGTACAAATACGCCATCTACTGTTCAGATGCGGTTCTGACTTCTAGACGTAAGATCTGATTTTCTGTATTTAAAGGGGTTGTGTTTCAGGGTGAAAAGGTTTCTCAAATACTGTATGTTTGGGATGGGTTTTCTAAAAGCATTTTGATGCTTACTAGAGATGAGCGAATAGTATTCAAAACTGCATAGGAATGAATGGGAGCAGCCGCGTGCTGGCTGGCGCTTAACCCCTTGTAGTTCGCCTGCTCCCATTCATTCCTATGGGAGCGAGGTATTCGAAACTGGAGTTTCGAATAGTATTTACTCACCTCTAATGCTTACCCTTTGATCTATATGTCCACATTGTGACATACAGGAATCACTGACTGCCGCAGATGTGTAACGGATCCAGAAAGTAGCGAACAGTGAGGAGTCGGTAAGTGTTGGAATAGGACTGGCAGGAGGATTGGTGGGGTGAGTACTGTTATTTTTTAAAAAAAAATATTTTTTAAGCAATCGGAGAACACCTTTGTTTCTTCTAAAGGAATATTCAATCATTTTAAGGCATAAATTATATTAAACACCCACCAAGACTACAAGTATATAGTTTGCTTCAAGCTCCAGATTGAGGGTCACCTGTACGAAATGGTGGTGGCCTAAAGTTGTGTGGACCCTGGTGCAATCTTTTGTCCAGGGACCCCCTACTTTGTCCCTACAGCGAATTCTTGATAGTGATGGTTACAGGTGCTAAGGAGTTTAATCCACATTAGTGTGGTTAGGGGAATCTGGGGGTCTCCTTGGCTTATGGACCAGATGGAAGACATAATCTCAATACTGATGCCAGTGCATATGGCCCCCTAAGGCTCCTGGTCCCCAGTGTGACTGCACCCCCTCAAGTTACACCCCTGTTAGATGGACATTCATTCAATCTCACGCTCTTTAAGCTCGTTCATTTAGGCTTTAGCTATACACGACTTTATATACATACTTTATAAGGTTGGATAAAGCCCATCCGGTCCAACCTACCTATAAACCTACCAAGCTTATCCAGAAGAAGGCAACAAACCCATGAAGTGGATTTCAATTGCCCCATCATTGGAAAAAAAAAATTCCTTCACAAGTGCAACTATGGAACTAAAAGTTGTAGTTCACATAAAAACTATGATAACTTTACTTTTAAAAAAAAGTCATCCAGTGCCCTCTTGAATCTATTGCACCCCACCCCATGGCAGTACTGATGTGTTATAGGGCTGATGTACCCAGGCTGTGCCGTGCGTGTAGGCTATACGGCTCCATGCCATGAAGCTGCACAATCTCTATGTACTGCTCTACAGACTTTAAGGGCTATCATAAGTATAGATATACTTCTAGGGAATATTTTTCCTTATATATGGCATCTGTTGAAGCATGCCATTCTTTATGAGACCATGTGTGCCTCTGTGTACAAAAACGCTTACATTTGTGTCTTTCCGAACTTTTCTCCTTCGAGAAATACTTTGATAAGTAATAGGAAATGATCAGGTTTGTAACACACACCTCTATTATTCATTTGGAGGCATTGAGAGATTTTCCATGTAATGTAGCGTGCTCCATCTGTATGCCGAACTGCAGTACCCCCCCTAGTGGCAGACTAGACAGGACGGCGCGCACTAAGCTATCATTCAGGAACTACACCAATCATTGTCAAATAAGAACCTAAGTAAAGGACGGCCATGCAATGACCATCCCCTGTACACCAGGCTCAATGACTCAATGAATGGATAACCAGGGTTATGTTTATTAGACGTACTCAAGTGTGAACCTTCCTGTATATTCTCCGTGCTCCACAACACGCTGCTGTAAAGGGCATATGTCCAAGCAGTGCATTTCACATCAGACTGAACCGTCTGAAGTATTTTCAAGCCCATTCTTACCGGCTGAAGAGGAAACAGTAGGAGATTCAACCATGTGAACTGAGTCAATAAATTCTCTTCTAGCATCTACCTGAACGGATCATGGGATTGGAAAAACTCTCCGACAATTCAAGATTCGATGATACCGTATGATGGCCACTTTATAGCTCATGTATATGTACGACGTCTGCAGATTCATGATTCAGGTGGAAATATAAACTCCTCCACCTATATCAACTATGGGTGTCTGTTTACTAACATATACACTGTAGGAATAGCTTTAAGAATAACCTTTCTTAAAGCTATTCCTACGTGTTAGTCACAAAAAATTGCTTTTTAATGATAGGATCTAGAGATGAGCAAGTACTGTTCTGATCAGCCGATTTGAACAGCACGCACGCATTGAAATGAATGGACGTGGCCGGCACGCGGGGGGTTAAGTGGCCGGCCGGCATCAAAGCGAAAGTACCAGGTGCTTCCATTCATTTCAATGCGTGCGTGCTGTTCGGATCGGCTGATCCGAACAGTACTCGCTCATCTCTAATAGGATCCCTTTAAAAAAAATGGCCATCCTAAGGCGGCTAAGGCTAGGTTCACACCAGCGCCCGGTTTCCGTTTGGGGATTCCATTCACCTTTCCACTTGAAAAGTGTGGAGAGAAGAGTCCTACAAGCAGAACTTTTCTTTCCGCAATTTTTTTTGGATGGAATCCAGGCATACTCCACTTTTTAAGTGGACTGAGTTTCTGTTTTGGGGTCGCCAAGCAGACCAGAAGAACAGAAACCCGAAAGCAGGTGTGAACCTAGCGTAACATTCATCTGAATAGAGCTTGGATGTCTTTGGTAGGAGTACCCCTTTAATCCAATGTGTATGGCCAGTTATCTGTTTAAGCCTATAAATACCAATGTGTTTGATCATAGTAATACATATGTCATTCATTATTTGTTATTTATTGTGCATTTATTACACCAATGTATCTCTCCTGTTTTGAAGGCTACTTTGGTAATACATTGGTAATGTCTCTCTCGGTATTCCATTTATCAATGCGTTCCACAAAGTAATTCATCAACATTCACCACAAGGGACAACTAACTTTACTAATTCAGTTCACCTTGTTTAATATAGAAATGTATCGCAGCCATAAATCACCAAGACGGATTCATTATCACCAGCAGCCTGTGCTCTGGAATAAACATTTCCTTGTCTTGCGGGGGAAATCAATTTGAGAACTGATTGCTTACAAACTTAATAGAGAAATAAGAGGTGTAATCCTCCATGGTGTCCAAAGTACTATGGCCCTATCACAGATCCAACAAATCTACCAAAACTGCATTAGCAGAGTATACACATGTGCAACGTCTCAGGACTGTGAAGATGGTGCACAAGGAGGAGGCCCAAGATGGTAGCCACTTGCTTCTTCTTTGGCCCCAAATGTATTTACAGACCCAGAGACAGGGGAACCCACTGGGGTAATTTTAAAGGGCACTCCCTACTGTGTATCTCATGTGTGGTGGGTTTTTGGTTGACCTTGATGGTGGTGAAAGTGAATGAAACATAGAAAACAATGTGGTAGTTAAAACAGATGATGCTCACGACAAAGTTTACTTACGCTGGATTCACACCAGCGTCTGGACTCCGTTATCAGGTTTCCATCTTCTCCATGCAGAAGACGGAAAACTGTCATGCCAAGTCAGGCCGTGAGCGTCGGTGAGCGTTTTGAGCTCTCCGCGGTGAAACCGTTTGTATTTAAACCGGACACAGAGTACTGCATGTCCGACTCAGTGTCCGGTTTTAAAAAAACGGTTTCGCCGCGGAGAGCATAAAACGCTCACCGGCGCTCACAGCTGGACACTTTTCAAACCCATTCAAATGAATGGGTTTGGAAGATGCCCAGTTTTGTGCAGGAAACGGAAACCTGCAGAACGGAGACCGGGCGCAGATGAGAATGAGCCCTTAGTAGGATTCTTGCAGTTCACCTACAGTAAGGAGTATCCACAGATTGTGACTCTCTATAAACACAGACGGAAGTGGAGTCTGCTCTTCACTCCCTACTCTAGTTCTCTGACCCTTTCTACTTTAGTGATGTAGAGCAACCCCGGGACATGTTCCCAGTTAATCTTCTTCCATCTGTAGGCAATTTACAAAAGTGCAAGAACTGGCTGATAACAGAAAGCAGTAGAAAAACCTACCTAAATCCTACACAGCGCTGGGAGATAGATCCTAAGGTTGATCAGACGACTTCACTAGAGCCCTACCTTGAGGACTTTAAGTCTTTGCAGGATCTGAGGCCCCAGTTATTGCCCCTGAAGCTTAGTGTAACAAACAGATGCTACTACAATCTGAAATCTAAACCAGACTCTACAGCAATATTCACAATGCAGGTCAAACAAGGAGAGAGGAATCGGAGTAAATATAATAATCAAACAGGTATGAGCACAAGAGCCTCACAAGCGGGTATTAAACTAATAGCAGGCACCTGAGAAGTTGGAAGAGGCTCTAAATATCCCTCCTCTGATTAGGTACCGAGTAAGAGAAAGCTTCATATGTAGGCATCACAACCTTAAAGCAACAGTAGCTTGCAGTACTACAGTGTTGGAGAATACATCCTTCAAGTAACCTCAGAGCAGGAGTCACTCCTGTCTTGAAGACACCATATGAGTGACTAAACCAATTCCTAATCTTAACACGTATGGAGGGTCCTGGACTGTAAGTATTGGCTATCTTAAAGCTATCTTAAGCTGACACTCTCTTCTAAACTAACTATAGAAAAGCGGGGTCTTTTAAAGTGGACCTATTATGTTCTCATAGATATCCAGTATTCTATACACTAGAAAGCCTTATTGCCCATTTATGATGCTGCCCTTCTGACAGTGGGGAGGTGGCGGTGCCAGAATTAATGGCAGTGATATCTCCAGCACCAGGGTGTATACCGGGACACTGTCTGCTTTCTAGTAGTATTTAATACTGCACATCTAGGAGGACATGAAAGGTCCTCTTAAGAAGAGACAGGTCGAGCTGTGTATATCTATTCATGTAAGTACATTAAGCAGACAGGCACATACAATAAACCAAATCAGATTACTGTCCCTAATTGTTGGACAAATATTGATCTCAAATATTTTCAGGTCTATTGTGACTTATTTTCATATTTGATGCTTTGAGTCTAAGTCCAATAACATAGCTATAGATAGATATAAGATAAAAGCATCGGCTGTAGATTCTCATCGCTCTTCTAGGCTAATTTCGTGATGGGACGTTATTATATATCATGAGTAACAGAGGGGAAGTATTGTGCTGCCACCTTGTGTAAAGACAGGAGATCACATGGTATCATTCACTCGAAGCAAACCTTCCTCCATCCTGATGTTAATCTTAATATTAATATGGTCTTTATCTTCATGTAAATCCTAATTCTTATTAAACTGTCAGAGGACGGGACCGGCAAACAAGATCAAGTACTTTAGTCTGGATGAAGCTATTGATTTTATAGTTATATGCTACACAACACAAAGCTAGTTGTGATCTACATAGTGGACACTAGCAATCTGACATTTTTTAATAATACTGCTACAACTTATTTTGTATACATTGAAAATTGACAGAATGGAAAGAACACAAAACTCTGTTTTCAAGACTCAAAGAAACCTATTGATCATAAGCAGGAGTGCTGCATGAGATCAGGTTGGCTTAAAGGTCCCTAACATTTTATTTTGATGTCTCTACTAAATCTGTCTTGGCCTACCAAGATGGACTGTTACTTCTCTTAATAATCAAACACATGTATCCATAGAAATCTAATAGAAGGAGGAAAAAGGAGCCCTGTATCAGAGAAGCAGAACCCAGGCAAAGGTAGAGAAGCTGCTGGAACTACTAGTAAGTTTTCTATCTCACACATATCATTCAGAACTTCTTTATAATGTCTTATATGATGCTGTATATAGCATAGCAGCTAGTCTCCATTGACTAAAGCTCAGTTTCCTCTGTTCTAGAGACAGAAATGGACATACATGACGCTTATTCTGAAGGTTTAAGTATGTTTTAAAGTAAATGTGGCCCCTGTCTACTCCACCTTGAGCTTGACCGGTATGGGAAATGTGTATATAGATTATGTAGATTTTTTATAGATAATAAATATTATTTATATGCCTCAAATCCTGTGGGCCTATGCAAGTGTGTCAGGTTCTGATGCCAAACATTATGCATTTTGTCTGATAAGGTGGGTGCCATATACTGCACACAGTAAGTAGAGGAGAATCTGCCTTATAACTGCTCTCTTACTCAAAACCAGCCTTAGGATAGGACATATATAAAGAAGTACTGACTAGATTCATTTCTATGGGAGCGTGCTGTTCGGATCGGCTGATCCGAACAGTGTTCGCTCATCTCTAGTACTGACATAAAAAAAAGAGGACAATAAAGTGCTTTGGTTGTGATAGAAAGCTCCCAAATTGCTCCAGCATCAGACTCTGCCTTTGTTTGTGCTTCTATTTTTTTCTGCTTATTTTTGCTACTTTCCTTAGACACATATCAAATATGACTTGTATGCTGTAGAAAACTCCTAGTGTTGTGAGGTATTAGTACCTACGTCTATCTCTATACTCTGTCAGCTCTAGAATCATGGAATAGAAGGGAACAATCTTCATTTGATGTTATTTTCTATACAACTGGATGTGCCGCTATATACAGCTATGCTTGGTTTATTTTAAGAAGGGATTGTCCAAGGACAGAGCCTTTCACTTGATACATCCAAGTGTTCTCAAAATAGTTCCTATAATAAAGAAGAGGTAAATTATTCATAAAGGTCAATGCTGCTACATCGGATACCTTGCCTTAGTGATAACAGCACCTTCCTAAAGGAAAAGAACCAAAATCTTTAACAAAAAAATCTGCCTGATATTGATGAATGAGATCTCAAGGAAGTTTCTATGAACTATAGCATGGCGACTAAGTGTTACTAAAAGTTAACTAAGTGACACAAGTTAATGATTTTACAAGATATTGAAATACAATCTTAACTAGAGTTGATTCGAATACCTCGCTCCATAGGAATGCATGTTAGTGGCCGGCGCTTAATCCCTTGGTGTTCGGCCGCTCTCATGCATTCCTATGGGAGTGAGGTATTCAAAACTATAGTTTGGAATACTATTCGCTCATCTCTAATCTTAAGACAAATGGGTTTACCATGCAATATTAGATAGACCAATACAATGGCGCTGTCCAGTACTGAGACATTTGTCAACAAGGTGGAGGGCTTAGAGGAAATAGAAGATAAAGTGCTACATATTACCAGTCTCACCATTACCAGTCTCCCTACATCAAGTGTGTTACCTAGACATGGAATCTATAGTGTGAATACATGGCTACTTTACCCAATGGCAATACCCAATGTCATTTTTGAATGGTTGACATGTTTTCATGGTCTACAGTGACTGGTTGAGTCAGAAGACATTAGCCAATACAGACATTAGCTGACATATTAAGACTAGTATGTACCAGGGCTGTGGAGTTGGTGGGTGAAAGCACCAACTCGGCTGTTTTTCCACAGCCCAACACTGACTCTTTCATAAATCAGACAGAAGGAATAAAGCTCTTCTAAATCCCAAAAAATCTAGAAACTGAATTCCAACTCCGACTCCACTCCAAACTGCCTCGAACTCCACAACTCTGTCTCCACATGCCTGTATAGTACCAATCAGCTTTACTGGAGCTAGCAGTACTTTTCTCTCCGCATGATTCGTGCGGACACTGCACGGAAAACACATGGACCCCATTATACTCTATGGGGTCCGAGAGGTTAAATTGCTAACCGCTTTTTAATGGGTTCGTTATTCCATTTGGGGGATCCACAATCACACTCCCTGAAAGGAGTACCGAACGCAGATGTGAACCAGGCATTAAGGGGGAAAGTCAGCACAACACATAAAACAGTTGGTCGTTCTCATTAAGATCATTGGGTTGGGTCAACTCTTCTCTTACATATGTGGCCTTCATAAAACTTTATGTAGATTTACTTCGACAAGCTCCAGTATAAAGACTTATGACAAAAAGCTTAGCTGCCCTTTGGACCCAATACATACATAAAGGTCAGAGAAAGACCTGTACAAAGAAGCTGTCCATGTAGTTAAGATGTTCTATAATACATGCTCAAAAGCAGCTGAGAGATGTACAGTCGAGAAGGTTGTCGGCAATCCTGAAGAAAAGGTTACATCTCGTCTCTTATCTAGAAATAGTCAAGTGTCTTCTCAGTCTTATAGAAATACAATAGGTTGACAGCCATGTATCTTAGCTAGAGATGAGCATATTGAATCCAGATTTCCTCATACTTCGTGGTAACAAATCGCATTTTTTCATTAAACTGCTGCACGTTAGGACATAGGGCAAGGAACTCTGGGAATGCGGGATCACCCACAGTGCCATGTGTGCAGCCAATCAGCAGGCAGCCAGTCCTGTGATGTCACTGCCCTTTAACCCCTGCACGACCACCCATGGCATCGGGAGCGGGTGTTAGCTGTAACTGACAGCTAACACTCTTCTCAATAACCCCCGGTCAGAGCACAACTTTAATCACAAGTTTTAACTCCTTGGATTCCGTGGTCCAACATCACTGCAGCATCCAAGGGGTTCTGCCATGGTATGTCCCCCTCAGCACCCTCTACAGCAAGATCTGGGGGTGCCAATATGCATCTTCTTCAGCCCAAGGCCTGGCCAGTGAGCCTAGGCTGTTAGTAGCCCCCCCAGTACCTGGTTGATCCTGCCCAGAAGTGAGGACGTTTGCCTATGCGTCTGCATAGGATGATTTCCTCTATAGACTGCAATACATGTGTATTGCAGTCCATAGTGATGAACCATTGACCAGTGCATTGCTGGTTCAGGTCCCCTAGTGGGACATCCCTAAAACCAATGCAAGGCTCATTGTACTACACCGCTATACGGATCTAATCGAGGAGGCCCAAAAGAGGTAATGAAAGGGGAGCATGAATTATTTAATTTATTTTTTTTTTACACTCCTTACCTGGGCCTCCGCCTTTATACTATGGGGTCTAAAAAGACCCCAGAGTATAATAATGTCACTTTTCCTTTGACATAACTTCAACTATGCTTGCCATAGAGAGCTAGACATTGGATAGATAGGAGTCCTGGCAGTGTCCTATACTATGTGTTAAGCCATCTTAAAGTGTGGTTCATACTAAACTTGTTGAATCTTGGACCCAAACTCAAAACTAAATGACTCCTGAAAGGTTCGCCCATCTGTACTTATTACATACAACCGCACAAACTCCTAGTCCTATGCCAACACAGAACATACAGTAATATAGACAAAGGAGACCATTGTGTATCGCCATTCCACTTCTCACTGGGACATGTCCTTCTACAATACGGCGCAGTCCAGTCAGTAGGGGCAGGATCAGATGGTGGAACAACAAAGAAGAGCACAGTAGTCTAATTCATACAGTACATTACCAGGAGTAATAACAGAGGGTGATTTCTAAGATAATTTGTTCCAGAATTGCTATTTCTTAGAGAATACACGTATTTATCAAAGCAGACATATCACGAGAGATGACAGATCATATTGAACGGTTGTGTCGGTGGTGAGGACATCAGCCGGCTAACAGGGAGGCCATAAATAATCAGAGTCACCAAAATGTATCTCGGCGCGTATGATACAATACGTTTCCTGATCTGAGAAGACGACGTAATTAGATCTCCACCTTTAGCGTGAAAGTCAGCGGGAGATCTGTGTATTACCTGGCCCGCAATTGATGTGGTTCCCTTAATCTTTGCCTTATCATGGTTGGCAGGCTTTGGATAGCCGGCTGTATCAAGTCGAAACTCGGCAAGTGACAGAATATTTAAGACCTGCTTTATTTTTATCATCTCCTAGTGGAGCCATCTAGCTTTTGTGTTAGTACTTATCTCTAGGACACGAGCCAGGTCTGCTTTATGCCTTTGTCTGCAAAAATCACTTGAATCCTCCGAACGTTACATTGTAGCAGCTTTCTGGTGAATATATGTTCTCTACACCTGTACGGCGATGGCGCTGAGTATATAAGTCCACGTGCTTTATGAAACAGCAATACTCCATTAGCCAGGCTACATTCCCATAGAGAGTATACGGTTCTGGCTTCACAACAGGTGCTGCTCTGCGAAAAAGGAGTTGCAATAAGAAAGGAAATACATTTCGGCTTAGATCATGGCGAGAAACAGTGCTTTTAATTTTTTTCAATGACACGTGTAAGTGTGAGACATCACAGGGAAAGGAGTATATTTTAGCTGTCGCCATTGTTTGCACATCATGCATTGTAAGAAGACAGATGTCCTGTGGATTTATATTATGAGGCAGCTTGTGAATATCAAAAAATGTCAACCAATAGATGTTTAAGCTCCTACATTGTTAATATCAATGGGCGGGTGAGTAAGCGGAGTGACAACATATAAACACGGGGCTCTCCCAATGGTCTCATCTTCAAAGGCCGGCAATGTCGCGCAAGGCGAGAGCGGATTGTGTTAAGTGCCTGTTATGTCATTGTCTATCAGATATTGACATCTTCCATCGTTCAACATTACACCTGCAGAGTATCAGAGCAGTTCACACTTTATACACAGTGGGTCGCGTTTTGGAGGAGTTATAGGACCAATTGTATGGAACTGGATAGGCTATATCTTATACAGATCCGGCTCTGTCCGTCAATAGAATAGTGTGATGACCCCCAGGAGATTGAGTGCTCTATACGTGTTGTACAGGTTAAGATTAGAGATGAGCGAATTTTTCAAAAATTAGATTCTGGGTGACAGACAATAGTCTGGGGATATATATACAATTAAAATATATATATATATATATATATATATATATATATATATATATATATATATATATATATAGTCAGTGTCTGGGGTTGCTAGGTGGGGTGGCGGAGACACAAGTTCAGTTTCTTTAGTCCAAAACAAAGGTAGAGTTTATTTTCACTCAAGAAGGTAGTGCAGCAACAAAAGGAAACAATATAAAAATAAATCCCTGCCCGGCTAGGCACTAACTAAACATAGAATAGGTTACCTCACCTAGAATAACAGGAATCTAAAAGCCAGTAGAATCATTCAGGACACAGCTCCAAAAAGATGACCTCTCTGTCAGCTCTCCAGTCAAACTCTGCCAAAGTGTTGCTGCTGGAGTTGACTTCTTAAACCTCCTTGACGAGGAGACTCTCAATAGCTGAGTCACTGCCGGAACATCCCCGAAGTGTGGACTGGAGGGGAGTGGAATGACAGGTCCCACTACCAACCTACCTGCCATTCCTAAAAGTCCAGCCCAGTAACTGGAACTTTGAAATAGCCCTCAGCAGACAGAATTATCTGCTGAGAAACATTCATTCTGGAGTATTCTCATCTCACCCACCTTAGTAGTCTGTGTGAGATGTACACCCCCTCCATTACCTGGCCGGCCATCGGCTTACTACACATATATATATATATATATATATATATATATATATATATATATATATATATATATCCTGAGAGTTTGGAGTTTGTGTTTTTGCTGCTCAATCACGCAAAAATGGCTGATCGGATTTGAATGAAATTTGGCACATAGTTTGTAACCTCGATTAAAACATAGGCTACTTTTTATCCCGGTAAATGACATGACTTCATGACTGTTATGAATTTATGTTCACATACTGTATTACACTGCTCTTGCAGCAGCTTATCTCCGTTCCCATGTTTAAAATTAGCAAACTGCCACTTTGGATTAAGGTTGCAAAATTATAAAACAACAGCTATGAAGAAAGACAGAAGTCAACAGAGTTCTCGTCAGGAGGACCTGACGAGGGATCATCAGCACCAACAAAACACTCGTTATATGAAGTCCCAGCAAGCTGCTGAGATGCCAGAACAATCACGAACACAGTGCGAGGAATGAGTTCAGTAGCAGGCCAGCTTGACAGCTGCCAAAACTCCAGAGCAGGCGGATCAACAACGCCAACAACACGCTTATTATATGGTCTCCCAGCGAGCTGCTGAGATGCTGGAACAATCACAGGCACGACATGAGAAACAAGGTCAGCAGCAGGACAGCTTAAGAGCTGGCAAAACGCCAGAGCAGGCACATCATTGACGGCAGCAATTTGCTAAATACAGGCGAATCAACAACACGCAGATGACATCGCGGGCAGAGACACACACACAAACGACATACAAAATACGCGAGTGCAAAACTGGGCAATTCTTATAGGGCCACTACACAAACAAAAAATATGATGTATGTTTGTATGATGTAGTGTTTTTTTTTGCGGGGCCAGATGTACTTTTTAGTTATACCATTTTGGGGGATATCTATTTCTTAGATCACCTTGTATTGAAAAAAAAAAACAGGAGGTGATTTAGAACTTTTATTTATTTCATATTTTTATTATATATTTTTAAAGCTTTTTTTTTTTTTTTTTTTACTATTTTATTCCCCCCCGGGGGCTTGAGCCTGCGGTCGCTTGATTGCAAGTCCCATAGACGGCAATACAACTGTATTGCCGTCTATGGGACATTCTGTCTATTAGTATTACGGCTGGTCATAGAGACCAGCCGCAATACTAATACAGCAGTGACAGGCCTGGGAGCCTCATTAGGCTCCCGGCTGTCACCCGAACAGGTTGGCTCCTGCGATATCGCCGCGCAGGAGCCGGCCTGCAACTTCAGAGGTACGGGGCCGGTGGGGACCGGCCCCGGGGGAGAAGGGGCCACCGATACTGACCCGGCATCCGCTGTACTAGAGAGGCGGATGCCGGGCGAGGGATAGACGCTGGCACAGGTGCCGGGGCCTGAGACATCGCTCCTCTGCCCTGCCTGAAGCCAGCGGGGGGAGGAGTGGAATAGCATCGCCGCTGCCGCTGCTGGCTTCATGCAGGGCAGGGCAGCGATGTCTCAGGCCCCGGTGTCTATCCCTTGCCGGCTTCCGCCTCTCTATTACAGCGGATGCCGGGCGGCCACATTCAGACTATAAGACGCACCCTTCTCTTCCCCCCAAATTTTGGGGGAAAAAAGTGCGTCTTATAGTCCGAAAAATATGGTAAATATTATACATATATATATATCTGTATATATATATATATATATATATATATATATATATATATATATATATATATATATATCTTGTGTAAGTGCAGCAGATGGAGTAGAGCTGCACTTGTTCTCAGATCAGAGGTGAGTTTGCCATTGGCAGTGATAGGTTTGTGTAGCCGCATTTCTGTACAATCCTATAATATACTGCAGAGCTTTCCATTATATGAGAAGTATGCTTTGAGCTGGAGTAATATGCGCTTTTACATAAATATCCAATCCATACATTACATGCTCTGTCGGAGAGTATTGGTGCTTTGGGGATAATAAGGAAACGTCTACACACATCTGTTTATATGTTTATGAGACCAAAAAAAGTCATCTCTGGGCAGAAATCCATGAGAAATCCTATAAATACAGCGATCTGGTAGACGAAACCATCTACTTATAATAAACAGCAATCACATGGTGCCTGGTAAGACGTAGAGCCGTCTATTGGCGGGACCATCCCTAACTCTCTGTTTACAGAATGGAAAGTAAGAATAATGCACTTCCTTTTCTTTTTAACCACAATTTTTTGTGAGAATTTACTTGTTAGCATTAGAGAGTACAACCCATGGGAACAGTGCTTAAATACATACTCCTACTACCGCAGCCAGGAAACACGACCAAGTAGCGTTTCATGAGAATTTACCCTTTAACTGGTTAACTGCTGGAAGTCACTGTGTTAGTATAGGGCGCTTCTCACTCTCAGTCCCTATGCACGGTTGCCGTTAGGCCTACAGATGTGTCCTACCTTACCTAAGCTCATGCTAGCCAATCCTTTGACAGGCTGCAATATACAACACAGCCACTGGGTGGCCACTCATAGACAGATGCAGAATAGACATTTTGTGACAGAGTATCACTTTTTTAAAAAAAAATAAATAAATTGCCACATGTCTCAGAATTTGTTCTCTCAAGAGGAAAGGTAAGTAGGTCATACCTGTACATTTACAGTGATTTTTTTCCTACCAGTAAGTCTTTGGAGTATGGGAGGAAAATCCATGCAAACACGGGGAGAACATACAAACTCCTTGCAGATGTTGTCCTTGGCAGCATTTGAACCCAGGACTCCAGCGCTGCAAGGCTGCAGTGCTAACCACTGAGCCACCATGTTGTCCTCTGTGTGATGTGTGACGTACGATGCGTTATGTGTGATGTGTTATGTGATTACTAGGTAGAACTAAAAATTTAGACCTTGCCTCGAAAGAAGCTGAAGTCAACAGGTGACCCAACTTTTATGAAGTTTACAGTGGCACCTATTATAGGGATTCTATCATTAGAATCACTATTTTAACTAATATCACATCAAAATAACCTTAAGAAAGGCTATTCTTCCTCTACCTTTAGAATTCTTCTCTGTATAGCCATTCCATAGATATCCTGTTTTTTGCCGTCATTATGCTAATAAGTCTCCAGACAGCACTGGGGGCGTCTCCTGTGCTGCGTTTAAACTCTCCACCGCCGCCTCCATCTTCTACAATCGTAGCTCTCCACCGTGTCCTCTGCTTAGTCTTGTTCCGGCGATCCTGTCTTTGGGAATTAAATTCCGCACATGCGCGCTCGGCTCTGCCATCAGGCTTCGGGCAGACATGACTGGGTATGTCTGTTTGGCCATTTTACTGTGGCCACTTACAAGACCATGTAAGCAGCCACAGTAAAATGGCTGAACAGACATGCGCAGTCAGCTCTGCCCGAAGCCTGATGCACCGACTGCGCATGTGCAGAATTTAGATTCCGAACGCAGGCCCGGCCGGAAGAAGACTATAAAGGATGCGGTGGAGAGGCGCGGCTGTAGAAGATGGAGGTGGCGCTGGAGAGTTTGAGGTTTGAGCACGGGGGAAAGCCCCTTGTGCTGTCTGGAGACTCATTAGCATAATGACAAAAACCCGGATATCTACAGAACGGCGGCGTGGAGAAGAATTCTAAAGGTAGGGGAGCATTAGGGGACCTGCTTAAGAGGCGAGAGGTCTCTTTAAATCTGTATATATATATATATATATATATATATATATATATATATATGTAACCACTTAGAAATTGTGTCTCCACTTTGATCTCTAGCAGACAGAGAGCCTTTCATACATCACAGAGCCCGCAGGAATGAGTTCATTGTGGCGATGTATTACGATGATGATGAATTGAACACATGTAGTCGCTCAAGTAAGAGGCACGCTTTGGTACAAAAACAACACCTCTGCTCTTTTTGAAGATGAATATTTTTAAGCACAATGCAGGAAGACAAACCAGCAAACAAAAGCCGCGCTCGCCGCTCAGAACCCCCGCTGGGGTGAAGTGTGCAGGAAACATTTCAATTAAACAGACCGTGTTCTGCTGCTCAATTCAATTTCCACCAAGAGAGAATGTTGGTTAAATAAAGGATATACAGTGGAAAATAAACCCTCTCCTGGTACCGGCGCAGAAATGTAATGAAGGCTTACACTGAACTCAAGCATAGAGCATGGAAGCGATGGAGCAAACACGCACAGGGACGTTTCCCATGGTAAATCGTGTGTCCTGGACGGAAAGACTGTCTACAAGCTTACAGCAGATTGTAAGGGACCAGTGTTCACTGGGTAGGCAATGAAAGCATCAAAGTGTTGGCCAGGAGCGGCATCATGGCGTTGTGTCTGCTCCGAGCATGGACGGCTCCTGCGCTCTCGTCAACTAATAGAATTTGGTAATTGAATTTTGTATTAAGTTTTTGCAAATCAAAAGGGTTAACACATGATCGCCGCACCATGACTAATAAACTAACGCTAGAATTTTTTGGAAGATGCAATAACCATGTGCCCTGTAAAGGGAATGTGTCGTTGGAAAAAAAATATATATAAAAAATTGTTTTTGCTGGGTTTTTTCCGCAGCCATTTTTTTTAGCTCGATTTTGCTACATGTGGACTTAGCTTTATGTTATGTTCACATCTACAGCCAGGTGTGTATTTTTCTGGTCTATCGGAGAACCAGAACAACAGATACACAGATCACTAAAATAGCAGATATCCGCAGTACTCAATGGAGTTGTCTATAAAGGGAATCAGTCTGGTGTCCAATCTTTTAATCTGAATCCGGTGGATTTGTAGCGCCGTTTCATCTGATGATTTTCAATGGCCGCTGTGATGGAGTCCCCAGCATAGATGTGAACCCAGGCTTTGCCATATTCTATGCCTGCCATGAACCAATTTTGCCTAACCTCAACATTTTCAGAAATTGTTTAGGGCCAGTTAATATAAAATGAGGAGTTTGGGTGGGTCAGAGCCTATACAGATGTCAGAGGTGAAACTCCCAGGTCCAATGCAAAATCTGTAGCGGAACCTCTGCTTACCATCTATGATACTGGTCTCTTCTTATATGGCAGAGGCACTCTCTATAGCTATACTTCTGACTGAAGCCAATCTGAATAGTCAGACATGTAGTGTAAAGCATGGGGGTCAAGCAGCTTAAACCTGTGAATTTCAGAGGACTTCATAAGTTCTATTATCACTTGTGGGTGATGTATATCTCCTGTAATAGACTCATCCTACAGCAGGAATTGATATATAACCATACCTGTACTGGTATATGTCTTTAATGTGGTGTGATGGTGGATCAAATACAAGACTATAAGTAAGCCAATAAGATACTTGAGAATATATAAGAAGCTAGAACAAGCTAATATTCTGTATATAAGAAGCTAATACATATAGTGGTATTTTCTTACTTTACCTTCCAAAGAGAAGTGATTTGCATAAGTTTATATAGGACCACTAGGGGTCGCTATGATCCTATGACTGTGTTGTTAGATATCTATGTTAGAACACCAGCAGTCTTATGGACTTACTGACAGTTTGACAGATTGGCGCACTTGTTCCTGGTACTCAGTACTTCTCTAAACTTTATAACAACCTCATCTACTATGTAACTATGTAACAATTGTCATAGTCTAAAAAATCTGATAAATATGAGCAGACATTTATAAAACAACAACAACAAAAAAAAAAGTAGATGTGTTTTACATAAGACAGTCCTGGACGTCCACGTTCTGCGCAAAATAAAGATCATCGAATGCAACAGAGGTGAGATGTCACCAGGCAATGTCGTATTTAATTTTACATGGGACTGCAAGTGTGATCTATGGAATTACATCAACAATGTCTCTGATTAATATTGTCTGTAAAAGTAATAGCCGTAATATAGCAGCGCATTTGTCCTAAGGTTATGTTCACATTTACAAGATTCACTGAATCGAGTAAAATGTCTCTGATGATTTCTTTTATACCCCATATACATGTCAACAATATGTGCGGAATAATAAATGCCCTGCAGATTGTAAAATCCACAGTATGTTCATTACGGCATGGAAAAGGCATGGACGCCAATGAATTACAGCCAGTCCACATGAGGATTCACGGGCACATCTGTAGCAGAAATTATCAATGAAATGGGTTTTCCAGGATTTTGTTCCTTAGGATAGGTCATAAATATTTCATCAGTGGGGTGTCGACAGGTCAAATGTTAGAATTTTCTTCCAGTGGTGTAACTAGGAATTGCATAGTGGCCCCTGAACACAGTATTATGCCCCATAGTGACCCTTGCATGCAGTATGATGCCCCATTGTGGACCACCCATGAACCATTATTATACTCTGGGATCTTTTCAGAGACCCAGGGGAGGATACAAACATTAAAAACACTGTTACTTACCTCTCCTGGACTCTGGTGCACTCCCGGTGATGTCGGCCATCTTCAATGATGGAAGAAACGTCACTTGAGCCTGGGACTTACATCCCGATGCATAAGGATGCAGGTCCTGGCCCATGTTTTATCACCAAGTAGGCCCGAATGGCTGCCGGAGCCAGGAGAGGTAAGTACCAGTGGGGTTTTTTTCTTAGTTCCCTCACCCCTCCTAGCCCTCCAATCATTATACTAAGGGTGTGAGAAAAGACCCCGGGTATAATGATAACAGTGTTAGTGGGGATCACGGGCCCGCGGCCTCACTTATTGAACTCGACTCTACCTCCACAAAAGAACAAGTGCCAGCGGCAGCGAGCAGGAGCCAGGGTTGGTAAGTAACTCCAGCAGGTAACAGCCTATATAAAAAATTATATATATATATATATATATATATATATATATATATATATCCACAGCGGTAGCAGCTGCCGCCAGGCCCCAAGTGTCACGGGCCCAATGGCTGCCACTACCACTGTTCCCCGGCAGTTAATATAGATAGTGGCCTTGAAAATTAAAAAAATATAATCAGAAATTCTTAAAAAAATATGTTTCTGATAAATACGATCCACATTCCCTTTAAGAAATTCCTTTTGCTTGTATCTATAACTCTGTACTACTATGACTACCGAAGGATAACGTCTATATAGTTACCAACTATCCCTAATATTCAGGGGCAGCCCCAAGTTTTTGTCCTTGGATTTTCTTCCCAGGGACTGTCCCTCTCTTCTAGGTACTGTCCAACTTCACAAATACATCTCAATGTTAAGTTCCTCAGGGCAAAGAAAAATCCATCGATAGGCTGAAGGATAAATAGATGCCGTAGAAGATTAGAGTCTAGAGAGATAAAGAGATTATAAAAGAAAATTCTATACAGAAAATTCTTCAAGCGCTACCGAACCTCCTAAAAATATCCTGAAGACCCTACGAGACGAAACGGTTTGTGTCTTTCAGAAGGGGGCACATACTTTTCACAGCACTGTGCTATAAAAATAGCTTTCTCAAAATAATCGATTTACGACTTGGACTTTTATTAGTCTGCCCTGAATTTTTCTCAGACTAAAAAAAGATATAATTTATGTAACCGGCTTCCAAGCGATAAACGCAGGAAATACGAGTGCGTCACTGAGTAGGGTTAATATGACCCGGCTATTTTCGAGGTCAGAGCCTTGCTGCGGCTGGGATAAAATCCTGCTGGATTCTGTCTTTGGCTTTAGGCAGGGGATGCATTTTCATGCTCTCTGACCAAATGTTATCTCATGCACAAATTCAGATTCTATTGTCACGCTTCCATGCCCAATGATGAAATCCAGTAGGCCTTTCTGAATCAGGCCTCAATTAATCTAATCAAGACAAGTGAAGCCTAGAGAACACTGACTACGGGCAAATGCCATCCACACCACCATTAGCAGGATACCGGAGTTACAGCGGCCGCGCCCCGCAACAAACTTTATTAAGGATCGTAACATAAGTTGGTAAGGTTGGGTGTACCAACCTATAGGAATAACAAGTTGATACAGCGGAAGGCAAAAATCTCCCTTGAGGTGATGTCAATTGCCCCGTGTAAGGAAAAAAATGTCCTCCTTACTCCAAATAGGGCAATTGGATCAACGTTCTAGCCCAAAGATTCAAGTTCCCTTAAAGGGGTTGTCCAGGCAAAAATGGAAAACCCAAACTTTTAAATCAGTCGGGGCAGAAAGAGAAAGAAATAAAAAAAAAAAACAACAAAAAAAAAAAAACACACCTCACCTGTCCTCGATGCTTCGGTGTCCTCTCAACACATTTCAGTCCTTATGCTGAAGGGTCTCTTCCGGAGTTCCACTGATTAGCTTCAGCCGTCACGTGATCGCTGAGGCCAATCAGCGAATGGCATGTGATGTCACTGCCTGTGAGATCACAGGTCTCTTCCTGAGGCCGCTGATTGGCCTCAGCAGTCATGTGACCACAGACTAATCAGCGGCTTCAGTGAAACTATGGGAGAAGCCACCAGAGATGACGGATGCACCAGGAGGATACCCGCGCATCGGGGACAGGCGAGTGTGGGGTTTTTTTGTTTTGTTTTTTTCACTGCCCCTGGCTGATTTAAAAGTTAAAGAGTAGAGTTGAGCAAACAGTAAAATGTTCGAGGTTCGATATTCGTTTCAAGTAGCTCCTCAATATTCGACTACTCAAATCGAATAACGAACCCTATTATAGTCTATGGGGGGAAAATGCTCGTTTCAGGGGTAGGTAACATTCGAACAAATTATACTTACCAAGTCCATGAGTGAGGGTTGGGCTGGATCCTCCGAGAAGTCTTCTCCTTGCAGCGTCCCCACGGCATTTTCCGGCTCTTCAGTCACTCTGCTGCGCACTACAAGCGGACATGCGCAGTCGGCTCTGCCCAGGCCCGATGTCTGGCAGACTGAGTGAAGAGCCGGAAGACACCGCGGGGAAGCTGCACGGAGAAGACTTCTAAAGGTAGGAGAAGAACCAGCGTTGATTGGCCGACTGTATAGCATTGGGCCAATCAATGCTGGTTCTGCATTAAAATTTTCCATTCGAACAGCGAGTGGTACTTGACCGTAGTATTCGATCGAATACCTACTCGATCGAGTACTACTTGCTCATCTCTATTAAAGAGTTAACCAATTTATCCTGAACAACCCCATTAACCTTTGATATTTTTACTTTCAAAAAAGTCATCCAGGCACCTCTTGAACTTGTACAAGATATCAGTCATCTTCATGTCATGTGACAGCGACTCGTTTCATTGCCCGGACAGTTATTACAACCAGCCACCTTCTGAAATGGAGACTCCTGAACTACAGGTGAAATGTGGACATGAACAAAGATACTTGACTCAAGAGAAGACTGGGAAAAGAATGACCTAAAAGGTATCTGATTGCCAAATCGATGACCTACCGTAATTGTCTATTTATGTTCTTTGAAAAACCATCTTTTTTATTGGATAAAGGCACGTGGTAGCACAACACTGACATATCTTACTGAAAAAACACTTGAATGTGTATGGAACAATTATGAACTATTACCATGGCTGCTCAGTGTACACAGAAAGCTGTCAGTCACTGTGTGTTCAGGGTAGACATATGTCTCACTGGATCTTCTCAGCGTGCTATCGGGATTTATGCCAAATTAAATAAACCTATATATCAGACAGCTCAACTCCTCTCTGTTGTATTCTGCTACCACATCTAGGGATATAGCAGCAATAGACATGAGCGAAACAGTGAAATATTCGATATTCGTTTCGAATAGCCCCTCAATATTCAACTATTCAAACGAATATCAAACCCCATTATAGTCTATGGGGAAAAAAAGCTTAGTTTCAGGGGAACCCACTCTTCGACTCAGGAGAGTCGCCAAATCCACTATGGCACCTCAGCAAATGAGGACAACACCTCTGGAATGCAACTGGGACAGCAGAGGAAGCATGCTTGGGAGCATCTAACATGCTGACTTTTTCCCATAGGAATGCATTGACCAGCGTTGATTGGCCGAATGCCATACAGAGTACAGCATTCGGCCAATCAACGCTGGTTCTGCCGGAGGCTCATCTGTGAGGAGGCGGAGTCTAAGATCGGTCCACAGCAGTCTCCATTGTGGTCCGATCTCAGGTATGGCAGAGTTGACACAGCTCTGCTACATCTCAGGTGTAGCGGAGCTGTGCGCTGAACTCTGCTACACCCGAGATGCAGCAGAGCTGGCCGTGCGCTGAACTCTGCTACACCTGAGATGTAGCAGCGCTGTATCACCTCTGCTATACCTGAGATATAGCGGTGTAGCAGTCTCATGAACAGAATCTGAAATCCACTCTTCATATAAAGTGTAGGTCACCTGATTTAGCCAGCCAATTACTTTTTCCGATTCCTTTGTTGTTGTAGTTCCTGTTCCAACTCCCCTGCACAGTTATTGGTGCAAAAAAAGCACCAGGGAAGGTGAAAGGGGATACGAACTTATAGTGCGTTTGCCGCGTGGTATTCAATTGGATTCGAATATCTCAAGCAGCCTGATATTCGATCGAATACCAATTCGATCGAACGCCGTTCGCTCATCTCTAATCAGCAAGTTTCATACTTGGATTAGGACAGCACTTTTTTGGCGTGTGTATAAACATATTCCTATTGTCCGTCCCGCATTCTCCACCAAATATTATTGCAAAAATGATGATAGACTATACTACTGATGGTAGGCTGCACTGTTATATTCACAAGCTATATGCGAATTTATTACTTTTCTACTGGGTTATGCCAATCACACAACTACGTGTAATGAGAGGCAAAACATTTATTGTATCTCATATTGTATTACTCAAATTTTTTGCGCTGTCCTATTCTACTCTACTGCCCCCTAACCTTGTGTTCATGTTACTACATTCCCATGTTATATGCTCAAAAGCGCTCTTATATCTAGAGGAAATGAAAATCATAATGGAAATTGTCTTGTGCTGCCAACCTGTACTATACATGTCATTCAACTGCCCTTATCTACAAATTACCCAGATCTAAATAGAGCTTCTTTGCTGTCACTATTAAGCCATTATTGTTCGCAGCGTAATGTCTTTTCGTTCAATTAACGGGCCCGGAAATCAATCAGTAAATGACAGGTTTTATCATCATAGAAATTTACAGTCATCATTACATGCCAGCTTCTCCCATCCGTTCTCTTTCACTGCTATTTGCCTTCTCTGTCCTGATGGAAGTTAAAGCCAATGAATACAAATGTCTGATCAGGAACAGCTTTGCCTTAGGAAGAAAAAAAATTCTATTCAAGGTGTTTCTCGCCCTACAAATTTGACTAAATCCTCTTTTACATCCTATTAATATTATAAATGTGAGTTTGGATGTTTGTGGGTTTGGATGTTTGTTCCTCAATCACACTCGAATGGCTGAATGGATTTCCTAGAAATTTCACACACACCTACATATTGGCCAGGAAGGGGTAATAGGCTACTTTAAAAGTGTCTCACTCACCCCAAAACGCCACTGCAACCCTCCAAAGTTGTCACGTGGTCCACTGTCGAGCCGGGCATGACGTCAGCACAGGTAGTTAGACGCCATTCCTATTGGTGCATGGCAGTGTGTGGGTGGGATAGGGAGCCAGCACAGCGGCCCATAGGGTGGCGCCGAATTGTGGGTGTGGCCAGCGCGCGGGGACTCCTCGCTGAACATGGCGGATGCCCGCATGCTTCCGAACGCCGCTGTCATGCCGCCCGGCCACACATTGCCTAAGGCCGGCGTAGCATGCAGCAGCGCACCCAGCCCGAACAAGCCCAGCCACACCTACCCTTGAACTGTGTGACCAGGAACACATACAGCACGGAAAGGACTGCACACACGGAAAGGACACACAGCTCCACAGCATCTACGTAATGAGGGCTGCGGGAACAGGGATCCCTGGTTTGCTTAAGGAGGAGAGGGGTGATCGGTAGGGGTCGGGGGGGGGGGGGGTTGCTGGTTTGGGGGAGGTGCTGGTGGTAAGGGTTACAGAGGGGGCCGGGTTTCACACCAGAGGGCAGAAGGCAAGTAGGGGGGAGGGGGGCCAGATTGCCCATGTGGAGATGGGGGGGAGGATAACCGAGGTCACGGGTGAGTGGTGCTGGGGGGAAGGGGTAGACGTAGGAGGTGACTGGAACTGTAAAGGGGGCCGGGGACGCGAGTGGGGGGTAAGGGGAGAGCCGGGGACGCGAGTGGGGGGTAAGGGGAGAGCCGGGGGCGTGGGTGGAGGGAAAGGGAAGGGTCGGAGGTGCAACAGCAGGGCCGTGGGGTCCCGGCCCACGACGCTGTGGGAGATGACCGCGTTGGACACAAGGAAAGGGCTGTGGAGGGCCACAGGCCACGCTGCAGGTGGGTCGCGCAAGGTTGAGGGCACAGCAGACGAAGTCACGGGTTATAGCTAGTTTCAAATAAAGTAGATTTAATTTAAAAAAAAAACACACCAAAAAAAAAAAAAAACAGCTTGCGTCATCCTCTGCCATGACAAAAATTCTAATCTTTTTTTTATACCCTTCCTCTTGGTTCAACATTTTCCCAATACTCTGTCACGGGATGCTTATCCTATATAAGTCTATGTGAGGCCACTGAGTGGTTGCGTTGTGAATGGCATTTGGAAGAGTATAGTCATAGATTGCTAGGATGAATTTGAGAGACAATACAATCCAGAATTACTACATAATGGGAAATGTAAATATTTTTTTCTTACTGAAACATTCAGATAACATAACAGATTCCCAGCTGTCGCCCATGTACTGTAGGTGAATAATACATAACATGACTTTGTAACATTCTATAGCATACAAATCGATGAGGCTGATGCTCCGCACGTATTGATAATCCCTTTCATTACGTGTCTCTGGTAGTGACATTGCCCATGGACATTCTGATTTTCCAATGTCGTATGAAAATAAAGATGAATATCTGACTGCAAACAATGCACGCGGCATGAAAACATAATCTGCTGTTCAGGACAGGATGTGGGCGAAACCTTAATAACTTATTATATCTATATTTACAAAGATGAAGGTATTCCCCGGCAGCTATAATTCACTTCTGGAGAAGAGCCAATTGTGACATGACTGTGGTATAGAGAGTTTAGGATTTAAGTCAATGGGGACATAATTATCTATGTCTTAGTTTGGGTTCCCATCATGTAGACTCTACCTCGTTCACTGGAAGGCATCTGTATGTAACAGTTCCTGATTTTTTTTCATTAACTTTTTGCTTTGTACAGTTTTATTACAGGAAGAAGTGAATAGCCAGGGACAGCTTTTGGGGTGCACCGGACACCAACTACTCCTTCGGAATGGGAACCATAAAACCGGCATCCAAAGCTTGTCACCACCACAGATCTTCATATCACTTGTATAGCAATTATCTATCTATGCTTATATTATAAAACTGTTACAATATTGCTGTCACATGTTATTAGGCAACATTTCTCTTGCTGGTGTGGGCAGTATGGTGGCTCAGTGGTTCGCACTACTTGTAAGTGGGGTCCTGGGTTCAGATTCAGATCTGATTAAAATAAAATCCCCTATGCGTTTCCCTAAACATAAGTTCATCAGGGGGAGTCTTTCATTCAGCAGTATTAAACCTACAAACGATGTGCGGTAAAAACCGCAGTTCGCGGGACCATAGTGGTTGGCCTCGCTACTTAAGGATTGACCATAATAAAATGAGAAAATATTCCACATAAGGAGCATCTTCAGCTTCTTTAGTTTTAGAAATCCTTAAGTAGCGGGCGCCAACTACTATGGTCCCGCGACCTGCTTTTGTTAACATGTCTACATAAGGACACATGCTACCCGGGGTAATAGGAGCAATGAAGAGCGTGTTTGTACAGATAAGTGGGAGATTTAATATAGTGGGAAATTGTGCTCAGCATCTATCAAGCATGTATGTTATCCTAAACTGCACAAGCTCTGAAGGAAAAAGGTTCATCAATCAACTTAGTAGGGGAGATAAGAAAAGCAATTATCTGGCGTGCGAGAAATTCATAATTCTCTCAATATTTTTAGGTTCACAAGAATTTCTAGGAAATGACGATGCCAATATAAATGTGTGCAAAGATTTAATGAGAAGGACCAACTACTTACTATCCTAGAAGTCTCCAAACATCATGAAGGACGTCTCTTTCACCTATTCTAACCTGGACTCTCTACCATGTGCAGCAACCCATTTGAAGAGAGCATGGGAGTAGTGGTCCTAAGTCATGGTAGCTGTGGTGTCTAACAAACCTCTTGCACCCCTCAGGTCTGGTACATGATGAGGAGTCTGCAGTGTAGTCGCTGGCATTGGTAGTTCTCCCATGAGCACACTCTGTGTTTGAGGCGATAGTGGTTGGGGTGCCCTTCTTTACTGTAGTCGGCAAGACAAATTACTCTTCCAGTTTCCAAAATTATGTCCAGTTATGAAGGTGAAGTTACTTAAGGTCTCATCGGTGGAGAAAAGAGGTTGGTGATGGTCCTCCAAGCGTTTTGATACCTGTCTTTAGGTATCGGCACTCATCTCATCGCCTGCTGCCTGGAGAGTACAGCGCAGTGACCTCTACAGCAAACAGAGATAAGTGCCGATCTCTGCTGCCTAGAGCAGGCATGTCCAACTCAGGGTACCCCGAGGGCCACATGAGTAACAAGAGGTTGTTGCGAGGGCCGCACACAGCAGCTAATGGCTAGGGCCTAGGGGACTGATCACTAATACCGTGCATCGCAAAAATCCGGCATTTCTATTGCAGGCTACATAGAGTAGTCTACAATAGAAAGTATAGAATGACAGGCTGGAGCCTCACAAGGCTCCCGGCTGCCATACAAATGCACGCAGGCCCCCAATCTTGCTCCGGGTGCCTGCGATTCCCGGTAAAATTTCACCTCAGTTAAAGCTGGTAGACACCATTATTGTGTTGGAGTGCTGGGGAAGAGTTGGCGTGCTGAAGGGGGGGGGTGCTTGGGAACGGGGGGGCTTCTGGATGTCTGGCCCTTCCTTGGGCCTGAGGACTGTTTTTTCCCACCCACTTGCAATTCTTGCACTTGGGGGTTAATAGGAGCACTACAGACTGTAATGCTCCAATTAACCCCCAAGTGAAAGAATTACAAGGTGGGTGGGAAAAAAAAACCAGTGTTCAAGCCCAAGGAATGGCCAGGCGGACATTCAAAAGCCCCCCTCCCCCAGCACCCCAACCCTTCCTCAGCACTCCAACCCACCCCCCCCACCCCCATCATCATAAATCTAGTATTTAACCCCTATCCATAGGATAGAGGTAAAATACATGAGAAATCACAATTTCTTCTGCAGAAGCTTACCTGTAGGACGCAGGCACACGTCGGGTGCGGGCCTGATTACATGGCCACGTCACCCGGCGTGTGGGGAGGAGGGGGCGGAGCAGGCAGAGAGCAGGCAGGGAGAACTGCTCTCTGCGAAGGGTGAGGGGCGGCCGCTGGACCAGCGCTGCGTCCAGCAGGGCCGCCCCAATCCACCGCTCACTTTCCTTGTACATCTGCGGCCCGCACAAAAGTCTCAAACTTTTTCTCTAAAGTTTAGAGACAAAGTTTGAGACTTTTGTGCGGGCCGCAGATATGCCTGTAAAGGGCCGCATGCGGCCCGCGGGCCGCATGTTTAACATGCCTGGCCTAGAGAGTACAGGGCAGTAACCTCTACAGCAAACAGAGATAAGTGGTGATCTATGCTACCCAGAGAGTACAGGATAGTGAACTCTACAACAAACAGAGATAAGTGCCGATCTCTGCTGCCTGGAGAGTACAGGATAGTGACCTCTACAACAGAGATAAGTGCCAATTTTTGCTATCTAGAGATCAAAGCGCAGTGACCTCTACAGAAAACAGAGATACTGTAAGTGCCGATTTCTGCTGCCTAAGTATCTTTAGATAGGGGGACAGCGGTTGGGGAATCAGGCATTCCCCAGCCGATATCATGATGCTGTGGGGCCCCTGCCAACTTCATCTGCACCCCCAGTCGTACCCCCTGCGACCGACAGTGTTAAGACCCTGCTATGTTAAAGCAACTGCTCCAGAATCTGCAATGTAAATTCCATCTGACTTTTGATGTTCAGCACCGTGACCCAATGACTTATGTAACCGGATCACTTTACATTCTAAAACATTTTCTTGCTTTTAAGTATTTTCATCGAGCTCCACATTCTGATTCCTGAAAGGATTACCGTAAGTAATTGACGAAAAAGGGCGACAACTAAGCCGTAACTTTTTTTCTTATACACATCATGTCATGGTTCTTCTCAATTCTGCATACCAGCTTTGGAAGGAAATGAGGACTATTTACTCAGCGTCACAGGGAAGAATGTTCAGTCCTTAAGAGCTCTCCAGCCCGAGCTCCCAGTGATAAATTATTCTCATATTATTCTACGACTGTTGCAGGGAAAATATGAAAGGATAATTTACTTTCAACTAAGCGGATTTAGGTCAATATTTCATGCGAAAAATAAATATATTTCCCAATATAACATGATACATGCTCAAGTGAGCCGACTGGGGTCATGTAGATAATGATAAATGCGGTTTACATTAATATTAGACCAAAGATAGGAGGCAGTAAAAAAAAAAAATCCAAAAAGTTACCAATTTCTGAACCCATTGATTTCACCAACCATACAATGGGATTATTTGGATGCGTAACCAGTCACTAGTATTAAAGTGGTCAAGAAAATCCCTGTAAGGACATGTTCACACCATATGGTCACCATCCATTCAGTGCGTCCTTTCAACTCTAAAAACAGATGTCAGTGGAAGCAATGCATAAATTGGTCTGGAAAACGCTGGAACTCAGTTCCAGCAGAATTACAAAATGTCTTTCAGAGTTACATTATAAAGAAATGAGTCTGAAGTGGAATGCGGAGCCTAAAAAACACTGTTACTTACCTCTCCTGGAATTGGAAGGCTTCAGGCCTACTTGATGACGTCCCCAGACATCACATGGGCCGGGATTTGCGTCCTTATGCGTCGCGACGCAAGCCCCTGCTCATGTGACGTCCCGTACATCATTGAATATGTATCATCCCCTGGGTCTCTGATTATTATACTCTGGGGTCTGAAAAGACTCCAGAGTATAATAATTGTTCATGGATGTCCACAATGGGGCATAATACTGTGTGCAGGGGCCACTATGGGGGATAATACTGTGTGCAGGGGCCACTATGGGCCATTATAGTGTGTGCAGGGGCCACTATGGGGCATAATACTGTGTGCAGGGGCCACTATGGGGGAATAATACTGTGTGCAGGGGCCACTATGGGGGATAATACTGTGTGCAGGGGCCACTATGGGCCATTATAGTGCGTGCAGGGGCCACTATGGGCCGTTATAGTGTGTGCAGGGGCCACTATGGGGCATAATAGTGTGTGCAGGAATGCGGAGGGGAGGGGTCGTCAGTCGGTTGGTCGGTGAGGGCGTTCGGGGGGGGGGGGACCATTAGGAGTTCCTCCTAAATATTTTATCCCACTTTAAAACTGATGACCTTCCACTCCGTGCTTAAATAGAATTCAGTGGACCTTGCTGTCCGTTTTTTTTTTTGTTTTTTTTGTTTTTTTTTTGGGGGGGGGGGGGGGGGTGTCAGACAGAATAGCGTAGTCGAAGATACTTTTTTTTATCCAGCAAAAAAAAGAGACTGCAGAAGGTCTGTTCTTTTTAACTCTTTGTGAAACGGATTCCCTGGATCTGCTAGCAGAGGATAGAAACACGATGTGAACTCATCCTAGGCGTGCAGGAGAAGCGTGAGAGTGTGGTGGAATGTAGAAAGAGAGGCCAAGGAAAGGGAACGATACAACCGGACTGTGTGAAAGCCATAGATATGTGGGGTGGGGGTTAATGAAGTAACTCACTTACTGCAGAGTTGTCATGGGGTAAAAGGAGCCCATTCCAATGTATGTGATCGGGCTCTATCTTCATTATAAGGAATCTATAACTTTATCATCATGTAGCCATGGGGGCCCCACAATGTAACTTGGGATGAGGTCTAACTTCACCATGTTCACCATCACAGGTTTATGAGAAGCGTCCGATTATGTGACCTCGTGTATCCTTTGGCACCCCATCTTTATCTTTACATAAAGGGGTTGTCCACTTTCAGACCAGTATAATGGAAAGTTGTACAATTTTCCAATATACTTTCTGTGTCAATTCCTCCCAGTTTTCTTGTTGTCCTTCATTCTGCTTATTTGCAGTGGATAAAATCAGTCCATGGCCATGTGATATACAGTCCATGGTCATATGATATACAGTCCATGGCCATATGATATACAGTCCATGGCTATAGGATATACAGTCCATGGTCATGTGATGTATACAGGTGCACAGCTTGTTACCAGGCAGATGTCTGATTACTGTGCTGAGACTGTAACAAGCTGTGCACCTGTGTGTTCATCACATGACCATGGACTATAAATCACATGACCATGGACTATAAATCACATGACCATGGACTATAAATCACATGACCATGGACTATAAATCACATGACCATGGACTATAAATCACATGACCATGGACTGTACATAACAGATTTTTATCCACTTAATGAATGACAGCAAGCAGAGATCTAGAAAACCGTGATGAATTGATAGAAAGTATATTAGGAAATTGTATAACTTTTCATTAAACATAAAATAAGATTTGTCTCTCAATATTGGTCTGAAAGTGGACAACTCCTTTAAGATTTCATATTCATGCTACATATTCGCAAAGATGGAAACTTTATCTCTAGGTTACAGCAGAACCTTTGGCATCCATCACTTTTGAAAAGTTTTTAGTTTCAGACTTTGACCCATTACTAACAACAGAATTTATAATGGATTTACTAAATTTTTCTATAAAATCCCACAAGAAAACTTAAATATAAAAAATAGTAAGCCTAAGTAAAATTGATATGTCACCCGAACAGTACGTTCGTACATTTTAGGTTCACATTAATGTATAAGACGCATTAGCCTTCAGGGGGTTAAGTATTGCAGTATTTCCATAGTGCTGCACTGCCCTCTAGTGACAACATATAAAAGAGCAGAGAGACCGACAAGACATTGGCTAATATACTGTATTTTGCATTGGTTAAATGACACAATTTAGTGCACTGCTTATTTTGTTATTAGAAGGCGTGAACCTATGACTATTTGGTATTGTAGAATACGTGTTCATGTCCACATGTCCCAATATTCAGCTGTAGCACCAGGCAATGAACCACGTAATGCTTCTTTTATTATTCAGCGCCATGCTCTGTCTTTGCTCCATTTTTATCTGACTTTGGATAACCTTTTCATTTCCGACTTTCCTTCCAAAGCTTCTCTTTTTTTCATGGAACGAAACGTCTACCTTTTTTTTTTTTTTTTTCTAAAGTCCAAAATGATCCAAACTAGGGCCCTTCCTTATGGATGGATGTATAATTAGAGTCATCGTCCTCCATGGACTTGTCATCTTTGCTGCTGTTTACTGATTTGCTCTGCCATAATTGAAGTTTTAATTAGTCGCTCTCCGTAGTAACGTTTTAATGAAGTGCCAGGCGGTTTATGAGAATGTATTCAGAGAACATATACTTCACTATATATAGACATTTTACAGTTCCAGTGTTAACCTGAAGATCTGTGGAGAACATTAAAGGCCCTTCTGTCCTCTATAGATGCATTTCTTCATAACGTGTATTCTTTACCATTCAGTTTTAGCCCCCATGCTCATTATTTTTAACAGCTAACGTACTTTATGGACTATTTTATTATGGCCCCCTATACATTGCCCTGTTTAAAGTTTTTGTAAGGTTAAAAACCGCCAAGTTTCTCATATTATCTGAGCCACGGTATTGTCTTTAGGTAAATTTTCAGACAAATCCCCTCTAAAATACCCTAATGGAAACCCCCACATCAGATCATGGCAGCTGGGCTATTGTGCCACGTCTCATCTTGTAAGGCCTGCAATGTTAGTATACAGAAGCCAGTGTATAATTTCCAGGACATGTCTATCATTCCCTAGGTAGGCAGTAAAGTCCCATAGATATGATAGTTGTGCGGCCATATTTATCGTCAGCCCCAGCGCTGCTCAATACGAGAAAATATAAGATGGTGCAAAGAAATCTCGAACTCTCACTCATCCCCCTGGTCCTCTGCCATAAGAGCTGCAGTTAGCAGGGCCTGTTACTCACATAGAGGTTGCTGCAAAGACTAAAGCCTGACACACACCTATATTATACCTATAGAATAACTTATCTGTATACTCAGCCATTGTGCATTGACCTTAGCATTTTGTGCCAAAGACAGTGAGACCACATAGTCTAACCGGATGTTTACCGCCTACCTATTAGTGCTGTCCCAAATGCCCTTGGATGCGTCCTACTAGGAAGTTCCGGTATCAGGTGTCTCATTTTCGTTCTTGCCCTTTTCCCTTACAATTTAGATCAATAGACATAGGATACCGCAAGTCATTCCAGGTACCATGTGATCAGAGTGAATTCTTGCAAGTCTATCACTGTTTAACGTTCTATGGGTAGACAGGATTTATTTCATATATTTTATGGAAACCTTATATATCTTAGATAAATGAATACTCGTGACTCTCCCATATACATACCGGGCTTTAGTATTATTCATTATGCTTACTTATATACCATATTACCATATATACCATGTATTTACCATATGTGCCTGTGCTTTCAATGGGAAGATAAGATTAAGCCGCCACCACACTACACAGGTAATGTTGTATCTTCTTTCACCACCTCCAGGCATCTGTTAAAGGGTGGGGGGGGGGGGGCGTGATTCTGAGCTCCAATCAGAGGCAGCCAGTGTCAGAATCACACCCCTTTGTCCTGATTAACACCGCCCTCCTGACAGTATAGAGCCTAACTAGTATATCCATACCTCCCAACTGTCGAAGAACAAAAAGAGGGATAAAATGTGTGGCGTGCTATGTGTGTCACTGCAAATTTAGCTCCATTCACTTCTACATTGACTCTGCCCATTCTCATCCATTTTTCTTTGTGCCCACACAGTATATTAACGGGACATACCTCCCACCGACCGGGACTGCGGGGCACTTGTTCTGCCGAATCCAGGACTGTTGGAAGATATGGTATAGCAGACACCAAAACTAACAGCAGTGATTGTCAGGAATGGTGGGGGCTAGAGAAAAAAAAAATCCCAACTGTGTTACATGCCACTCAAGCAGTGGAATTTATTGCAGGACGGCACTTACCATTCAGACCAAGAGAATGTGAAAGCTAGTTAGCATTCAGCTAGTATCCTATACGTAAATTGCTCAGTTATGCCTAAACATACAGCGGGGTTTTATTATATTGGGGTCTTACCTTCCATTTTGCTATGTTTTCCAGTATTGCTGGGTAAAAGTAAAGAAATTGCTGTTTTCCTTGAAATTGCTCACTTGGCTGGCTCTGACAACTGCTCATTTGGACAGATATTAAGACCTGCACAAAGCTTTCGCTCTTGTAGCAGCAGTCACTGAAAACAAACACAGCAGGCTCTCCGCCGGTATTCATCTATGTCACTTGCCTGGTGAACTATAGATTAATGAACAGAAACGTAACATTGTTCAAGCCGCAGTGTACATTAGCAGAGGCATGCAGAATCTACCGGGAAATAATATGCTTTGTATTAACCAGTTCACTTACAGCTATTAGACACTCCAGATATCCTCACGTGACATCTACAGATTAATACATAAGCAGCTATCTATTACCACTCATCGCATACACAGGTTGGTTAAGCAAGCACGTGTTTTCTATACTGCTAGTAATTATTAGGTTACATTAGGAGCCTCCGTCAGAAAAGCTTTATCCAGTAATACAACAGATACCCTAATGGAAACCTAGCAGATCCCACTGTAGTCTTTGGAATGATGGGATTTCAGCTGTGGGGGAATGGGAGGTCCTCGAAGACCAACCCTATATCCCCTAACACCATTGAGTATTACCCCTAGCCGTTCCACTGGCTTGGGGGCACCAAGCGGTTATAGCTCTTTGGTGCTCAGCTTCCGTTCCACTCCACCAAAATCCCAAGCCTGCCAGAAATCCCCAAATGGCCTGGAGACCCCCCCCCATTCCAACCATTTTCTATACCCCACCAGCTTTGAGGACCCACCCCCCGCCCAGTTACTGTGACAATATACCCCATCAAAACAAATAAGGGAGTGTGGGTGGGGGCTATGTTGCTGTCTGCTATTTCTCCTTGACTGGTGGGAATTTTCCCGCTCTCACTTTAATTACCTCCCCCTCTCACCTCCAGCTCCTCCCCCTAACGGCTGCCATTTAACCCCTTCTGTCCCTCCTAGTGATGTCATGAACCCTACCTATTAAAGGGGTATTCTCATGTCCCTTGCTCACCAGTCTTCACTCCTACAAAAACTTCTTTCTTCCTGCTTTTCGAAATCAATTGGTGGGCGGGGTTTCATATGCAAAGCCATACTGTCCGACTACCTCCAGTTTAGCCCCACCCCCAAATTAGTGTGTAGCTCCGCCCACCACATAGCGTGATCCTATGGGACGACTGAAGGGCCTGTGATGTCATCAAAGGTCCTATAACACTTAGATTTAGCTTGTTCTATATAGAGTCGGCTAAATCCTAGTGGGCTAAGGGACCAGGTACACTAGGATTTAGACTGTTTTATATAAGAAAGCAGCACTCACTTCCCCCCTCCTTTATCTGAGAGCAGGAAGCTAGGTCACATGTGTGGTGCAGACACAGGAACAGCTACAGACACAGGCTCGCTCCCGTGCACTTAGCCCCTCCTCCCTTCCCCCTGAGAGCAGGCAGCTACATCACTTAACATTTGAGCAGATAATCCCAAGGGCCATAGAAACGAAGTGTCAGCAATGAAGTGAATAAATTAAGATAGTGGACAAACAAAGCAGTTTTGCTGAAGCAGTGTATTTAGGAAAAGTCTTACATCCACATTAACAAGCAGTATAGATAGGATCCTTGTTATAGGACAACCCCTTTAAGGCTGGATCTTTTAGTCAGGCTTTACAATATACTGGAGTTCATTGTAAGGGCTCGTTCACACGGTGTAACGTGCCGCGAGATTTGGCACGTGTACGCCGCGTGACCCTTTGCGTGCCGTACACGCTCCCATTGAGTTCAATGGGAGCGGGGATCGTATGCGCCACGCTAGTTTGCGGCCGTGAATAAATGCACGGCCGCAAACTAGAGCGGCGCATACGATCCCCGCTCCCATTTAAATGAATGGGAGCGTGTACGGCACGCAAAGGGTCACGCGGCGTACACGTGCCAAGTCTCGCAGCATGGTACACCGTGTGAACGAGCCCTTAGACCAAGGCTTCTTCTAACTGCTCAATGTGATCATAGAAACTTCCAATAGTCAATAACCTTAAGCTGAACAACATAAGCATCTCTATGATACAGTCAATGTTATGGCGGCCTAGTTACACAATAATTTATATATAGATTTTACTATAACGGGGTCTGCTTGGTTTCTGCCCAAAATAGTCCTGCTTGCAGAACTTTTCTCTTCATATATTTTAACCGGAAAGGGTGACAGAATCCCCAAACAATCACCGAACGCAGGTGGGACCATACCCTTACAATGCTTTCAAAATAGAAGTGTTAATAAAATCGAAATCCCATCAATATTGGTGTGACCGCCCTTTGCCTACATCTGCAGACAATTTTTGAAGGAACTAGGCAAGTGGGTTGTTCCAAACATCTTGGAGAACTAAGCCCAGATCTTCTGTAGAAGTAGACTTGCTCCAATCCATCTGTCTCTTCATGTAATTCTAGACAGACTGGATGATTTGGGGGCTCTGCGGGGGCCGTATCATGTCTTCCAGGACTCCTCCTCCAAAGGGCGCACACTATGGTGGAACTACCACTGCAGCAGCCATAAGACCCACAACCTTAGAGAGCCTACACCGGCAGTAAGTGAGGCATCGAGCGGCAGCAAGAGTATTTGTTGATCGAGCCTTACGAGAGGTTTGCCTGGTGGTTTCATTTGGACTGAATACGTCCGAAACTAAACTGCTATTATTATACTCCGGGGTCTCTTTAGCTATACCTTGTGGGGGCCCAAGTCAAAAGTTTGCTATGGGTCCCAGTCTTTGCTAGTTAAGCCCCTGGATGCTGACACCAAATATTAATAGGATTTAGATTTCTCTTTTCTCCATTCACTTTTATATTGTTCATAAAGATAAACTATTAACCCTTCTATTTCTGAAGGCGTTCTTATGTTCCATCATCCTTCCATTCCCACAACCATATGCATATACATTATATATAACATGTGCGTGTGTTTCTCCAGCAAGTTAATGCACTGCCTTTGTTTGGAAACTGAGGAAAAAGCTTTTTCTATCAATGAAACTGGATGCCAAGAACCTTGTGTCTCTTCAGCTACTTCGCTAGAACAAGGCATGACATCAGTATAAGATGACTTCACTTTGCAAGCACCTCTAGGGAGTCCAGCGGGTAATGGACGCAGGTAAAACTGAATGAAGGCAGACTGATGTCCGCCAAGAGGTTATTGATTCTAATTGAAGTCAATTAGACATGATCTCACCAGTGTCCTCTCGCTCCTGAGCAAAGAGACGTTCACGGACATGTCAATCTGGATTTCCCGATAACAGCTCAGAATTGGATTTAAGAATGAGGAAGAGAAGATTTCCAGAAATAATGCAATGAAGATGTAACCTGTCCACACATTAGACTCCCCATTGATAACGTATGATTCAGTGGCGGAGATAAAGGAAATGACGCAATCCTTCTGCAAGGTCAGAAATGTCTCATTAAACCTCTACGTGCTGTAGGAATGACCTGTTAATAAAAATGATCAGTGATAATAAATGCCCCCTCTGTGTTCTAAAAACAACCGTGATGTCTATATAGGTTATGAAATCGTCTCTCACTTGGACATTTTTCATTGTCGTATGCCTGAAGCCTGACTGTCGGCTGTAGTTGCATCTTGTGTATGTCTGACCATTGCTTAGTCATGCAGTGAGGAGGAATGGGGGCCTTGGGATCTTGGTTGTAGAGTTGGTGGGGTGTCTTTTGGGAAGTCTGAGTGATCACACATTTACCACAAACCCTATGTAAAGATGATAAATATCCTTTGTAGGAAACCCCTTTAATACTGTACTATACAAAGGTATGTTCCACAACTATACGATTACAATCTTGATCTTTGGTATGGAGGAACTTCAGTGGTCTGAACAAATCCCTGACCTCAACCCCATCAAACTCCTTTGGGATGAATTGTAACACAGATTGCAAGCTTTATAGGCAACATCTCTGCTGGGACACAAATCCTCTCTTGGCCGAATTGGCACAAATTTCCCAAGATACACTGCAAAAAGATGTGGAAAGCCTTCTTATAAGAGTGGAAGTTTTTATGGCGCCATAATGGACTTCACTCCATTACACATCTGGTTATGGAATGGGGTATCCAAAAATTTTATATAAATATGATGGTCCAGTGTCCACATAGTTTGGCCATATTGGGTAAAATGTATTAACACTGGTGTATTGTACGCAATCTTAATAAATGGCCCAACTGGTGCAGGGACCACGGGCTTCACGAAGAGACTGTGGCAATGCCGCCCCTGATTCAGAATGGAAATCTACGCCAGATAGGGACTGATGTAGATGTGAGGCCGAGGGGCCTTGAGCGGTGTAAACTCTGCAGCGTTTTACAGTCTCTGAAAAGTGGATGGAATTCTCGCAAATCCCATCCACACATTGTGGAAAAATACGTGCAGCGGACACGATGCTTTTCCTAAAACTGTCAATTATACCTACAGAAATGCTGGCGGTTTCCCTAACGGTATAATTGAAGCAGAGAGGATGCAAAAGTTTCCTTTCTGTGAAAAGCGCTGCAGGAAAAACCACAGTACATTGCTGCCACATTTTTTGCTGCGGCCCGTTACGTGGGTCCTTGGCCTAAAACTGGTGTGTGCTATAGTAAATTTATTGGACTGATGCATAGATTCTTCAGCCTTCCCTAATCCCTGCACCATCCACATTTGCAGAATTACTTTAGGCGCAGATTTGTCACATGAAAGGGCTCTGAACCAAATCTGCACCCCAATATCATCCCTCTATGCCAACGTGTAGCGGGAACGATGACTTTGCCCCAGTGTATATTTTGTGTCTCTATTTTTGGTGACTACATATTAAACCACACTTCCCTTCTCAAGCATAAGACCTTGACAAAATCCATGTTCTCCACTGGCAATACAAGAAACTCAGCGTTTGTTGATGCTCAGAGGAAATGAGCTCACAGATATCGATCGGTAGTAACAAAAGCTGACATGCATTGACAAATTGGCGGTGGTTTGTCTGGGAATAGGAGGCGCTTTTTTTACTGGAAACCCAGAAGCCATTAATGAGCCAATGTAAATACTTAATATCTCTTCTGGCTTTCAATGCAAAGAAATACAAATCGAATCTTCATCACGTACTTATTCCCTACTCATAGCCTAGTGCAAAACTGGGGCACACAGAAACCCTTAAAGGAAATAAAAACAGAATGCAAGACAATAGGAAGGACATTTCTATAAATATTGAACAAAATTTGACTAAGGTTCCCTTTACTCAAGATTGGCCCCCCCTTGTTATGACAAAATTGATCCCATAGTGTCTATGGGAATAGTTGTGTGTTTGGTTCCCTATCAGTCGTGACCCTACATGTATTCCTGCACGTAATAAATGACTGTTGCAGTTGTTGAGTTTTTTCGATCTAGCTATGGCCACTGGACTGGTGTACAAAGTGTCCCAATTTGTTGTTGATTGTATCCAGCTTTGGTATAAAACAACTGATCAGACAACTGATACATGCCATAAACTGTCACAATCCACAGTAACCCAGAGGATCCATATATCTGAAAAGCGTTGTGTCACCTCACATGCGGCTATATGCTTGTACAAGGTCCTAGTGCATGGCAAAGTTTTTGGCGTCTCATCATTACATGAAAGTGATTTGCAACATAACCTGAAGTTACTGGGTCACAATGTAAAATTTGTAACAGGGTTCCCCACCTACCATGTACCATTTATGATGCTGGTGTCTTCTTAGGTAACAGAAAAGCCTTTGGGATCCCTAAGGCATCATGGCTCCATTTAGAAATTGATGAACCTCACAAAATGAATTTCAAAAATATTCCCCCTGTTTATTTTCAGACTGACGTCATGGCGCTTCCATTTAACCATCATGACGTCAGTGTGCCAAACGTGAGGGACCGCTGGACACCACAAGGAAGGACTTGGGGCTTCTACTTAAACTGTTTGGTCTGAAGAGACCCTTGAGACCGTCAGTGGTTCCTGGGTGATGAATCACAGACGCTTTGATTTTTGGCGAAACCTGAAAATTTAGGGTGAATCCGGTTTGCTCATCTCTAGCCCTAAAGCGGCTGCTACATCTGCAACCACTATTGTAATGTCCCAATTAAGGATCACCCAGAAAGACTAGAAATAAATTCTACCCAGCAGAACAAGAGACCGTCAAACCTTATAGACATTAAATTGTCCCATCTGATAAATGTCTTCCCTGAACACATTTATAATGTACTGAAAATATTTAACCCTCCGCTGCCAAACTCCAGGCGAACAGCTGAGATTCTGCGCATAGTCTTGAGTCCGTTCTCATGTCCTAGTGCAATGATTCATATCGCGTACGCTGCTTTTCAACTGACAGCACATGGATTGATGCGGCCCTCAAAGACTCTTTTTGGCCCCCAGCCTGCTCGAGATCTTAAGTTTACACAACATGATATCACTGTCTAATAGGATCCAGCTTGTTATTATCTAGATATGAAGTATGTCCTTCTAGTATCCTTCTCCTAAGGATATGTATTATCATCATGTGGCCTCTGACGTTAGTACATGCCTGGCACAGCATCTAAAGAGTTAACTGCTGAATCCCGAGGTTCACAGGAACACTAATATGTCGTAACCTATTATGACACTACTGCAATCAAAAGATTCTGGGAATTTTAAGGGGAAATCCAGTGAAATCAGACACAACCATGGTCCATCCAATTCAATGACTGTCTACATCTGGAAACGCGTAGTGCTTCAAGATCATAGAATTTACCAATAAGATCTTCTTACATATATCTATGGAATTTTAGAAGATCTTTTTGTCTGAATTCCCCATTGAACCCTGTGAACGTATAAAAATATCTAACCAATAAGTATGAAAATTAAGCTAGAAAAAAAAAGCTATAATTTTTATTTTTATTTTTTTTTTTTTATAAAAAATATATATTTTTTTATATTAAATTAATTAAAATTCATACACATACCCCAGTAGAATACAGGAAAATATTAAATCCATCCCTATATTACTGGATTGACTATATATCATATATTATGGTATCAGCATATACCTATACATCATACTCTTATAATAATCATAATGCAACTTGGACATTGCAATATATTCTGCCATACAAAACTCGAAACGCCAGAATATATTTGTTTGGTTTTAATTTAACAGCTGCTGCCATCTAGTGGCCAAGACTGAATTATTTATCTACTAGCGTGCCTTCTTATTACTACAGTGGGCACTGGAACAGAAGGCGCATATGGCGTCTGTATGGCAAACCATCAAGAGAAATTACTTCATGTCAGCGCTGGCCGATATGCAACGCTGGGGGCTTTGCCTTCAAATGCTATAAAATCAACTTGGGCCCTATCACGAGCAAACCATATAATGCACTATTGCTGTAAATAGCCGGCATGTGGGATCGATTAATATGAGCAAGTACGTCGAGATTCTGTAGCGATTCCAGCCAGTTATGCAATAAATACGAAGCTACAGAAACAAGGATAGAAATATGTTAAAGGGGTTGTGCCAAGCTGACAATGTATGACCTATCCACAGGATTGATGATAAGTATCTCATCGTGGGAGTCCAATCAGCTAGACCCCCACTGATCACAAGAACAGGGGTCCATTGTCCCCGGCTAAACAGACACACAACACCACTCCATTCAGTTCTATGAAACCGCCAATGGGAAGTCGAGCTGCTATCGGAGATGAATGGAGCAGCAGCATATGGCCTGTGTCCATAAAAAAAACTACAACATTGGGAATTACCATAGAGTTTAAAGGGGTATGACCAGCAACTCCAACCTTTGGCATTCTTTCATAGACAATACTCCATAAATTCTGGCACAAGTGAAATTTTTTCTCTAGCCCCCACCATTCCTGAGCAATCTTTAGTTTCAGGACAATTATACTCTATCGCCACGAGGGCGGTCCTTTGCTGGTGCAGAAATACAGGGACCGCCCACCTGACAGTAGGAAGGCTATAGGCTAAAACTAACAGAAAAGATTCCTTGGAAATGGTGAGGACTGGAAAAAAAAAAAACCCCAACTGTGCCAGAATCAGAGTGAATGAAGAATCAGTTGGGGTACAACACTATGGTGCTACATGCCATTCTGTCCCATTTACTTGAATAGCTGCAGTACCAATAACAACCACTACACAATCTGTGGCACTGTGCCTGGTAAACAAATGAAAAGGGAGAAGCACTTGATCAAGTGCTGCAGCCCCTTCTTGATCGAGGCGGTGTTTGGAGTCAGACCCAATCTGATACTGGTAACGTTAGGTCATTACTATCAAAGTCTCTGAAAACCCCTTCAAGACCCTTTAAAGGGATTCTATCCTTAGAATCCCTTTTTGAAATAAGACTACGTTGGAATAGCCTTAAGAAAAGCTATTCATGTCCTACCTTTATTATTCTGATCCGCACCGCCGTGTCAGTGTTATTTTGCTTCTTCGCCGTATACAAATGAGTCTTCAGAAAGCACAGGGGTTGTTCCCTTTTGCTCAAGACGCACAGGGGGCATCCCTAGCACAGTCTCTGTCTTCTTCTCCCGACCGCTTCTTCATCGTGTCATCGGCCGTGTCTTCAGTCGGCAGAGGCGACTGCGCATGTCAGTTCGGCTACTTTCCTGTGGCCAAACGGCGCTCATGTAAGAAAGCACAGGAAAAATGGCCGAAAGACATGCAGTGTCAGCTCTTTCGGCTGATGATGTGGCCAATGTTGCAACGCAGAGACGGTCGGAAGAAGACAGAGGTAGGAGAAGTATTTCCTTTCTTAAGGCTATTCCGACGTGGTCTTAGTTCAAAACGGATACTAATGATAGAATCCCTTTAAGTAGGCTATGTGGTTTTCAGTATCAAGTAGCCCCCAGTCTTAGTGAGACCTATATATGCATTTCCCAGAGAACCCCTGAGTAACGTTAAAGGGACACTGATAACTGCGGAGTGATAACTTATCACATAATACAACAAATCCCATCGATATGTCAAATGGAAGTTCATTGTCTATGCGTATATAACACGTACAGTATGAGGTTCCATTTTGCTGTATGTGTACAATAGGATCATTATCACAGGATTTTCTTACTAAGGCGGATACATTGTACGTTTAATGGCTGAATCCGTACAAAGCCATAACTTCTGCAGTCACGGGATCCATAAACTTCTGACAAGTGTTGGTTTGTGACGGCCGCTCCTTACCCTTTGAAGTTGTTCTGCATTTTGAGGTTATTTCGGTAATAAATGTATATTGCTTGGAAATCTTTAAAATGGCACAGATGTTGGCAGATTTTTACCCTTTTATCCCCTGGAATGTGGTTATCTCCCAGCTCCAAGGGTTTGCACTTCTTAAACTACCCGTGTTATTATCATGTCCTCGAGAAATGAGCAGACGTCTTCCCGTATGAAGTAATGACCTCCAGAGGACTGGTATGTGCAATATGGTATATGCAATCTAGGCTATAGATTTCAGCAGAATATTGGGTTACTCAACGTCAGGCAGATGCTGTTATGGCTATTACATACAGTCAGGTCTACAGAGTTACAGAAGCATAGGATTTACCCATAGGACGTCCATTCATGTTTTACTTCTTTTACATGGGGGTAGAGATGGTGGATGGGATTGACAACCCCGTTATAGAGTTTTCCTTGAACTTAAATTGTGGTGGCCAGTCCTTGGGCTAGGTCCTCTATATCTGTTGATTCTGATGACATATATACTAAATTTAGTGCTAATGCAGACTAGGAAATACTATCCAAATGGATGGGAACACTATATGGGACCCTGCGCCAACAGTTTTACCGCCCACTTGACTAGTATACCCTAATTTGTATCAACATGAACAGGGCTTATATCTAAGGCTGACGGAGGAGGGAGTAGGACCCTAAGGCTTTCTCTATGTGTGTCCTGGCAGCATTTAATAAAAAGGATATATATCCTATGTATGAGACCTTGACGGCACTGGGCAGTGACAGTCTGCTTCACTCCAAGTGTGAGAAGGAACGTCATCGTAGGTCCTTCCTCCCAACTGGGGTCAGGCTGTATAATCTACAGACCAAGCGAAAATCACTCCGCACAGAGAACTAAATGATCCTGAAGTCTTCCTTCTTTCTTCTCTTCCCTAGCTGCTATGGACTCCTAGTATATCTTCTCAGTATATATGTGTCTACTTCCGTAATATATTATTGTATTACTATGCTGCTGTAACATACTGAAATTTCCCCACTGTGGGACTATTAAAAGATATATCTCATCTTAGATCAGTGTCTCCCCCCATCCTATACTATACTCAGATAGGGGCAAGTAATAGGAATGGTGTGCAATTCCCTGGAACCATTGCTATACAGTAAGCAGAACTGTTGCACCACTCCTATTACTGGACTAGGATCAGCCTGCACTCCCTTCCAGTCCACTGTAGCCGATTCCGGTGCCTGGAGGCTAATCTGTATGGGGTCCAGGTGTCAGACCCTCACAGATCACATACTGATCACCTAGGCTATGGATAGGTCATCAGTATGAAAAATCCATTTGGAGCTGAGAAATCCCTTTAATTCTTTCTTCATGGCATCACAATTCTGAAGCACCTTGCTGTATTATTTCCAGGAGGAATAACAGAGGGACAGGCCCAGTGCAAATTTATAAGCATTGATGCTCCAGAGTTATTTTAACGGGGAATACAAGTGTGGACAGACGTGTCCGGAGTGGTGACAGATACGTGCTACTTCCCTCAATGGCGGGGCTTGGAGGTAGCGTCTTTTGGCCATCTCCTCGGCACCTGGATTAGTTGTGTCTGCTTGAAATGAATCCTGGAATGTTTTAATGCATCTGAGTATGAAGGAGCATATGGTGATTTACAAGGATTGAGCAAAGAAAATGTAATCTGATTTTCACCAGCTTTCCTTCCAGACATAGATGGGACCCAGGCTAGATTTCGGCAGCTGAGGTCTCTAACTAATTGCACATTTCACACAAGATATTTTTATTAGGTTTGAAAGAATCTGGAAGAGGAAGATTCCTTAAAATGTTGCTATAATGTGTTCAGAATGGCATCAGATTATCTGATCTCTAAAGACTCGGCCATATTGGCCTTCTTCCATACGCAGCTGTCAGTCGTGACATCTATTCCTGTAATCTTATAGACCTTATTAAATCTTGTGCAGGACTAGTCTTCTCCTATGGGATGCTCACGGGCTTCTCTTCTGCTATGTTGACATCTTACCAGCACACAATGGGTGGGAGGAGACTTTGGTCTCCAAGATTTGGGGAAGCTTGTCCGCTCACAGACAATAGTCTGGACCAAGTTCCTTCTTGACTAATCTGGCTGCGCTCTACCACAACGCAAATTCAAAGCTTATGTCATAGAGAAATGTACTGTAATGTGATGGAGAGGAGTTTACCGCAGAGTTCGTCACTTTTCAGACCGTCTACCTGCCCTATGTATGAAGTGTGTGTGTGGGGGGGCTATGCCACTTGGGAGTCAATGGGGCAGATTTTATAATTCTGTCTAGTGTCTCGTGGGGAAACGTGGTCTATATTTGTGACCTCGCTCCGCCATGTACAGATGTAGCAGAGTTATCCCGAACCTCTGAATTCTATCATTAGAATCCATTTTTCTACAAAGAGCACTTTGGAACAGCCTTTAGAAAGGTTATTCTTCTCCTACTTCTCTCTTTCTGATCAACACTACAGTTCCTGAGAATTTTCCATTTTGTTCCTTATGCAAATGCATCTCCTGTGCTCAGTGAAGATTCTCCAGCGACACCTCAGTCTTCTTCTGCTGACACCTTTCCGCCGCGTCATCAGTTACAGCATCAGCCGGCAGAGTCAACTGCACATGTCAGGCCTCGTTCACATCTGTGTCGGTAATCCATACGAGAGATTCTGCATGGGGACCGCCCCAAACGGACTACCAAACGCATTTGCAAGTGGTGTGCAGTGAAAGCACACAGACTGCAAATTTGTTCAGTAGTTTGTTAGAGGGGATCCCCATGCAGAATCCCAAATTAATTACCGACACAGATGTGAACCAAGGGTCAGTTCGGCCAAAATGGCCAAACTGACTTGCACAGTCGACTCTGCCAGCTGATGACGCGGCAGAAGACGACAGAGGCATTGATGGAGTCTTCTCTCTCCTCATTTGCATAAGGAATAGAGATGAGCGAGTAGGTATTCGATTGAATACTACGGTATTCGAAATACTCGTACTCGAGTACCACTCGCTGTTCGAATGTAAAAGTTCGATGCAGAACCAGCATTGATTGGCCGAATGCTATACAGTCGGTAAATCAACGCTGGTTCTTCTCTTACCTTTAGAAGTCTTCTCCATGCAGCTTCCCCGCGGCGTCTTCCGGCTCTGAATTCACTCTGCCAGGCATCGGGCTTGGGCAGAGCCGACTGCGCATGTCTGCTTGTAGTGCGGGCATGCGCAGTCGGCTCTGCCCAGGCCCGATGCCTAGCAGAGTGAATTCAAGGCTGGAAGAGGACCACGGGGACGCTGCGCAGGGAGAAGAATCCAGCCCGACCCTCACTCATGGACTTGGTAAGTAGAATTTGATCGAATGTTGCGTACCCCTGAAATGAACATTTCCCCCCATAGACTACAATGGGGTTCGAAACCCGTTCAAAACAGTCGAACAGTGTGCAGCTGTTCGAATCGGATTTCGAACCCAGAACATTTTAGTGTTCGCTCATCTCTAATAAGGAATAAAAAAGAAAATGCTCAGCTCTAAAGGCTATTCCGATATGGACTTTGTAGAAAAAGGAAATGTAACCCTTTAATGGTTGCAGCATGATATCTTATCACAGATCACAATTTCAGAAGTCCAGGTTAACTCTGCTACATCTGTATACAGTATATTCTGTAATGAAATTATTCAACTATTATCTCCTCACTATGAGAACATTCTTGCTTAAATCTCATTTTTTGCTACATTTTTATTCAGTAAATAAATAAATAAAATTAAAATCAGTAAACAACAGCGGAATCATTTTACATACATGGATCATTGCTACAAAGTGTCGACATTAGGAAAACCCCTTTAATGAACTGTCATGTTTTTCTAGAAAGTGCTATACAGGCCACATGAGACCTTCCATCTGTCATCTGGTGTATGTCACTAATGGATTCTGTATAAAGAAGATGAAGAGGGCAGAGAGCACACAGAGGTGCCCGGTGGCTCAGTGGCTAGTAAGGATGTGCCCACTTCTGGACCCCAAATCATCTGCTCTGGAAATAGGGAAAATGCTTATAGAAGCAGAATGGGAAATAAAGGAATTTCTAATACTTCTTTCTTCTGATACATCCATTCCTAAACAGAGAGACGCAGCTGCACTGCAACATCTTGTCCCAACCTGAAGTGCTGAATATTGACCGCTTAGGTTATGAATATATGATGGCGGGTCCAACAGCTGGAACGCCACAGATCAGCTTTTTGTAGAGCCTGCAGTGGTCCAATGAGTCATGCAGCTTCCTCATTGAATACCAAGTATGGTGCCGTGCATTGTATAGTGGCTGTGCTTGGTATTGCAACTCAGTGCCATACACTTGAGTGGGACTGAGGTGCAAACAAGCCACTTGGCAAATGAGTATTAGATTGGAGCCCTGTGAAGCGGAAGAGGTTCACCCAAGTGCTAATGCCATCTTAAATCAAATCTGTGGCGATCCTGTCACCGATCAGATACTAGATGTGTCATCAATATGCAACTATTGAAAAATTCCTTTAGGCCAGGGTCCGAATTCCAAAAAACACTGTTTTACATTACCTGGGGCCTTAGCCTCAAAGTGGTTGTGCCACAATGCAATAACAGGAGGCCTTTTAGCTTCACTGGCTGCTGTCACGCATGACTGGTGGACAGTGCCCATTTGTTTCAACGGGACCCTCGGAGATAGCCGAATACTTTACTTCAACTGTCTCTGCCGTCCACAACCTGTCACACCTACATACAGCCTGGCTGTGCTCAGAATAAAGGACAAAAAAGACCCCCCCATTCTCAGGATCAATGGAGGACAGACCCCCGCCCGATCAGGTACTTATCCTCTATCCTATGGAAAGAGTATAAATACTAAAAGTAGAAACCATATATAAAAGTAAATATACTGCACGTCAGGTTATAAAACTAATATATATGTCTAAAAACCATGTAAAACGCTAATACAAAAGACAAACGCCTCCGGGCCATTGGGGAGACTCATCTGTGTAGATGTTACAAACCATAAAACCAACAAAATTGCATTTGTGACTCAATGAATTGTGAATCTCGGGAACTGACTTTCATATAGAATCCCTTCTTATGTGACTATTACAGGGTTACAGATAACTAATATCTGCCTTCTACAGTGATGTCCTAAAAGACAGGTCAGTGACATGTAATATAAAGTAGCTACAAGGATCAAATATAAGCTAATAGGGTATAAGATAAGGTGATGGGCGCAATCTCCGATATTCCATGAGCTGTTCTGTACGATGTCTTAATATCCTGTTCATTTCCTGTTCAAAGCCAAACTATAAACCGTCACATAGAAAAGTTGTTTGAAAAAAATTCCAAAAATGTTATGTGGACTTCCTGTCAATGACTTCATTGGAGTTCTCAAAGAATTTGGTCACGGAGGCCGACCAGCAATGTCTTAATAATAAATTACCACCAGATTTGAAGCCAACATTTAGCACGGTTCTCCCGGTTCTTTAGAAAAACCACTGATGCAATTTTTTGAGCCAAAATCTGAAATGGATCCATTTTCTGCTTGCACCTCAATCCAATATATAAGTGTGCGGTTCCACTGTTTTCTTACACTTAATACCAGATATAGTCACAGACTGAGTTATAGCCAAATTGTACTCAGTATTGCAGTCCTTGGTCCACTTGACTGGACAGTGTCACACTTTTGACACCATTTTTCATATCCCTTAGGTTGGCGAATGGTATGCCTGATTTAGGAGAAGGTGCACCCTCTGCCAGGGCAGATTTTAGGCATCATGTTTAATGAAGGGGCCGGTGGACATGCCCATCACCATAGTATGGGGTTATTCTAAAGCACAACCCTATAGTAGCTATAATAATGAGGATACCCAATATGTCTACATGAGTTCTTTGCAGCAAGTTTCCACCATATTTCCAACTGGTTGACCTGAAGATGAGCATTTACATTAGATTAATGTCGTCTGACCATCACCACTCACCGCCAATGGCAAATGTTGAGAGAGGAAAGGATAAGTCACCTGGACTTCCACATGCCCGACACATTTGTTCTCCTACCACCAGCAGCTTACTCCACACTTCCCATTCAAAACACATGTATGCTTGGCCAAACCAAGAGTATATGTGTATAAGGCATTTGGGTGGAATAACCCAATAGAGCACTCAGTTGTGTAAGACCTGCCTCAGTCAACTCTAGGCTTTTAAGGTTGCACATCATCGTCTATCCACACCAAGACCCGCTAGGTTGTATCTGACATCTGCAATCTCGAGGACATCCTATTGACAATGCTGAATCAGCAGAGAAAGCAGAAACGTCACAAACCGATCGGAGGATCGGAGAGACGAGACTAGTTATAGTGGTCAATATAGAAGAGATAATGTGTGGGTCAACTCCGGCTCCAGCATCTATAGAGTTAACCATTTATGGAAAAGCCAAAGATTTTTATTTATTTATTTTTTTTTTTATTTCTAATGCAGCCAAAAGGTTACAGTCACAAAGCAACGTTCTGCTTTCTGACCTTTTGTAATTGGATACGAGCACGTCCAAGAAATAATAGATGAGTTCCCTTCCTGTCTTCTATATGTTGCTATAAAAATAATCTCAACAGCTATGCAAATTTGGCTGAAATAAGCAAACATCTCATAAGTCAGCTGCGGGGTGACTATTCAGCCGGGCTGTTTATCCTGTGAAGTTTTTCAGGCTAAATTAGGATTCCTATGACCTGTCCCTCAAAAGCCACAGGCTTAAAGAACAATTCCACTCAAAAAGGATCTATACATAGATGCGGAGACCATCCTGAATAAATACAGCATTCGATCTGTCTCTGAAACCTTCATACATTTTGGAAGGACTCCACATCCAAGCTGCTCCAAGCTTATGTCCGCCTTTATACTTTGAATTAACCCCTTCATGCAATTTTATACTAATATATATATATATATATATATATATATATATATATATATATATTATACTCGCATAGTTATTATAGATCAAGAGGGGTTAGAGAAGTTGGCCACAAAAAATTTACTCAATGGGGGTTGTCTGAGAACAAATAACAGTTGTTGTTGAATCAATGGAGGCCTGACTGCCAAGGTAGCCCAGGACTATGACGCTGATTCATACATGATGATACAGTGTATAGTGGTTGCATCAGGTATTACAGTTCAGCTCCATTCATTTGTATAGGACTGAGCTCAAGCATGGCCATAGCACCAATGGATGTAAAGTCACTGGCCTGAGAAGATGAAGCGGAGCTTAATACACTCCACTCCAAGACGATCTCCTTAACCAATGGGCCAACCATATGACCTCTGGTACAAGTACAAATCTCTGACCAGATACTTGTGCTGTGTGACTATGCAATATAAATTCTCTAACTACAACAGAAGACTGAACAGATTTGGATTTTCCAAAAATTCGTATTTTTCCAAAAGCTTTAGGCTCCACCCAAAACCTAAATGTTTGGGGCTCATCACCCACAAATCAATAGTATTCTCTCAGATCTGTTGAGACTCCAGATTATTTTTAAGTGGAGGCCCAGTGGTGTTGCGCATAAGAAAAAACAAACGCTATACTCGCTATTCACGCTTCACCCCTTATGGGCATCCTCGTAGCATCCAGCAGTTTACGCTTCTAACCTCATGATCTAATGTGATTGGGCCTCAGCAGTCATGTGCCATGCGCTGACATCATAACGCTTGCATTTAAGTGTCATGATGTCAGTGAGGCCCATGTGACGGCTGAGGCCTAGTCATAGGCCTTAGTAGTGAGTCGCGGGCCCGTGACCTCAGCCAGGAGGCCAGAAGAGGACACCAAGGACTGCCGGACACTGCCCCAACAACCCCCCCCCCCCCCGGGTATAATAATAGGACTTCTGGTTCTTGCCAAAGAGATGAACAAGACAGCCAAACTCCCAAATATGTGTGTTACAACTAGAGATGAGCGGACAGTAAAATGTTCGAGGTTCGATATTCGTTTCGAGTAGCCCCTCAATATTCGACTACTCGAATCGAATATCGAACCCTATTATAGTCTATGGGGGGAAAATGCTCGTTTCAGGGGTAGGCAACATTAGATCAAATTATACTTACCAAGTCCACGAGTGAGGGTCGGGCTGGATCCTCCGACAAGTCTTCTTGCAGCTTCCCCGCGGCATCTTCCGGCTCTGAATTCACTCTGCCAGGCATCGGGCCTGGGCAGAGCCGACTGCGCATGTCCGCTTGTAGTACTGGCATGCGTAGTCGGCTCTGCCCAGGCCCGATGCCTGGCAGAGTGAATGAAGAGCCAGAAGACGCCGCGGGGAAGCTGCACGGAGAAGACTTCTAAAGGTACGAGAAGAACCAGCGTTGATTGGCCGACTGTATAGCATTCTGCCAATCAATGCTGGTTCTGCATCGAACTTTTACATTCGAACAGCGAGTGGTACTCGATCGAGTACGAGTATTTCGAATACCGTAGTATTCAACCGAGTACCTACTCGCTCATCTCCAGTTACAACCAATCTGGTGAGGTTCGCCCATCTCTAGTGACTACTTCCCCAATGTTATCCATTGATTTATTATCCCGATATCTCCATAATGGTGGTTACTCTGATACGTAACTATGTACACAGATATACAGTGAACGGGAAGCTTCTTCTTTTTCTAGACATCTCTCTTAGTAATGACAATACAAAGATGAATTATTATTTGTATCTTTTTTTTATCTTTGTATTTTTTTCTATACTATAACTTGTTCACACAGATCTTATAGTTTACCGGCGTTGTCTGGGATTAATGGAGTACCGTATTGAAATTGATCCATAGCGGGAAATCCAAGGAGACTGGTAGACAACTAACTTTTTGGATTGTTTTGTATTGATGTCTATAGAAGTTTTTATTACCTTGCAACTGAAAAAAAATGCAGACTTAATTGGTACAAGTTGTTCTTTCCCTGCCTACTATACATCAAACAAGGGTACGAGGGGGAAATGAGAGATGGCAAATAAAACGGGGGCTGAAACCTTTGTCAAAAGTATGAGAGAAGTGCACAGAGGTAATTTATTGCGTTTCGGCAAACAATTCAATGATAACACTAAATCCTTAAAATAAGATTTTCGCCTTTGTAAGAGAACGAAGGAGATGGTGACAGGAGGTGCATTAATCGCTTGCTAGAAGGATTTTCACCGGATAGAGAGTGAACTGTAGAGCAGAGCGTGACCTGCCGAATACAAGGCTCTGAAGCACTGCTACTCTTTGTACAATGCCTCATATCCTTTGTGCTTCCACCGCACTAGAACACTTCTAAGCGGAGGTATTTTAAGGCCGGCTCAATAGTAGAAACCAGATATGAGAAACCCTAGGAGTGCTCATTGATCTATTCCACCATTAGATTTTAATGACCACCGTACCGATGGAAGTGCACATATTTTGCAGACATACATACTATATAGGTAGGAGATATTATAGACTGTTAAAAATTGCAACTCTCTGAGAATTTAAGACAAATGTTGTTCATGCCTTGTAGCAGAGGACCACAAAAATATGTTGAGGGTCACACTAGGGCTGGCAGATTATGACCAGGGTAAGGGGACCTTAGGCCCTTGCCCGTCACATAGTGTCCTTATAGTGGCCCTTCCACAGTGTAATGTCCCATAGTGACCCGCCACGCAATATAATATCTCACAGTGGCCTCTCCATGCAGTATAATGTCCCATAGTGGCCCCTTCACACAGAACAATGTCCCATAGTGGTCCCCATGAAGCATAATCTCCAATACTGGCCCCTCTGCACAGTATAATGTTCCACACAGCCCCTTCTCACAGTATAATGTCCCATAGTGACCTCTCCACACAGTATAATGCCCCATAGCAGCCCCTCCACACAGTATAATGTCCCATAGTGGCCCTTCCATACAGTATAATGCCCTACAGTGACCTCTCCACACAGTATAATGCCCCATAGCAGCCCCTCCACACAGTATAATGTCCCATAGTGGCCCTTCCATACAGTATAATGTCCCATAGTGACCTCTCCACACAGTATAATGTCTTAATTTTACCTCAATTACAATCAATGAAAGTTTATTTTTAGGATACTCCCCTTTTTATATGCCACACCGCCATTTATATACCACGTCATGCCACTAAATTTTGGTTATTCATCTATTAGTGATCCTGGTTGAATATGGTACAGTTAGTGAAATATTCTTTAGCCAATGGCTAAGACAAGATGGCAGGAAAGCAAAATAATTGAAATCGATATAAGCAAGTTCATATATATGAATTGATCTGATTTTCGATTTCAGTTATGTTGCGAGTATTTGCCCAGCCCTAGGTCATACATTGCCAAGACGCTCGTACTTTACTGGAACCACCAAAGGAATTGTATAAATACCAATTTCCTTCCTCACCTATTCTAATGTCTCAAGGTACAGTATCCACGATAGGAGTTACATGATTTTTTATTTTGTTTGTCTTACTCTTTAGGGTGTTGTTTCTCAAAGCTGGTCATCTCATAACTGAGGAAAGGAAAGGAAGAACAGAGGAACTAAATGGCAAATATCATTTGCTTCTCTACCTTAGAAGACCATATAGTATACATAATACTAAAATACTAATTCCATTGCAGTAGAGTTGAGTGGAGACCAACATCTTCCTCCGGTGACCACAGCAGATAGTCAGAGCTTTCAGCAGCAGACTTGCAGAGATCAGCCGATGCCCAAGGCAGATGTACAGTAAAATGAGTTGCACAGATAATTTATTCTTTCCGTTTGCTGGTATTGAATTGTTATGGCAGATTTAGCCAATTAAATTCTTCCTAATCTAATACAGAACCATTTGTATCATAAATCCACACATAGATTATGGCTGCTCACAGCCATAGTAATCTCACACAAGGACCATGACACTAATATTGTAGTGGTCTTAGTAGTGCCCTCTATGTGCATATTGTAGCCACATTTAATAGTCATTGGAACAATCCACATGGTAATATTTTAGGCTTCATACCTATATCATATAATAGGTCCTATCCTTAGGTCCGATTCACATCTGCGTTTGGTATTCCATGTGGCGTGTCCACTTGGGGACTCCCCGGACGGAATACCAAATACATTACAAGGGGTGAGCAATGAAAGCATATGGACCCCACAGACTATAATGGGGGTCCATGTGTTTTCCACACAATGTTCACACAACTTCAAGAACTACTTTCCTCTCCACATAATTCGTGGACACCGCACGGAACACACATGGACTCCATTATAGTCTATGGGGTCCGTGTGCTTTCATTGCTCACCACTTTTTAATGCATTCGGCATTCTGTTTGGGGGGTCCCCAAGAGGATTCCCCAAACATAATACTGAATGCAGATTTGAACCAAGTCTTAGTTGCATTGTGCCCAAGTGAAGTCTATGGAGACTATACTAATGAAAAAGTATATATACTTTTTTATTTTTTTTATTTTACTGCACTTGAAGTGACCTGGACAGTCGTTTTCAGTACATATGTATTTTCTGCTACAATATAAAATTCAATGTCCTGGCACCATGATACACCAATGGATGAAAGCAATTATTGTATGTTATTTGTAATTGAAGTCTAGAATTTTGGTCTATAAACTTATATTAATGGCCCCCCACCAGTAGGTGGCAAAAAAGACAACCATAATATCTTCAACTTGTGCTTAATAAAACTCACCCGTATGTGACCTGGAGGAAGACAACCATTGAAATCCCCAGCTTAAGTTCAATGTTACCCACTAGAATGTGGAATAAAGGAAGGCACCCAATATATCCTCAGCTTATGTTCCATAAAACACAATACTAGGTGGCATAGAGGAAGACGTCCATTGTATCCTCAGCTTATGTTCCATAAAACACAATGCTAGGTGGCATAGAGGAAGACGTCCATTGTATCCTCAGCTTGTGTTCCATAAAACACAATACTAGGTGGCATAGAGGAAGACGTCCATTGTATCCTCAGCTTGTGTTCCATAAAACACAATACTAGGTGGCATAGATGAAGACGTCCATTGTATCCTCAGCTTATGTTCAAGGTTACCCACTTGTTGGTGACAAAGGAAGACAACCATTGTATTCTCACTCTGTGTTCAATGAAACCTATTAGTTGGCGGCATGAAGGAAGACACACAATAGTATATGCTTAATTGAGAAGGAAACACATCAATAGGTTCATGAAGGAAGACACCTTTATTGTATCTTCACCTTGTGCTCAGTGGCCGCCAGCAGTGGGTGGCATGAAGAATGGCACCTGGTTGGCAGCTTGTATCGATACCACTTCTATGGCTTTCCTGTTGTTTATGTTCCCAGTACTATTCTTGTAATGTCCTTTAAATGACATCTTCATCATGAAACAATGCAAGATAAAAATAAAGTCTTACTCTTAGGCAAGTGTCCTCAGTTAACCAACAAAAATGTATCACTAATATATCAGTTTTATTGCTGTTTCACTCCAGAAGCATTTTACTCTTACATCTAAAGCATGTAATAAAATGGCGAGGAATGCAGATCTTAGCCGAGCGTTATCGCTTCATTTTAATGGGGCCGCTATTTGTAAGGTGAAAGGAGACTTGTAGAAGCCAAAGGCTGTGTCTGCCCTTTCTATGGCTTAATAGTCATCTCTCAGGGGTCACAGTAACAAAAGCCCAAAGATGTTCTTTTTTTGCAGTTTAGCTGAAGGCAATTCTCCTGTCTTGAGCAGGATGAGACCTTATGTCTGCCATTATGGCTGTAGTTACCAGAGGGTATATTGTACTCGAGTCCATACAAGCTGTGATATAACGTTGGGGTATCCTGTAGTTATCACAGTGTGAATGCCCATTGAATAAGAAGCTGTACGTTCTATTAATCCTGTTAATCTAAACATAATTTACTTATTTCACCCAGTCATAAACCGTGCCAATAGGACAATGTTCAGAATAGGAGAATTAAAACAAACTCAGAAGGCAACCCTTTTAACATGGACATTAAGAACAATTAAAGGAGGTTTCCAAGACTATAATACTGAGCTCCACTACCTCTTTTTCGGCAGGGACATCACTATTCAAATTACCATGCTGCCACTCAGATCCATTCAAATGAATGGACTGGACTGCAATACAAAGACCAGCCACTATAGAATACATGGCACTGTCATAGTAACCAATATCATAGTCCTGGATAACATTACTATTATGGAGTTTATTACATAGACCATGGGAGGGTAAAACTTTTGAAACTTTTTGAGCTTATGTTTACTTTCGGGACCAATGACTTAGAGTGGGTGGGAAAGTGTATGTGGTTAGCCTGTCCAAGTGTCTGTACACCAGATTTACATTTCAGATGTAACTAATAGTTGCAAACTTACTCCACTCAATGGACGTTGTAGAAAGTGGAGTAACATATCGGAACAGATGTGTCAGACTTATAGCTGTATTAGGTCTTATGACACATGGAGGTCTAGTGTACAACTAAACAATTCCTCTGTTGTATTGCAATGCCTAAAATTTCTAAACCACACTACCTGAAAAACGACCCATGCCGCGTGACCCATGCTGAATCTTCCCTCGATTCCCCCATTTTTGTGTTACAATATACCATATAGTGCCCAATAGTACCACCATACAGTGTACACTCAACATTGCCAGCAACTGCCTGAGCAATACCAAATCACCAAATAAATAAATTAGGAAATGGATATTGGCACCCAAATTGATATTTGAGGTGCAAGCTCTTGGTACCCAGGTCACATGGCCACTGGAGCCTTATTCTTGACCATCAGTGACAAGAGGTTGTATTCCTATAAAGTGAGCCTTGACCTCAAATCTTCCACAAAGGAGAATACAGGTTAACTCTCAGATATGCGATTAAGTTTATGCCCATAGATTTTATCTTACAATTCCGAAATCCATAAATTCAGAAATGACCATTTTTGGAGCTTACAATGTTGGTGCTGTGCGACCATTTTGGATTAAAATAAACTTTGGGGATTCTTTTTAATAAACCATTTCCAGACCATCAGGTGCCAGAATAAAGGAATTTTAATGTGTTTGTGCATTGCATATAATCCCGCCATTTACTGAAGCCATAAATCCTGTTTTACAGCAATTTACATGAAAACACCTGCAGGTGCTGGGTGAGTCTATTAAAGTTAATGCTTCTTATATTTATGTGAACCATTGACATTTACATTAACTGATCCTGGCACCTCTTTGTAGAGATGGTTTAGCTTCATTTGCTGCGGCGGCAGAGAAGGGGTATTACATACTTGTCGCTTAGGCAGTCTATAAATAATACCGGCGCTATTCTCCTTTAACATAAATATGATCCGGTGAAGACAATTTTCTCATCACATCTTGTAGGCCCTTTCTGGAAGAACAAGTAAACACGCTAATGTATAAAGGGATCATTTACTGTTCTGTTCTCTAAATACGTAGCTAAAATAATTGCTATAATGACATCAATTGGTACAGTGATGTCATTCCTTCGGAGAATGTTGATATGGGAAGCGTCAACATTCAGGTAAGATCACGCACTATCCTATGTGAGGCTCATGTATGAAGCTGGTATCATTTCCAAAATGAGAATGCCAACGCCGACACCATGGCCACCAAACAAACGTTCCGTTGAAATGTCCTTCAGCCTACTCCTGTCTATGGTGTTCGGCCACCTTGACATATTTTGGTATTCATCTGTAGCGCTGTAGCTAGACTTCCTTCAAACCTGGCAAAGACTCCATACTCAAATACCTCCATTATACATTCACACTTGCACCCATGTCCGCCCTGTGTCATTATGGACAGTTGAAACTGGACAGAGGATGGCTTCCCAGCGGTCAGCTTGAAAACCCATTCAATTGAATATACTAGAACTATAGTCCACTATATATTATATTCCAGTAACATGCCGTATTGTCAGAAAATATCCTGCAGCATTGAATAATTTATCACTCATGATCTAAACTGGCCGTACGCCACTCCTCAGATAATGTAAGTGTAATTTACAGTCTGGGAGTTTTAAAGCAGCCGTCACGATGGCCGATATTAGCCATAGTGCTGTAGTCCTGTGCCAAGTGCATAATGTGCCGCCATAGTATGTATCTATTCACATATGTTGGCGTATAGCACAAATGCAGTTCTATAATATAATGGCACCAGTGGCGTAACTAGGAATGGCGGGGCCCCGTGGCGAACCTTTGAACCCCCGGCTGACGTCGAAAACCCCGACCGACCCTACTGCCCGCATTCCTGCACACACTATTACGCCCCATAGTGGCCCCTGCACACATTATTACACCCCATAGTGGCCCCTGCACACATTATTACACCCCATAGTGGCCCCTGCACACAGTATTACACCCCATAGTGGCCCCTGCACACAGTATTATAGCCCATAGTGGCCCCTGCACACATTATTACACCCCATAGTGGCCCCTGCACACAGTATTACACCCCATAGTGGCCCCTGCACACAGTATTACACCCCATAGTGGCCCCTGCACACAGTATTACACCCCATAGTGGCCCCTGCACACAGTATTACACCCCATAGTGGCCCCTGCACACAGTATTACACCCCATAGTGGCCCCTGCACACATTATTACACCCCATAGTGGCCCCTGCACACAGTATTACACCCCATAGTGGCCCCTGCACACAGTATTACACCCCATAGTGGCCCCTGCACACAGTATTACGCCCCATAGTGGCCCCTGTACACAGTATTACGCCCCATAGTGGCCCCTGCACACAGTATTATGTCCCATAGTGGCCCCTGCACACAGTATTATGTCCCATAGTGGCCCCTGTACACATTATTATGCCCCACAGTGGCCCCTGCACACAGTATTATCTCCCATAGTGGCCCCTGCACACAGTATTATGTCCCATAGTGGCCCCTGCACACAGTATTATGTCCCATAGTGGCCCCTGCACACAGTATTATGTTCCATAGTGGCCCCTGCACACAGTATTATGTCCCATAGTGGCCCCTGCACACAGTATTATGTCCCATAGTGGCCCCTGTACACATTATTATGCCCCACAGTGGCCCCTGCACACAGTATTATCCCCCATAGTGGCCCCTGCACACAGTATTATCCCCCATAACAGCCCCTGCACACAGTATTATCCCCCATAGTGGCCCCTGCACACAGTATTATGTCCCATAGTGGCCCCTGCACACAGTATTATGTCCCATAGTGGCCCCTGTACACATTATTATGCCCCACAGTGGCCCCTGCACACAGTATTATGCCCCATTGTGGTCCCTTCACTCACTAATATGTCCCATTGTGGACACCCATTAACAATTATTATACTCTGGAGTCTTTTCAGACCCCAGAGTATAATAATCGGAGACCCAGGGGAAGAACAACATAAAAAAAAAAAAAACACTGTAACTTACCTGTCTCCCGACTCCAGCCGGTAACGGCCTATTAAAAAAAAAAAAAAAACGCAGCGGTAGCGGCTGTCACCGGGCCCCTAATGTCCCCGGCCCTGTGGCAGCTGCTACTGCTGCTACCACGTTAGTTACGCCACTGAATGGCACTACTTGTAACCTTACTATAAGGGGATCCTAAAATATATATATGCAAATAGAGAGAAATGACAGATCTCCGGCCTTATGGCATATTGCATGCAGTAATGTATCACAGACAGTTGTACAGCAGCCTGTATTCTGCTAACAGAATTAAGAGGTTAACCTAATTTTTTTTTTTTTTTTTTTTTTTTTTTTTTAATTTTGAGATTCTAGATACTTTTATTTAAATTTTCTGCACATTATAGAGGATGGCCATCTTGCCTGAGCAAGCCGGACTTTACTCGCCACATTTTTCGGATGCAAACCTGGCAGAAACCCAACGCACCTCATTATAGTCTGTGGGTTTCTGCTTTTTTAAGCAGATTAGGTTTCCGTTTGATGGGTCCCAAAGCAGATACAACGAACAGAAACACAAAAGCCCAACCTAGCATGAGTTATTTGCTTTACAGCATAGCCATGGACATAGGTAGAAAAGTTCTTGAGTCAACTTAGGTCTCTAGAAGAGTTTAAGGCATTCTGTGTGCATGGAGGAGGGGGGGGGCAAGGATAAGCTGTGACATCATCTATTATCAGTACACAATACAGTGAGGAGATGGGTGTTATCTGTAAATGGGTGTTATCTGTAAAGGTGTGATCTTCTATTGTAATATTGTCTACTCTGTTTAATGTAAAATGAATAAATCACTGCTGAAGTGAAAATGTATAGAATTGGCCAGTGTCAGGTCATTATTAGGTTAAGTGGTGAGAGTGAAAATTGTAGGATCTAGACCTTTTTTTGAAAAAAAAATTTATATATATACATACACAACTGTTATTTTAAAAAAATATATATATGTTTCATGTATACATATGGTTTAGAAAATAGGCCATTTTGGTAACACATTCCATTTTAGGAGATGGTTGGGTTTTTCAGACTAAATAGAAAATGTGGTTAAAAAAAATTAATGCATAAAAAATAAAAACATTACTCATAGCCATTCAAAGCCCCACAGATCCAACTTTGCCTAGGGTTTCTTGCAAAAATGATGTCACATATATACTGATCATTCACATAATCACTTCATCCATTCACTAGCCTTGTATGTGCAGCACAGGACTGTTGTTCAGTTAACCAATCAATGTTACTAGCTTTCGGATCAGCTTTAAGTGACAGGCCATGTGAAAGCAGCTTAGCTGCAATGCCAAACATAACCACTAGAGATGAGCGAACACTAAAATGTTCGAGGTTCGAAATTCGATTCGAACAGCCGCTCAATGTTCGTGTGTTCGAACGGGTTTCGAACCCCATTATAGTCTATGGGGAACAGATACTCGTTAAGGGGGAAACCCAAATCCGTGTCTGGAGGGTCACCAAGTCCACTATGACACCCCAGGAAATGATGCCAACACCTCTGGAATGACACTGGGACAGCAGGGGGAGCATGTCTGGGGGCATCTAACACACCAAAGACCCTCTATTACCCCAACATCACAGCCTAACAACTACACACTTTACACACTCAATACCACCTCTCTGACAGTAGGAAAACACCTTGAAACATGTGTATTTGGCACTTGCAGTGAGGAGAGCTTGTCACCAGCAGTGAATTTGGCCCTTGTAGTAAGTTGAGGTTGGCACCAACATTTGTTTTGAAAATCAGGGTGGATTGAGCCTCTAACCAGCAGAGTTTGGGCAAATTCATGGTGGAGGGAGCCTCTAAACACCCCAGTTTGGGCAAATTCATGGTGGAGGGAGCCTCTAAAAACCCCAGTTTGGACCAATTCATGGTGGAGGGAGCCTCTAACCAGCCCAGTTTGGGCAAATTCATGGTGGAGGGAGCCTCTAAAAAACCCAGTTTGGACCAATTCATGGTGGAGGGAGCCTCTAACCAGCCCAGTTTGGGCAAATTCATGGTGGAGGGAGCCTCTAACCAGCCCAGTTTGGACCAATTAATGGTGGAGGGAGCCTCTAACCAGCCCAGTTTGGACCAATTAATGGTGGAGGGAGCCTCTAACCAGCCCAGTTTGGACCAATTCATGGTGGAGGGAGCCTCTAAACAGCCCAGTTTGGGCAAATTCATGGTGGAGGGAGCCTCTAAAAAACCCAGTTTGGACCAATTCATGGTGGAGGGAGCCTCTAACCAGCCCAGTTTGGACCAATTAATGGTGGAGGGAGCCTCTAACCAGCCCAGTTTGGACCAATTCATGGTGGAGGGAGCCTCTAAACAGCCAAGTTTTGGGAAATTCATGGTGGAGGGAGCCTCTAACCAGCCCAGTTTGGACCAATTCATGGTGGAGGGAGCCTCTAAACAGCCAAGTTTTGGGAAATTCATGGTGGAGGGAGCCTCTAACCAGCCCAGTTTGGACCAATTCATGGTGGAGGGAGCCTCTAAAAAACCCAGTTTGGACCAATTCATGGTGGAGGGAGCCTCTAAACAGCCCAGTTTGGGCAAATTCATGGTGGAGGGAGCCTCTAACCAGCCCAGTTTGGACCAATTAATGGTGGAGGGAGCCTCTAAACAGCCCAGTTTGGGCAAATTCATGGTGGAGGGAGCCTCTAACCAGCCCAGTTTGGACCAATTCATGGTGGAGGGAGCCTCTAACCAGCCCAGTTTGGACCAATTAATGGTGGAGGGAGCCTCTAAAAAACCCAGTTTGGACCAATTCATGGTGGAGGGAGCCTCTAAACAGCCCAGTTTGGGCAAATTCATGGTGGAGGGAGCCTCTAACCAGCCCAGTTTGGACCAATTAATGGTGGAGGGAGCCTCTAAACAGCCCAGTTTGGGCAAATTCATGGTGGAGGGAGCCTCTAACCAGCCCAGTTTGGACCAATTCATGGTGGAGGGAGCCTCTAACCAGCCCAGTTTGGACCAATTAATGGTGGAGGGAGCCTCTAACCAGCCCAGTTTGGACCAATTCATGGTGGAGGGAGCCTCTAAACAGCCCAGTTTGGGCAAATTCATGGTGGAGGGAGCCTCTAAAAAACCCAGTTTGGACCAATTCATGGTGGAGGGAGCCTCTAACCAGCCCAGTTTGGACCAATTAATGGTGGAGGGAGCCTCTAACCAGCCCAGTTTGGACCAATTCATGGTGGAGGGAGCCTCTAACCAGCCCAGTTTGGACCAATTCATGGTGGAGGGAGCCTCTAAACAGCCCAGTTTGGGCAAATTCATGGTGGAGGGAGCCTCTAAAAAACCCAGTTTGGACCAATTCATGGTGGAGGGAGCCTCTAACCAGCCCAGTTTGGACCAATTAATGGTGGAGGGAGCCTCTAACCAGCCCAGTTTGGACCAATTCATGGTGGAGGGAGCCTCTAAACAGCCAAGTTTTGGGAAATTCATGGTGGAGGGAGCCTCTAACCAGCCCAGTTTGGACCAATTCATGGTGGAGGGAGCCTCTAAACAGCCAAGTTTTGGGAAATTCATGGTGGAGGGAGCCTCTAACCAGCCCAGTTTGGACCAACTCATGGTGGAGGGAGCCTCTAAAAAACCCAGTTTGGACCAATTCATGGTGGAGGGAGCCTCTAAAAAACCCAGTTTGGACCAATTCATGGTGGAGGGAGCCTCTAAACAGCCCAGTTTGGGCAAATTCATGGTGGAGGAAGCCTCTAACCAGCCCAGTTTGGACCAATTAATGGTGGAGGGAGCCTCTAAACAGCCCAGTTTGGGCAAATTCATGGTGGAGGGAGCCTCTAACCAGCCCAGTTTGGACCAATTCATGGTGGAGGGAGCCTCTAACCAGCCCAGTTTGGGCAAATTCATGGTGGAGGGAGCCTCTAAAAAACCCAGCTTGGACCAATTCATGGTGGAGGGAGCCTCTAACCAGCCCAGTTTGGGCAAATTCATGGTGGAGGGAGCCTCTAAAAAACCCAGTTTGGACCAATTCATGGTGGAGGGAGCCTCTAAACAGCCCAGTTTGGGCAAATTAATGGTGGAGGGAGCCTCTAACCAGCCCAGTTTGGACCAATTAATGGTGGAGGGAGCCTCTAAACAGCCCAGTTTGGACCAATTAATGGTGGAGGGAGCCTCTAACCACCCCAGTTTGGACCAATTAATGGTGGAGGGAGCCTCTAACCAGCCCAGTTTGGACCAATTCATGGTGGAGGGAGCCTCTAAAAAACCCAGTTTGGACCAATTCATGGTGGAGGGAGCCTCTAAACAGCCCAGTTTGGGCAAATTCATGGTGGAGGGAGCCTCTAAACAGCCCAGTTTGGGCAAATTCATGGTGGAGGGAGCCTCTAACCAGCCCAGTTTGGACCAATTAATGGTGGAGGGAGCCTCTAACCAGACCAGTTTGGACCAATTCATGGTGGAGGGAGCCTCTAAACAGCCAAGTTTGGACCAATTCATGGTGGAGGGAGCCTCTAAAAAACCCAGTTTGGACCAATTCATGGTGGAGGGAGCCTCTAACCAGCCCAGTTTGGACCAATTAATGGTGGAGGGAGCCTCTAACCAGCCCAGTTTGGACCAATTAATGGTGGAGGGAGCCTCTAACCAGCCCAGTTTGGACCAATTCATGGTGGAGGGAGCCTCTAAACAGCCCAGTTTGGGCAAATTCATGGTGGAGGGAGCCTCTAACCAGCCCAGTTTGGACCAATTCATGGTGGAGGGAGCCTCTAAAAAACCCAGTTTGGACCAATTCATGGTGGAGGGAGCCTCTAAACAGCCCAGTTTGGGCAAATTCATGGTGGAGGGAGCCTCTAAACAGCCCAGTTTGGGCAAATTCATGGTGGAGGGAGCCTCTAACCAGCAGAGTTGGTGGAAATCAGGGTGGAGGGAGCCTAGTATTAGCAGAATTGTGCAACGCTTATGGTGGATGAGTATGAGGATGCGGAGGAATTGGAGAGGTTGAGTACAGACATGGAGTTTCATGTTGGGGTGCTTTACACAGGTGGGCACAAAAATGACGGCTCTACCCAGTGGTGGTTCATTTTTATCAAAGTGAGCCGGTCGGCACTCTCAGCTGACAGACAGGTGCGCTTGTCAGTGATGATGCCACCGGCTGCACTGAACACCCTCTCAGATAGGACGCTGGCGGCAGGACAGGACAGCACCTCCAAGGCATATAGGGCAAGTTCAAGCCACAGGTCCAACTTCGACACCCAATACGTGTAGGGCGCAGAGGGGTCGGAGAGGACAGGGCTGTGGTCGGAAAGGTATTCCCGCAACATGCGCCTATACTTCTCACGCCTGGTGACACTAGGACCCTCCGTGGCGGCACTTTGGCGAGGGGGTGCCATCAAGGTGTCCCAGACCTTAGACAGTGTGCCCCTCGTTTGTGTGGACCGGTGAGAACTTGGTTGCCTACTGGAGGAACTGCCCTCCCTGCCGCCAACGTCACATGCTGGAAACATCTCCATCATATTCTGCACCAATTGCCTGTGGCAAGCATTGATGCGATTGGCCCTCCCCTCTACCGGAATAAAAGACGAGATGTTGTTTTTATACCGGGGGTCAAGGATAGCAAAGATCCAGTACTGGTTGTCCTCCATGATTTTGACAATACGCTTGTCGGTTGTAAAGCACCCCAACATGAACTCAGCCATGTCTGCCACAGTGTTAGTTGGCATGACTCCTCTGGCCCCACCGGAAAGTTCAATCTCCATTTCCTCCTCATCCTCCATGTCTACCCATCCGCGCTGCAACAATGGGACGATTCGAAGTTGCCCGGAAGCCTCCTGTATCACCATCACATCATCGGACAACTCTTCTTCCTCCTCCTCCTCCTCCTCCATTAAACGCAGTGAAGCGGACAGATGTGTGGACCTACTCTCCAGCTGTGACGGATCGGATGCTATCCCTAACTCCTCTGTGTGATCTGAGTTATCCCTGATGTCAATCAGGGATTCTCTCAGAACACACAAGAGCGGGATTGTAAGGCTCACCATCGCATCCTCAGAGCTCACCCTCCTTGTGGACTCCTCAAAGACCCGTAGGATGTCACAAAGGTCTCTCATCCATGGCCACTCATGGATGTGAAACTGAGGCAGCTGACTTTGTGGCACCCTAGGGTTTTGTAGCTGGTATTCCATCAAAGGTCTCTGCTGCTCAACCACTCTATTCAACATCTGAAACGTTGAGTTCCAGCGTGTGGGGACGTCGCACAAAAGCCGGTGTTGTGGCACATGCAGGCGTTGCTGGAGAGATTTTAAGCTAGCAGCGGCTACTGTCGACTTGCGAAAGTGGGCGCACATGCGCCGCACTTTCACCAGTAGCTCTGGAACATTGGGGTAGCTCTTTAGGAAACGTTGCACCACTAGGTTGAAGACGTGGGCCAGGCATGGAACATGTTGGAGTCCGGCAAGCTCCAGAGCTGCTACCAGGTTCCGGCCGTTATCACAAACGACCATGCCTGGGCCCAGGTGCAGCGGCTCAAACCATATTGCCGTCTCATCGAGGAGGGCATCCCTCACCTCGGAGGCAGTGTGCTGTCTGTCCCCCAAGCTGATCAGCTTCAGCACAGCCTGCTGACGTCTACCAACGCCAGTGCTGCAACGTTTCCAACTCGTAGCTGGGGTCAATCTAACAGCGGAGGAGGAGGCGGTGGCGGAGGAGGAGGCGGTGGCGGAGGAGGAGGCGGTAGAGGAGGAGGAGGAGGGGGGTGTTCTTCTCGTGTCCCTGCCAGGAATGTTAGGCGGGGAGACGAGGTACACCGGGCCAGTTTGGGAAGCAGTCCCAGCCTCAACTACATTCACCCAGTGTGCCGTCAGTGAAATGTAGCGTCCCTGTCCGCATGCACTTGTCCACGCGTCGGTGGTCAAGTGGACCTTTGTGCAAAGCGCGGAACTAAGGGCCCGCCTGATGTTGAGTGACACGTGCTGGTGCAAGGCGGGGACGGCACACCGGGAGAAGTAGTGACGGCTAGGGACGGCATAGCGAGGTGCCGCAGTTGCCATCAGGTCCAGGAAGGCGGGAGTTTCAACAAGCCGGAACGCCAACATCTCCTGGGCCAGCAGTTTAGCGATGTTGGCGTTCAAGGCTTGCGCGTGTGGGTGGTTAGCAGTGTATTTCTGCCGCCGCTCCAATGTCTGAGAGATGGTGGGTTGTTGTAAAGAAACGCCTGATGGTGCCTTTGATGGTGCAGGAGAAGGAGATAAGACAGGACCAGGGGAGGATGAGGTAGAAGTCAACAAAGTGGCGGAGGCAGATGAAGTGGTGTCCTGGCTCGTCCTCTGGAGTGCATCGCCAGCACAGTCAGCAGTGGCAGTGGCAGAGGCAGTGGCAGAGGCAGTGGCAGTGGCGTGAACGGCAGGCGGCCTTTGTCCTGCCGTTGCTGCCTGCCACTGATTCCAGTGCTTGGATTCCAAATGACGGCGCATTGAAGTGGTGGACAGGTTGCTCTTCTCAGAGCCCCTAATCAATTTCGAGAGGCAAATTGTGCAGACAACACTATATCTGTCCTCGGCGCATTCCTTGAAAAAACTCCACACCTTCGAGAAACGTGCCCTCGAGGTGGGAGTTTTTCGGGGCTGGGTACGAACTGGAACATCTTGGGAGATTCCGGGTGTGGCCTGGCTTCGCCTAAGCTGCTGACCTCTGCCTCTGCCTCTAGCTACCCTTTTTGGTGCTGCACCTGCCTCAACATCCACACTACTTTCCCCGCTTGACATCCCCCCTGTCCAGGTCGGGTCAGTGTCCTCATCATCCACCACTTCCTCTTCCAACTCCTGTCTCATCTCCTCCTCCCGCACAATGCGCCGGTCAACTGGATGCCCTGACGGCAACTGCGTCACATCATCGTCGATGAGGGTGGGTTGCTGGTCATCCACCACCAAATCGAACGGAGATGGAGGAGACTCTAGTGTTTGAGCATCTGGACACAGATGCTCCTCTGTTAGGTTCGTGGAATCGTGACGTGGAGAGGCAGGTTGAGGGACAATGAAAGGAGCGGAGAACAGCTCTGGGGAGCAGGGACAGTTTGGGTTATTGTTCTGTAAAGCTTCGGAATTTTGGGAGGAAGGAAGACAAGACTGTTGGGTAATAGGAGGAGAGGAGGCAGAGTCTGACTGGCTGCTGGACAATGTGCTGTAAGCGTTCTCTGACAGCCATTGCAAGACCTGTTCCTGGTTCTCGGGCCTACTAAGGTTTGTACCCTGCAGTTTAGTTAATGTGGCAAGCAACCCTGGCACTGTGGAGTGGCGCAATGCTTGCTGCCCCACAGGAGTAGGCACGGGACGCCCTGTGGCTTCACTGCTACCTTGCTCCCCAGAACCATTCCCCCGACCTCGCCCACGGCCTCGTCCACGTCCCTTTCCGGGAGCCTTGCGCATTTTGAATTCCTAGTTAGAAATTGGCACTGTATACCAGTAGTAAAAATTGTGGGTGCACGTAACCCCAATATATTCTTTGAATTACCAGTCAGACACTGGCACTATATGGCAGTAGCAAGAAATGAGGGTATTTGTATTCCCAATATACTCTTTGAATTCCCAGTCAGACAATGGCACTGTATACCAGTAGTAAAAATTGTGGGTGCACGTAACCCCAATATATTCTTTGAATTCCCAGTCAGAAACTGGCACTATATGGCAGTAGCAAGAAATGAGGGTATTTGTATTCCCAATATACTCTTTGAATTCCCAGTCAGACAATGGCACTGTATACCAGTAGTAAAAATTGTGGGTGCACGTAACCCCAATATATTCTTTGAATTACCAGTCAGAAACTGGCACTATATGGCAGTAGCAAGAAATGAGGGTATTTATAACCCCAATATATTCTTTGAATTCCCAGTCAGACAATGGCACTGTATACCAGTAGTAAAAATTGTGGGTGCACGTAACCCCAATATATTCTTTGAATTACCAGTCAGAAACTGGCACTATATGGCAGTAGCAAGAAATGAGGGTATTTATAACCCCAATATATTCTTTGAATTCCCAGTCAGACAATGGCACTGTATACCAGTAGTAAAAATTGTGGGTGCACGTAACCCCAATATATTCTTTGAATTACCAGTCAGAAACTGGCACTATATGGCAGTAGCAAGAAATGAGGGTATTTGTATTCCCAATATACTCTTTGAATTCCCAGTCAGACAATGGCACTGTATACCAGTAGTAAAAATTGTGGGTGCACGTAACCCCAATATATTCTTTGAATTACCAGTCAGACACTGGCACTATATGGCAGTAGCAAGAAATGAGGGTATTTGTATTCCCAATATACTCTTTGAATTCCCAGTCAGACAATGGCACTGTATACCAGTAGTAAAAATTGTGGGTGCACGTAACCCCAATATATTCTTTGAATTCCCAGTCAGAAACTGGCACTATATGGCAGTAGCAAGAAATGAGGGTATTTGTATTCCCAATATACTCTTTGAATTCCCAGTCAGACAATGGCACTGTATACCAGTAGTAAAAATTGTGGGTGCACGTAACCCCAATATATTCTTTGAATTACCAGTCAGAAACTGGCACTATATGGCAGTAGCAAGAAATGAGGGTATTTATAACCCCAATATATTCTTTGAATTCCCAGTCAGACAATGGCACTGTATACCAGTAGTAAAAATTGTGGGTGCACGTAACCCCAATATATTCTTTGAATTACCAGTCAGAAACTGGCACTATATGGCAGTAGCAAGAAATGAGGGTATTTATAACCCCAATATATTCTTTGAATTCCCAGTCAGACAATGGCACTGTATACCAGTAGTAAAAATTGTGGGTGCACGTAACCCCAATATATTCTTTGAATTACCAGTCAGACACTGGCACTATATGGCAGTAGCAAGAAATGAGGGTATTTGTATTCCCAATATACTCTTTGAATTCCCAGTCAGACAATGGCACTGTATACCAGTAGTAAAAATTGTGGGTGCACGTAACCCCAATATATTCTTTGAATTCCCAGTCAGACAATGGCACTGTATACCAGTAGTAAAAATTGTGGGTGCACGTAACCCCAATATATTCTTTGAATTCCCAGTCAGAAACTGGCACTATATGGCAGTAGCAAGAAATGAGGGTATTTGTATTCCCAATATACTCTTTGAATTCCCAGTCAGACAATGGCACTGTATACCAGTAGTAAAAATTGTGGGTGCACGTAACCCCAATATATTCTTTGAATTACCAGTCAGAAACTGGCACTATATGGCAGTAGCAAGAAATGAGGGTATTTATAACCCCAATATATTCTTTGAATTCCCAGTCAGACAATGGCACTGTATACCAGTAGTAAAAATTGTGGGTGCACGTAACCCCAATATATTCTTTGAATTACCAGTCAGAAACTGGCACTATATGGCAGTAGCAAGAAATGAGGGTATTTATAACCCCAATATATTCTTTGAATTCCCAGTCAGACAATGGCACTGTATACCAGTAGTAAAAATTGTGGGTGCACGTAACCCCAATATATTCTTTGAATTACCAGTCAGACACTGGCACTATATGGCAGTAGCAAGAAATGAGGGTATTTGTATTCCCAATATACTCTTTGAATTCCCAGTCAGACAATGGCACTGTATACCAGTAGTAAAAATTGTGGGTGCACGTAACCCCAATATATTCTTTGATTTCCCAGTCAGACAATGGCACTGTATACCAGTAGTAAAAATTGTGGGTGCACGTAACCCCAATATATTCTTTGAATTCCCAGTCAGAAACTGGCACTATATGGCAGTAGCAAGAAATGAGGGTATTTGTATTCCCAATATACTCTTTGAATTCCCAGTCAGACAATGGCACTGTATACCAGTAGTAAAAATTGTGGGTGCACGTAACCCCAATATATTCTTTGAATTCCCAGTCAGAAACTGGCACTATATGGCAGTAGCAAGAAATGAGGGTATTTGTATTCCCAATATACTCTTTGAATTCCCAGTCAGACAATGGCACTGTATACCAGTAGTAAAAATTGTGGGTGCACGTAACCCCAATATATTCTTTGAATTACCAGTCAGAAACTGGCACTATATGGCAGTAGCAAGAAATGAGGGTATTTATAACCCCAATATATTCTTTGAATTCCCAGTCAGACAATGGCACTGTATACCAGTAGTAAAAATTGTGGGTGCACGTAACCCCAATATATTCTTTGAATTACCAGTCAGAAACTGGCACTATATGGCAGTAGCAAGAAATGAGGGTATTTATAACCCCAATATATTCTTTGAATTCCCAGTCAGACAATGGCACTGTATACCAGTAGTAAAAATTGTGGGTGCACGTAACCCCAATATATTCTTTGAATTACCAGTCAGAAACTGGCACTATATGGCAGTAGCAAGAAATGAGGGTATTTATAACCCCAATATATTCTTTGAATTCCCAGTCAGACAATGGCACTGTATACCAGTAGTAAAAATTGTGGGTGCACGTAACCCCAATATATTCTTTGAATTACCAGTCAGACACTGGCACTATATGGCAGTAGCAAGAAATGAGGGTATTTGTATTCCCAATATACTCTTTGAATTCCCAGTCAGACAATGGCACTGTATACCAGTAGTAAAAATTGTGGGTGCACGTAACCCCAATATATTCTTTGAATTCCCAGTCAGACAATGGCACTGTATACCAGTAGTAAAAATTGTGGGTGCACGTAACCCCAATATATTCTTTGAATTCCCAGTCAGAAACTGGCACTATATGGCAGTAGCAAGAAATGAAGGTATTTGTATTCCCAATATACTCTTTGAATTCCCAGTCAGACAATGGCACTGTATACCAGTAGTAAAAATTGTGGGTGCACGTAACCCCAATATATTCTTTGAATTACCAGTCAGAAACTGGCACTATATGGCAGTAGCAAGAAATGAGGGTATTTATAACCCCAATATATTCTTTGAATTCCCAGTCAGACAATGGCACTGTATACCAGTAGTAAAAATTGTGGGTGCACGTAACCCCAATATATTCTTTGAATTACCAGTCAGAAACTGGCACTATATGGCAGTAGCAAGAAATGAGGGTATTTATAACCCCAATATATTCTTTGAATTCCCAGTCAGACAATGGCACTGTATACCAGTAGTAAAAATTGTGGGTGCACGTAACCCCAATATATTCTTTGAATTACCAGTCAGACACTGGCACTATATGGCAGTAGCAAGAAATGAGGGTATTTGTATTCCCAATATACTCTTTGAATTCCCAGTCAGACAATGGCACTGTATACCAGTAGTAAAAATTGTGGGTGCACGTAACCCCAATATATTCTTTGAATTCCCAGTCAGACAATGGCACTGTATACCAGTAGTAAAAATTGTGGGTGCACGTAACCCCAATATATTCTTTGAATTCCCAGTCAGAAACTGGCACTATATGGCAGTAGCAAGAAATGAGGGTATTTGTATTCCCAATATACTCTTTGAATTCCCAGTCAGACAATGGCACTGTATACCAGTAGTAAAAATTGTGGGTGCACGTAACCCCAATATATTCTTTGAATTCCCAGTCAGACAATGGCACTGTATACCAGTAGTAAAAATTGTGGGTGCACGTAACCCCAATATATTCTTTGAATTCCCAGTCAGAAACTGGCACTATATGGCAGTAGCAAGAAATGAGGGTATTTGTATTCCCAATATACTCTTTGAATTCCCAGTCAGACAATGGCACTGTATACCAGTAGTAAAAATTGTGGGTGCACGTAACCCCAATATATTCTTTGAATTACCAGTCAGAAACTGGCACTATATGGCAGTAGCAAGAAATGAGGGTATTTATAACCCCAATATATTCTTTGAATTCCCAGTCAGACAATGGCACTGTATACCAGTAGTAAAAATTGTGGGTGCACGTAACCCCAATATATTCTTTGAATTACCAGTCAGAAACTGGCACTATATGGCAGTAGCAAGAAATGAGGGTATTTATAACCCCAATATATTCTTTGAATTCCCAGTCAGACAATGGCACTGTATACCAGTAGTAAAAATTGTGGGTGCACGTAACCCCAATATATTCTTTGAATTACCAGTCAGACACTGGCACTATATGGCAGTAGCAAGAAATGAGGGTATTTGTATTCCCAATATACTCTTTGAATTCCCAGTCAGACAATGGCACTGTATACCAGTAGTAAAAATTGTGGGTGCACGTAACCCCAATATATTCTTTGAATTCCCAGTCAGACAATGGCACTGTATACCAGTAGTAAAAATTGTGGGTGCACGTAACCCCAATATATTCTTTGAATTCCCAGTCAGAAACTGGCACTATATGGCAGTAGCAAGAAATGAAGGTATTTGTATTCCCAATATACTCTTTGAATTCCCAGTCAGACAATGGCACTGTATACCAGTAGTAAAAATTGTGGGTGCACGTAACCCCAATATATTCTTTGAATTACCAGTCAGAAACTGGCACTATATGGCAGTAGCAAGAAATGAGGGTATTTATAACCCCAATATATTCTTTGAATTCCCAGTCAGACAATGGCACTGTATACCAGTAGTAAAAATTGTGGGTGCACGTAACCCCAATATATTCTTTGAATTACCAGTCAGAAACTGGCACTATATGGCAGTAGCAAGAAATGAGGGTATTTATAACCCCAATATATTCTTTGAATTCCCAGTCAGACAATGGCACTGTATACCAGTAGTAAAAATTGTGGGTGCACGTAACCCCAATATATTCTTTGAATTACCAGTCAGACACTGGCACTATATGGCAGTAGCAAGAAATGAGGGTATTTGTATTCCCAATATACTCTTTGAATTCCCAGTCAGACAATGGCACTGTATACCAGTAGTAAAAATTGTGGGTGCACGTAACCCCAATATATTCTTTGAATTCCCAGTCAGACAATGGCACTGTATACCAGTAGTAAAAATTGTGGGTGCACGTAACCCCAATATATTCTTTGAATTCCCAGTCAGAAACTGGCACTATATGGCAGTAGCAAGAAATGAGGGTATTTGTATTCCCAATATACTCTTTGAATTCCCAGTCAGACAATGGCACTGTATACCAGTAGTAAAAATTGTGGGTGCACGTAACCCCAATATATTCTTTGAATTCCCAGTCAGACAATGGCACTGTATACCAGTAGTAAAAATTGTGGGTGCACGTAACCCCAATATATTCTTTGAATTCCCAGTCAGAAACTGGCACTATATGGCAGTAGCAAGAAATGAGGGTATTTGTATTCCCAATATACTCTTTGAATTCCCAGTCAGACAATGGCACTGTATACCAGTAGTAAAAATTGTGGGTGCACGTAACCCCAATATATTCTTTGAATTACCAGTCAGAAACTGGCACTATATGGCAGTAGCAAGAAATGAGGGTATTTATAACCCCAATATATTCTTTGAATTCCCAGTCAGACAATGGCACTGTATACCAGTAGTAAAAATTGTGGGTGCACGTAACCCCAATATATTCTTTGAATTCCCAGTCAGACACTGGCACTATATGGCAGTAGCAAGAAATGAGGGTATTTGTATTCCCAATATATTCTTTGAATTCCCAGTCAGACAATGGCACTGTATACCAGTAGTAAAAATTGTGGGTGTATATAGCCCCAATTCTATTGCTAGGGGACTTGCAGGGTATTTCTGGGGTGAAGGTGGGGGGGCACACCGTTGGAACGGGTATCGGGGTATATATCGGGTATACGGGAATACACTGACAGTGTATTCCATTCAGGATCCTGGGAAAGCTGGGTTGCGGCGATTGAGCCCGTCAGTGCCACGTTACACTGACAAGCTTCTCCCTGGAATTTAGCTCTTATAAGAGCTGTTGGTTGTCTTCTCCTTCCTATCCTAGCCTGTCCCTGCCTACCCAGAATCTAAGCCCTAGCTAGCTGGACGGAAACCTCCGTCCTCGGTGAATTGCAAGCTCAGAATGACGCGAAGCTGGGCGTCGCTGTTCTTTTAAATTAGAGGTCACATGTTTTCGGCAGCCAATGGGTTTTGCCTACTTTTTTCAACGTCACCGGTGTCGTAGTTCCTGTCCCACCTACCCTGCGCTGTTATTGGAGCAAAAAAGGCGCCAGGGAAGGTGGGAGGGGAATCGAGTAATGGCGCACTTTACCACGCGGTGTTCGATTCGATTTGAACATGCCGAACAGCCTAATATCCGATCGAACATGAGTTCGATAGAACACTGTTCGCTCATCTCTAATAACCACTGTACAATGTATGGCGCTGTTCTTTGTTGTTATTAGTTGCTGCAGTTATCTGAACACTATCATCTCTTAATGGACCCTTTGATCTTTCATTGATGAGAAAGGTGGCCAAATCCATTACATATTAGTACATCGGTGGTTAAACAGCCAATGAATGAACAAGTCTGTGGAAAACCAATGCACTGTCACAACTATGCACATTGCAGAGAACCTTTACAACATATTAACATAATGCAACATAATACAGTATTCCATCCTATGATGCATCAATGACTACTAACCCCACTACCAAATTTCAGCTGTAAAACTCAGTCCACATGTTGGCCAAATTTAAAGGCCTGAACAGAATGGCAGTAAAAGGACTCATTATAGCAGTATAGATGAACATGATGCTAGGAGTCCTTACCTCCTTGTGACAAAAACTCTCCTCCCTAATCTCCAAATCTCACCTCACCTCCCGCGTGCTCGACCCGATCCAGTCACATCTCATCCCCAAACTCACTGAAGTCATTACTCCAGCCCTAACCCATCTCTTCAACCTATCCCTAACCAGTGGATCCTTCCCCTCTGCCTTCAAACATGCCACAGTTACACCTACTTAAGAAACCATCCCTCGACCCGTCCTCTCCAGCCAACTATTGTCCCATCTCACTGCTCCCGTACGCCTCAAAACTGCTTCAGCAGCACGTCCACTCAGAACTCTCCTCCTATCTCTTGTCCAACCTGCTCTTTTTTTTTTTTTTTTTTTTTTTATTATTATTATTATTATTTAAATGTAGATTGTGAGCCCACGTAGGGCTCACAATGTACATTTTTTCCCTATCAGTATGTCTTTGGAGTATGGGATGGAAATCCACGCAAACACGGGGAGAACATACAAACTCCTTGCAGATGGTTTTTTGCCCTTGGTGGGATTCGAACCAAGGACTCCAGCGCTGCAAGGCTGCAGTGCTAACCACTGAGCCACCGTGTGGCCCCTGTCCAACCTGCTCTTTGACAGACTCCAGTCAGGTGTCAGACCCCAGCACTCCACTGAAACTGCCCTAACAAGAGTCACCAATGACCTTCTAACCGCCAAAGCCAAGCGCCATTACTCTGTCCTCCTCCTCCTTGACCTCTCCTCTGCCTTTGACAAAGTTGACCACTCCCTCTAGTTAGAAACTCTCTCATCCCTTGGTATCTCAGACCTGGCCCATTCCTGGATCTCCTCATACCTCACCGACCGTACATTAAGCGTCTCCCATTCGCACACCACCTACTCACCGCACCCTCTCTCTGTAGGTGTCCACCAAGGCTCCGTCCTAGGCCAACTCATAGAATCTCATGGTTTTCAATACCATTGCTATGCCGATGACACCCAATTACACATCTCCGAACCAGACATTACCTCCTTGCTGGCCAGAGTTCCAGATTATTTAGCGGCTGTAGCCTCCTTCCTGTCCTCCCGCTTTCTCAAACTCAACATGGAGAAAACAGAGTTCATCATTTTCACCCCACCCCGTATGGCCCCTCCACCTGACCCATCTATCAAAATTAATGGAACCACAATTACCCCTGTCCCATAGGCCCGATGCCTTGGGGTAACCCTGGACTCCGACCTATCCTTCAAGTCACACGTTCAAATCCTCAACACTTCCTGCCGCCTCCAACTCAAGAACACCCATCGAATTCGCTCCTTCCTCATCCCTGAAACCACTAAGATGCTCGTCCAGGCCCTCATAATCTCCCGCCTAGACTACTGCAACACCCTTCTCCATGGACTCCCAGCAAACACCCTCGCCCCCCTCCAGTCCACCTTAAACTGCGCTGCTCGCTTAATCCACCTCACGCCCCGATCTTCATCGGCTGCTCCCCTCTGCCAGTCCCTCCACTGGCTACCCATAGCCCAGCAAAATGAGTTCAAGCTACTAACGCTAACATACAAATCCATCCACAACCTGTCCCCTCCATATATCTCTGATCTAATCTCCCGCTACCTGCCCACATGTAACCTCAGATCCTCCAATGACCTCCTTCTCCGCTCTGCCCTCATCCGCTCCTCACACAACCGTCTCCAAGATTTCTCCCGTGCATCCCCCATACTCTGGAACTCCCTACCAAGACACATAAGACTGACCTCCACAATCACAGGATTCAAGAAGGCCCTGAAGACTCACCTATTCAGGAAGGCCTACAACCTCCAATAACACTATCACCTCACTGCCATCTGTACAGTCTCCCCCTCTCCTTCTGTCTCTACCCCCTTCCCTCATAGATTGTAAGCCCTCGCGGGCAGGGCCCTCTACCCCACTGTGCCAGTCGGTCACTGTTAGTATTATATCTACCTGTATATTGTGTATTGTATGTAACCCCCAAATGTAAAGCACCATGGAATTAATGGTGCTATATGAATAAATAATAATAATAATAATAATAACAGTCCTGTATTGGTTACAGTAGAGGATAGTACTGTATATAGCTGGAAGGCAGGGACTCCTTCCATCATATATAACTTATAATGCTAGGAGTCCCTCGCAGGCCTTTAAATCCGGCCAGACCCCTTTATAGCCGGCCAACACACAGGTCTAGTTTCACGTGGTTAAATGTCATCACTTTTTATGAGTTTTTTAGATGTTTTTGATGAGAACTTGAATTCTTTCCACCATTGTATATATTCTTTCAGTATACAGTGACTTGTTAATACATACAGTGCTGGATAATACCATAGATATAAAGGAAGCACTGATTACCATCTGTCATAGAAGTTACATGTAGTGCCTGCACACACCCAACAACACACATCAAAGCGAGGATAATGACTACCTACAGATAGGAGACAGAAGGTAAATATTTCCCTCCATTCAGCGGTGCGGGGCTCAGCCAAAAGAAATCTCATCAATATGCATGTCAAAGCAACCGTAAAAAGATGTGGCTAAAATACAGGAGATTTGTCTCCATTTTGTGCTTTTATTTGGCTGTAGTGCGACTATCCTCACGTTACTGTGGCCTCTCCACAACACTGACCTCCTTGTTAAATGAGGCACGAAAAGAAACAAAACACATTATAGCATCAATGTTAATATCTTGCCAAGTGCGTTTCATATGCAAGGCACAATGTATGCTCTGTCCAGCGCGCACGTCGATCGGATGCCACTTTCATTCGTACTTGAGCAAAAAAATAAATATTGTACGGATATTAATAGAAAGTCTCAATTTATGTCAGATTTCAGAGGAGAAATGTACACGATGTACATCATTGATCTGTCCATACAGAAAAAGGGCCGCTGCTATTTCAGAAGAGAAAACTGCAAAAAATTCCCCCATGTGAATGATGCCCCGTCCAGATAATTTCCATTGTCTGAGAGTCGTCTCCAGATTAGAGAGAAAATGAGGCACTTACGCTCCAAATGGGCATCAATAATATATTAGCCGCTTTAGGAGCAGCAGTGGCGGAGGAAGGGCAAGTTTCTCTTAACTTTGAGAGGGGATCACTTTTCGCCGGCAGATAGAGATTGGGCTTTTTTTTTTTTAAAGGCACAGCTGTTACCAAAATGACTTGTAGGTCAGAGGAATTTCAATTATAGATTCGAGCGTCTGTTACCAGATTACTATGACACTTCTTAAGAGACAGAACGGAGATTAGATTACATGTGTTTTACTCTATGAAACTATCTATCATTCCATCTATCCTGTCTTTCCATCTATGTGTCCATTGACTGTCTTCTATCACTTGCATCCACCCATCCATCTTGTCCATTATCTATCTATCTATCTATCTATCTATCTATCTATCTATCTATCTATCTATCTATTAGACAAATAGATAATGATAGACAAACATACAATAAAAAAAATAGACAGAATAGATAGATAGATAGATAGATAGATAGATAGATAGATAGATAGATAGATAGATAGATAGATAGATAGATAGAAAATAGGCAGCACTCCAAAGTAGTAAAAAAGAACTGGTGGGAATTTATTCCAAGAACAAGTTTCTGGAATAAACTCACATCAGTTCTTTTCACTATTTTGGAGAGCTGCCTATTTTTGATTATTACTGGAGGGATCAACTGCTGGATCCTATAGATTTGCACCCACATATGAACTTTTACATGGTGCTGCTCTAAATACTAAGTATTTTAGATAGATAGATAGATAGATAGATAGATAGATAGATAAGAGACAGATAGATAGATAGATAGATAGATAAGAGACAGATAGATAGATAGATAGATAGATAGATAGATAGACACCTATACAACACACATTCTTTATACGGTCTAGTGCTTAGTGGGGTATAACGGAACAATAATATCGATGGTCTATTAAGATCAGAAATAGATCATCAGTATCAGATTGGTGGAGGTTCTGGAGCTGGACACCGCTCTGTACATTGTGGTCATGAATGGAGTTGCAGTTCAGTACCATTTACTTTAATGAGACTGTGCTGCAGAAACCAGATCCAGTCACTATACAATCTCCATAGTGGAGTACGTTTCCAGAGTGACAACAACCTGTCAATCAGCTGATCATTGGGGGCTCCAGGAGTTGCCCCCCATCTGATAACTTATCCTAAGAACAAGTCATCAGTGTTAGTTCCAGAAAAATTCTTTAATGTTAATTTATAAAACTAAAGAAGCTGCTTATGTGGAATATGTTCTCATTTTATTTTTCAATGTAAATTTGTTCTTCAAGGACAGACACAATTTCTTATGACTTAATGCTAGGTCATATTTTATTCCATCATTCAGTAAAGAGACAGTACGATGACTCTCTATAATAGTAGAAGAGACATCAGCAGGTATCCGTAGGTCCAGAGGCAACGTTAGGTACGTTCTGAAATGTGCAAACAATGGCTGGACACATATTGCAGTCTTGGTAGAATATATTTCTAAGGCTCTGTTCACACATTCTTTTTTGACAAAGCTTTAGAGCAATTTTTGATGCCTGCTGGTATATCTTAAGCCACGCCCCTTTCCACAAAGCCACGCCTCATATACATGGTCCGATAAATGTGCGCCCAATTTGTAGCATACATTGCAAAAGAATCCTGGTAGGTTGGGAATAGGAAATGGCCCCGATGTATGAACAGAACTGAATCTGCACCTACAGAACGCCATAGATCACTTTTACTAGTTCTTAAAGGGATTATGCAGCACTAGAAAACATGGCTGCTTTCTTCTTCTCAGGAAGTGACCTCATAGCATGCCTATGTGACCAACAGATGTGATATCACCAGAAGGCAGCCATGTTTTCAAGTCCTGTAAAACCCCTTTATGTATGTAATATATCAACTTTCCATTAAAAAATCTAATGTATTCTTAGTATATACTTATGACAGGAAAGTATATTCACAGAATCATATAGCGCTCTATTAAGGAGTCCTGTGATCTCAGGCCTGTGAGAGCTTCATCATAACAGCGTACGATAATGTGCATCACGTCCTGGGCGGCCATCTTGTGACAAGCTGTTTACACCATCTACTTTCTTGCTATAATTTATGCGCTCGCCGGCAGTTTCACCGCGACGTAAGAACGATCAGCTCTAGTAAAATAAACCTCCGCCTTTGATCCGGACACTTCGTACATTATCCTTTGCCAAAAAACCATAGCAAAAACATTTGGCCACTACCCTGGACATGGAGGACAACCCTGGCCATGACTAATATGTCTGCTATTTCCTACAGTGAGCGTTACAGGTGGTAAAGTGTCAGTATGAAGGCCGCACAAGGGAACTCTGTGACTTTAACAGCTGTCCTTAGAACCAAGCTTCGGGCAGTGTTGTTGCAGCCTCTGTCACTCAATAAAACTGTCTCTTTCAGCCTCAATAAACCCATCATGGATACTTCGCTGTGTGCAAGGGAAACCGAAGCAGGTCATCAGAAAACATTAAATGTTTATTGTAGTTTTTCTGAAATGACCATGGAAAAATGCATCCAACCACCTGTTTCCTGCTACACTCGAAATTTCCAATAAACCTCGATGCATTTTCCAAAAATAAGTTCTGAACGGATAAACAGATATGAGGTTATCATCTCCGTCCGCCTTCTCTATGTCGTCCTGAATGTTAATGGACCATAATTGACTTGTGTACGTGGTAATTGTCCATACCCAACTCCCTGATCATAGGGGAGATTTGTCTATAGCGTCACATGCCTGAATTTACGTAAAAGACTTAATATAGTTGGCACAACACTTTAAACATCAACCATTTTTCTTTGTTCCTTATTTTACCACTTTATAATTCACTACTAGAGATGAGCGAACACTCTTCGGATCAGCCAATCCGAACAGCACGCTCCCATAGAAATGAATGGAAGCACCTGTGACGCTGACTTTGCCGGCGGCCGGCTGGCGTCACAGGTGCCTCCATTCATTTCTATGGGAGCGTGCTGTTCGAATCGGCTGATCCGAACAGTGTTCGCTCATCTCTATTCACTACCATATACACCAGTACATTATGACAAAAGAATATGGAGTAGATTGGTCACCCTCGGTCTTGATATGTCCTTAATTTACAATGCGGTTCATGATACAATCCTTGTACCGATATGGAAATCTAGGCCAGGTCAATGGGGACACAGATTTCACTTACCTATGCCATAAATGATGATAAATCTGGTCGGCCCAATGACTACACCCACATCTCATCCCTTTTCCAAAAAGAGGTGAAGGAAGTTTAGAAACACAAATTTTGCTGCAAGTAGTGTTTCAAAAGTTGCATCAGTGAGGTTGGTGACTTTTTCATACCAGAAAACAGCGTGAAACAATAAATGCATCCAATAATAATAATAATAATAATAAATAATAATAATAATAAAGTTGGAGCAAAATTTTCAGTTTCAGATGTTGTGCTACCTGTAAGATTGAGGCCTTAACCCAGAACCCGGCATATCAACTAAGCCCAACAGATTGATAGGTTAGAGTCACGTGAACCCAGCAGTGTTTTCCCCTTGTGAATCACTGTCTACATCACTAAAGATATCAGTGTTTTTTTCCAACAGGCAAATTAAGTCTTTGGAGCAATGGGGATGTTGCCGCTTATGTTGGAGCAATGGCATCGTCCTTGTTGATTCAAAGAGCTTATTTGAACATTGCCAAAAATGGAGAGAACACCTTTGATTCAGGTGACCCTAACCTATCTATCTGCAGCTCTGGTTCGATATGCTGGGCTCTGGTGACCCTAACCCATCTATCTGCGGGTCTGGTTCGATATGTCGAGCTCTGGTGACCCTAACCCATCTATCTGCGGGTCTGGTTCGATATGTCGAGCTCTGGTGACCCTAACCTATCTATCTGCGGGTCTGGTTCGATATGCCGGGCTCTAGTGACCCTAACCTATCTATCTGCAGGTCTGGGTCGATATGCTGGGCTCTGGTGACCCTAACCTATCTATCTGCGGCTCTGGTTCAATATGCTGGGCTCTAGTGACCCTAACCTATCTATCTGCAGGTCTGGGTCGATAGGCCAAGCTCTGGTGACAGACTCTCTTGAGCAGTAGATCCCAGATTTTTATATTATTACATTACAGAGCTGCTACTAATACACTCACCTAGTTAAGGGGGTGACCATATTAGACAACCATTTCTTTATTTTTTATATTAAGAAATATTGATCATAATTCTTGTTTTCTTCAAGTCAAAAATTTCTAGTCTGACCCTCCACTCAGAGGACCAGCCATCTGCTGAAAACATTGGACACCTATTGATTTCCAGGGTGCAGAACAATAATGGACATTTACAATGCAGTATGGATGATGACAGCCGACCATAGGGGCACCTGGAGGTGACACCACTGGCGGGAAGACCTGATACATGACATAAGCTTGTCCACCCCTATACAGTGACTGCACACCAAGGCGTCACATAGCACAGAAGGTGCACTTGTTACTTGGTGTGACCCCATGTTAAATAGCAAGGTGAACTTCAGACCTTCCATCGGAGAGAAATAGGGCTGTTGGCAGTGACTGGGTTAATATTTAGCGACGGGTCTGATTAGTAAAGTGCACAACTAAAATATTCTGAATGCCGAGACTAAAAATAAAGTTCCAAATTGACTATTTTAATGCTTAATTGACAGAGTCATAATCTGGAGCATGAATGTGTCCCATAACGTGGTGCGTTAAGAATGTGTTCCAGCAACGTTCAGCTCGACTACTCCCGTGAGCGTGCACTGTACATCCATCCCAGCCCGCACTGCTCACCACTTATTATTCTATCAAGCTTTCAGCGGTCATCTACCTGCTCTCCGCAATGCTGACAAGACGCTTACACACACAAGCAGATCAGTATATATTCCAGCTATTAGGTCAGGTTCACACAGGCTGTTTTTGTCAAGGATTCCTCTGCAGTTTTTACAGTACTGGTAAATTGTGCAATGACTGGAATTTTGTAGTTCGTGATTTTCCACTCACATAAAAATGAAAAATATATTTCTGGCATGATCTAGGTGCTCGCAGGGGAATGCAAAATGTATGGTCCACACACAGCGGAGTATGGTACAGATCCAAAAAGTATAGAGGAACCATTAGGCCGGGTTCACACTGGGTTTTCCGGTCCAGAACCTGAGGCGGAGGACCAAAAACGGGAAGCCGCGACTGAATACCAGTGCACTGCACCGACATCCAGTGACGCACTCCGCTCCGGATTAGGCCCAAATGAATGGGTCCAGTCAGGAGGAGGGAGTGTCTTCAGGAGGAATCGCGAGGCGACTCCGCCTGAAGAATGAGCATGTCTGTTCATTTTCTGGGAGCTGGAACAAATGGCTCCCAGAAAAAAGAACTGACCGGCTCCCATTGATTTCAATAGGAGCTGTCATAGGCAGATACGGCCTCAAAATCCTGATCTAAAAACCCTGTGTGAACTTACCCTTAGACTGCATAAACGGGAGGGTGTATGTGGGGTTTATCATGTAGTATAGATTTTGCACTATTCACTTCTCCATCACTGATGACCTGGATGGGATGGGGTGGTGACTACTTCACCAGGTTGGACGGGGGTCGAGGAAAATCCATCCTGTCCAATCTATCATTTCCAAAGTGTTGAGGAGCCATCAGACAACATGCCTTATTAATTCTTCAACATTCAACTCAAAGAGGTTTTCCAGATAAATGGGAGATCGTTTGAGATCAGTCCTTAAATTGGGCCAGAACATAAAGACAAACAGTCTTTCGGTATAAAAAACTCCACAAACATTGCTATCATTACACCCGGCAGGTTTCGGACCACACCGATCACATAATGATAACCAATCCTAGGTTATCAATATGTAAGTTGATAAACCCTTTTAAGCTACAAATAAGACTAATTTTGACAGGACTAGCCAACCATCTAATGTGTATGGAGGTCTCCCAACTTTACCCTGATAGCTGATGTGGGATAGATAAGGATCAGGCTGATACGTTTCAGCATTAATGATAGTTTTGGATGGCTGTGCTTAGTATTGGACCCCAGCCACATTCATGAAGTTGACATCCTCAATTACAAGTGCCAGGACCCACCAATCACATATTGAGGACCGATCCTTGGTCCTCTATATAGGAGTTCCAGAAAGACCTTTTAAATTGCCTATAGAAATGAGATTAACTCTCTAATATATATGTGGAGGCCTCAATGTTTCTCTAATGGCAGATGTGGGTTGTTGGGTTTCAACATGCCTGATGCTTCTGGATGGGTCTCCACATGTTTTGTGCGGACACCACGCTGCAAGAAGTACTTTTCTCTCCACATGACTTGAGTGGACACTGCGCGGAAAACACACGGACGCCATTACAGTCTATGGGGTCCATGTGGTTTCATTGCTCACTGCTTTTTAATGTGTTCGCTATTCCATTCGGGGAGTCCGCTTGGGGACCACCGGACACAGATGTGAACTGGGCCTTGGTCTAAAGAAGGACTACACAAGATACTGTGATAAATCTGGTGTTGTATTAGCCTGTCTAGTCTACGCTACACTGTCTAAATATTAAACAGACTTAGTAAATCTGTTCAGTGCAGATTATGTATTTGTTTGGACTATGTGACCCGTCCATATAAAATAACATATATCGTGTTAGCATAAGGAACGACACGTAGGATTTATTACACACAATGTCAAGAACAGTGATAGTGACATTTGTGACCCACACAACATAGCACGTGGTAGCTCTCCAGCGCTGTAAGGGTTAAGTCTTTGCATCTCATACCTCTCGTCCCCTCCCCCATAAGAATCACAATGTCCATATATTCGACCTGTCAAAATTGTTTAAAAGTGTAATGAGTCAGCCTGCCGAAAATAAACTTTATGGCTTCCATTCTAAAGAACAAGTCCAAACACTTAGTGGAAAAATGAAAGAAGTTTACCCTATGTATGGTACACTGTGAAAGACGAGCGTGGCAGGGAGAGCGGGCATGAGCGATGGGGATTCATTCTGATACATTCATTGAACAAACCAGTCGCGGCCATTAGATGATCTCCTCTATTTACAGCTGGAGAGATGCACTTTACATCCACTATCCAAAGAGATTTACTTTCATTAGAAGCCGCGCTACGTGCCAAGTCAGATGCCATAGTCATTACATACCCCGCTGCAAATGCCACACATTACAAGGAGTATTCTAAGCCGTGCTTTAATGTATTGTGATACAAAGCATATCTTTATAAGTACAGTTATTCCATCACCATCGGGTGTATATAAAAAGTACTCAAGGAGCGGCCACAGAAAGGATTTTATTATGTACGTTTCACCCTCGTATTGAAAGACGATCATTGCTTCGATTACGGTTATGATTATTAGAATAAAGCAGCGTAAAATATAGGAATAATCTGTCCAATGTAAAGAAATTATATACAGACTAGCTTCTGCCCATGACTTTGTCTGCAGGTTGTTGGCGTTGATGATCCGCGTTGCTGCTGTCGATGGTTTGCCTGCTTTGGCATTTTGGCAGCTAGCAAGCTGTCCTGCTGCTGACGTTGTTCCTTACATCATGCCTGTGATTGTTCCGGCATCTCAGCAGCTCGCTGGGACGCCATATAATGAGCAAGTTGTTGGTGTTGATGATCCGCCTACTGCGGCGTTTCGACAGCTGTCAAGCTGGCCTGCTGCTGAACTCGTTCCTTGTGCTGTGCCTGTCATTGTTCCGGCATCTCAGCAGCTCGCTGGGAAGCCATATAATGAGCATGTTGTTGGCTTTGATGATCCGCATGCTCCGGCATTTTGGCAGCTCTCAAGCAGGCCTGCCACTGAGCTTGTTTCTTGCACCGCGCCCGTGTTTGTTCCGGTATCTAAGCAGCTCTCTGGGACACCATATAATGAGCATGTTGTTGGTGTTGATGATCCCCCTGAGCCCCGCTTGAGGAGAACTCTGTGACTTCTGGCTTCCTTTATAGCTCTCATTGTTTGCGACAAATGGATTTTCTTTTTCCAGGCATGTTGAAAATTGGCAAACTGACAATTTGGATTAAAGGTGTTTGCCCATGTCAGTTTGTCATCAGTGCCTGAAGCAGATCAGATAATATACAAATGCATGAACACACACTACTGAGGGTTAGCGTGTTTGCATTGAGAGATAACAGCCCTGGCATTCTCAGAAGCGGAGATAAGAGCAGTGTAATATAGTATATGAACATAAATTCATAACACTCATGAAGCTATGTCATTTACCGGGATAAAAAGTAGCCTATGTTTTAATCCAGGTTACAATCTATCTATGTGCCAAATTTCATTCAAATCCGTTCAGCCGTTTTTGCGTGATTAACAAACACACAAACTTTCACATTTATAATATTATAGTAGAACGTAGTATTAAAGGGGTTATTCAGTTCTATCCATGACATAAGACATCAACTTTAGATCTGCGTGGGTTCAACTGCCGGGATCCCTGCAGATAAGCAATACTTTAATAGTGATCGCAGTTGTGTCTCATCAAGTCTATGGGACAACCATTGCAATACTCGCTACAATGATGGGCACTACAATCCAGGTCAACACAGCTGATCTGTGGGTTCCCAACAACCAGATCCCCAGTGATCTGCATGGATAGGACATATTTAAAAAAAAAAAAAAAAATTGAATAACCCCTTTAAAGAAGAAGGAAACCTCCAGTTAATGTCACTCATTGAACATTCATCCTATGTCAAGATTCTTTGTATCTTGATACATCTATATCTGGAAAGACGTGTGGGAACTAGCGTGACTCCCATTACAGTTCCCACAAGCGTTGTCACCCAGCATAGCAGAAAAGAAACTGCGACATAATATAAGGCAGAAGATTTTCTATGGTATGTCAGAACGTCTGGAGCACTTTCACACATAAAACATTACCATGGGTTAGAAATAAAAGTGCTACCCTAGGGGCGCGGGCTAAAGGTAAACCCATCAGTCATGGGTGACATCCAGTAAATTGGCCGAGCTCCTGTAAAGTGAATGGATTGCATGTAGATTTGTCAAAGTCAGGTTTTCCCTGCAGAGGGGATCTGGCAAGGAGTTTTTGTTTGTGTGTCGGGTCCCCCTGACTTTTCACCTGCATATAACAAACCCCTTTAAAACAAGATTCAGGGTTTTTTCTAAGCCGTTTTACTTTCCTCGGGGTAACATTTATCATTGTATTTTCTATACAAGAATATTAGGGCAACCATCTTGCATGAACTGCTCAGTATTCAGAGACCCACATGGACCATAGGAACTGGAGAGGTCCATTGACTACTGTGAAGGAGTGTTGTGGGCATGCTCTGTGCCCTGTAAAGAGGTTATTGTACAGGGAAGGTAGAAGGTCCATCACTTTTATGTGAATGTGTTAGGGCCAGTTCACATGGGGTTCCGTGTGAACACATTCCGTTGCGGCTTTCCGCTCCGGATTAGGCCCAAATGAATGGACCTAGTCTGGAGGGTAGTGTCGCAAGGCGGAATCAATCAGCCGCGGAATCCGCCTGAAGAAAGGGCAGCTCGCTTCTTTTTTCCGCAAGCTGGAAGAAACTGCTCACGGAAAAAGGAAAATGACCAAATCCCATTGATTTCAATGGGAGGTGGCAGGATTTTGATGGGGATTCCGCGTCAAAATCCTGACGATTTTGCCGCGTGTAAACTAGCCCTTAGTGATCTGTAGATGACACTTTACATTGTAATCCTTCCAGCTATGATAATAAGGCTAAGTTCACACTACAGTCGTAATGAACGATATTAGGCTTGGTGGACAGAGTGAAGACTGCAGGGTTTTAGGCTTTTTTATACAATGACATATAACGTAACCAATTCTTAAACAGTATATTTAATATACTGATTGAAACAAAAGGTCATTTTCTGATGATACATTCTCTTTAAGGGCAGCCTTGGGGTATTCCCATCTTTAGGATATGCTATAAATACCTGACATGTGCAGATCTCACCTACTGTGTGAACAGCACAAGGACGTAAGGCATATCATTGTTACTACATGATGTAAAGACGGGTTTACGATTAGAATTAGGATTACAGATTTGTAAGGCAGTAATAAAGGGTCATATTGGAAAAAAAAAAGATACATGTGATCCAAATATAACAACAATAACAATACCCGTCTACATTATACATAGACCACGCCAAAAACTCATAGTCACAGTGCTCACGAGCTCAGAACAGGAAGGTAATGTATAGAACGTGACGGACGTCAATCATCCTTAATAGTATAAGTATGGAACAAGAACAACGGCCTGCTGTGCTGTACTTGTTCCCCGGGAATAAATATAATCCACCACTCAGAAACGCCATGTTTTCTAAACTTCCTTATTAGTACATTGTGTGGAAAGTGACAAGGTGATGGTATGACAGTGATGGGATCTATGTAATGCATTGTTACTGTATGTGGGTCTGTAAAGACTTTCTTCCACACCTCTTACAGGTGATATGTGGTATTGCAGCTCAATCATGTGCAGTCAAAGTCATTTTCCAGCCCCAAATGCATTTGTAATACTATCTGGTCTGTGATTGTGTGTCACCCGGACCCCGCACAGATCAGCTGTTCCAGCAGCCTCCAGAATTTGCTGTGGTAGATGGAAAAGTAACAGCTCTGGTCCTATTCAAATAATAGGAGCGGAGCTGCAGCGCCATCCACTGTATAGTGGTCATGCTGCAGAACTACTCATCCACTGCAATACCTTCTGTCAAGCAGAAACAGCTGATCTGTGCAGGGTCTAGGTGTCAGACCCTCACAGATCAGATACTGATGACATATCCTGTTGATAGGATGTATCAGGGATAAGAAAACCCTTTTAATGGTGCTGAACTATAAGATTACACACAGTTTATGGACAGGTATGATACTATTTCATAAAGAGTCACTCTGTGCCTACTTTGTCATTAGTCGCCTCATTCCTATGTTACAAGCTCCATCTAGGTTCCCCATTAGATCATGTGATCTGCAATGTGACCTGTCATCTGCTGAATGGACTGACAACCACTTGGTCTTATCAATGTGACTCCCATTACGGCTCTCATAGACTTGCTAGATCTTCCATCCAGCAAATCGGAAGCAAAGAACTTGCAAAGTTGCTCAACGTTTCATGTAGATTGTAACTAGATATGAACGGTTATACAGTGTTTAAAGGTGACCCTACACTAATCCTATAAACCACAGCTTATAGCGATCACTGTCTAGGGGGATATAAACATTTACACGTTTCCCATCATTTTTACTATATGGAAATTCCATCAGATAAGGTTGTTGATGTTATTGAACGTGTTCTTTTTGGATTCCGCTTATCAGCCCTGTTACCTGTGAGATAAAGGCTCTATGTGATGGATAACTGCAGTATAGCATTGCCTGTGGTCAAGGAATCACAACATGATAAGGACTCTGACATGATAATCCACACTCCATTCCACTAGATCTCATATGGGTTTTTACAACAAATGGCCACAGAAACATGATGCATAAGATAGACTGATTTTTTTTTTTTTTGGAAATGGGGTGGTAAATTCTGATAGGGCTCCTAGGAGAGATAGCAAGAATCCTGCTTACCCTCCCCACACAAAGCGATTGACAGCTTTCCCTAGAATAGTGTATGTACACAGAAGGCTATCAGTCACTGGGTGTGGGCGGAGCATAGTCAGGACTCTTACTGTCTTTCTCAGGAGTCCTGTTAGGATTTACTCTGCTTTTTACTTAGAAAATCCTGCTAAACCTATATAAACCTTTAAAATAAAAAATTCCATGACCACTAAGAGAAATAAAATAATTTCATCTTATTAGTACACCACAACATATAATAAGGGGAACAAACTATACCATGATGGTGGCCAGGAGCAATGGTGAACAATCACAACATAATAGTCAGGATATGTGTAGGGCAGCATGGGAGAAACCTCAGTATAGGACATAACATTGTAGTCTGCCCATTACCCCATAAGGACAAGGATACACCCCAAGAATAAATATAGGAACACCAAGCTTACCATGCCGCACGCTCACCCCAATGCCAATTGCCTTAAGACTTCATCAAGGGGGCATGTAGCATGGTCAGACTAGGATGTTTATAAATGCACATAGCACCAATCACAATGCAGAAGCTCAATCACATGTCTAATAGCAACGTGAGACTACCCCGCCATCTAAATATCAAACATTACATCACCAAGCTCCCTTATAGGATAGCGAAGTCTGCTAGCAAAGAGGAAACACACATAAAATATAAAATATAAAATATAGGTCGCAGGTTCAAATCAGGTGATCAAAGTGTAAAAAGCTCTCTCTATATGAAGGTGAAGAATAAAGTGTGATGGTGAAAGGTGATAAATAAAAGTGCAATAAGGTGTAAAGTGCATTATAATAAATTCATATTGTACAATCCATACATGTATAAATATAAGGGACACCATGCATATATAGACACACCCATACATACTATTAATAAATACAGTATATCGTAATATACAATCCGTACAATAAATGTAAGTGACATGATACATAGATCTATACACCGATGTACAATGAAATACACTAGGACTATACAATATATGACAAAAAGTGTCAAATACTTTCTAGTCTGACCATGTTACACGCTGCCTTCATGAAGCCTTAGGGCGAAACTGCATTGGGGTGAGCGTGTGGCAAGGTAAGAATGGTGTTCATATATTTATTCTTGGGGTATACCCTTGACTTTATGGCAGACTTTATGTTCTATACTGAGGTTTCTACTATGCGGTTTAGTCCTGCCCTACACATATCCTGACTATTATGTTGTGATTGTTCACCATTCCTCCTGGCCACCATCATGGTATAGGTTGTTCCTCTTATTATATGTTGTGTTGTTATTGTGGTATAATAATAAAATGAAATTCTTTTACTTATTTCTCTTAGTGGTCATGGAATTTTTGTTTTTGTTGTCCATAATACATGATTCACGCATTATTAGGTTTATTGGCCCAACCTATTATCTATATATACACCTTTTATCATATGGACCTATACAACACAGAGCTCAGTTTCTTTCTTCTATCATTTGGACCTATACATATAGATATATATATATACACATATATATATATATATATATATATATATATATATATATATCTATCACAGAGCTCAGCTTCTCTCCTTCTATCATATCAGTGCCGCAACTAGCAAAGACTGAGTCCCCCAGCAAGCATTTGACTTTCCCTCCCCCTCACAGCATAGCACCCCCTTTCCTGACCCTCCGCACAGTATAAGGTCCCAATTACACACACAATAATGTCCTAAAGTGGCCTCTAGACACTATGATTTCTCATAGTGGCCCCTCCACATGGTGTAATGTCTTATAGCGGCCCCTGAAAACAGTATAATCTCCCATAGCTGCCCGTCCACACAGTATAATGTCACACCATGGCCAGGCACACAGTATTATGACCCACAGTGGCCCCTGCACACACTATTATCCCCCATAGTGGCCCCTGCACACAGTGTTATCCCCCATAGTGGCCCCTGTACACAGTATTATCTCCTATAGTGGCCCCTGTACACAGTATTATAGCCCATAGTGGCCCCTGCACACACTATTATGCCCCACAGTGGCCCCTGTACACACTATTATGCCTCACAGTGGCCCCTGCACACACTATTATGCTCCACAGTGAGTAGGATTTCTGCCATGTGTGAATATATATATATACTGTATATATATGGATGCATTCCTCATACAAAATGCAGACTCAGCTGGAAGACTCTGTTGGTTTCTTTAAGACCATCCAGACAGCCTCATGTTACCTTGTTATGTTATCACTTGGTGTACTTGGCTCCCTGTAACACCACCCTACAAATCCCTTATGTGCTCTCCAACAAACCACTAAAATGCAACATTCATTTATCTTCACTTTGGACGGTGACAGGAACATCCAGTAAATGATAATAGAAGTGACGCAGCAAAACACAAATTTCTTAGCATTGCACAGGTTAAAAATAGAAGTCTGCAGAAAATGATGAATGGATTAAAAAACCTGTCCAGAAGAGTACAATTCCCAGATGTTGTATAGACAATATATGCAAATGTTTAACTTCACTCACTTTCCGTATCTTATCTGGCCCAGCACAGATACAGGCCTGCACTGCTGATATAGGCTTTCCTATGTGTGCGTGATACATAACAGCTCTGCTCTGCGGCTGGTGAGTTGTCCGGGAACAGTCTAAGTAATAATGGGCGATGTCTATGGTCTCATGCTACACGTAAAGCACAACGACTCTGATGCCTAAATTAGTACTTACTATGGGCGCACGTTGCTGTACTGCTATACAGTGTCAGGAAATACATTCCACACCCTAATGGATCACTCAGAGATAAAGCATACCGCTCTCACCCTGTCCACAGGCCCTTTGGCACATACAGAAATTCCAATATACCAATTGTTCAGCTAATTCACATAAAACATAACATAGAAATTCCTTCTTCAGATCCCATTTTTCGGTGTTTCGTTACAAATTACAATTAACAGTTTGTATTACATTTATATGTTTTTTGGAAAGCCTCAGTGACAACCAACATGGTGTCCATTACTATCCCCATAAGGTTAGCACACATCAAAGCCAATCCGCCCTGCCATACAGAAGTCATTTGCTGTTCTGCAGTCTGGGAAACCCTGGAGAGAAGCAATGGTAGATCATTCCTGGTGCCAAATATGGGAAGCAGATATGGATGTGAGATAAAAGATAACAGATGAAGAAAACGGAGGCCGACACAATAACTTATACTGTATTTACTGATTATTTTTATCTTTTTTTTTTTTTTTTTTTTTTTTTTTTTTACTTTCTACTTTTTACATCTAGGATTGATACAGCTACCCACACATTAGAGGTAAGCTAGCCAAACTTTGTGGTTCTGGTGGGACCAGCTGAGAGTCTTATATACACCGGGACCTCTTGACTCTTTCTCAGTAGATGATATTGGGAAAAAGAAGGATTGTCCATGCTGGGTTTCAGAGGCGTAACATGAAGCTCTTAGGCCCTGATGCCAAATCTGTACCAGGGCTCCCAACTATAATGTATCATTTATAGAACTGGTCTCTTCATATTGGGAAAACACACTTTATTGGCCCCCTAAGGCCTGGTTCACATCTGCGTTCGGAATTTCATTTGGTAGTCCACATGGAGACGCACTGAACGAAATACCAAATGCATTGATAAGCGGAGAGCAGTGAAAGTACACGGACCCCATAGACTATAATGGGGTGTGTTTTCCGCGCGGTGTCCGCACAGAACATGCGGAGAGAAGAATACTTCATGAACTACTTTCCTCTCCGCATGACTTGTGCAGAAAACACGCGGACCCCATTATAATCTATGGGGTCCATGTGCCTTCATTGCTCACCGCTTGTCAATGCATTCAGTATTCCGTTCGGGGGGGCCCCCATGCAGTCTCCCCGAACGGAATACCGAACGCAGATGTGAACCAGGGCTTAGAACCCAGGCCCTGGATACGAGTGCATCCTCGGAAATTCCTCAAGTTATGCCCTGCTCTTATCTTTGTTCTCAGCAAAGATAAGAGGACGAATTTGGGAGGCATAGCTGTTAGCCAAACGTGTATTCAGATGAAGGTGTGTAAGGCGTTGTACTAGACAATGTTGATGGCCTGTTCTTATAAGTAGTTAATATCAGTTTGGTAGGGATCTGACACCTGGCACCTTCACTGAACAACCCCTTTAGTCTTACCCATACACCTTTAATAGTTGTTATTTGTCTGACAGCTATTAGGCTGGTCTTACACGACCATATTCAATGTACGGTCCACAAGTTGCTGATCGGCAACAAAGGCTCCGCAGATGTCCGTGTCCTGCCGCACCCGCCCATAGAGTTCTATGGACGTCCGTGCAGTGCCGCAATTCACGGCCATTACGGACATGTCCTATATATTGCGGACCACGGTTGCAGCCTGGCCACACCACGGATAAAATATCCGGGGTGTAAGAGGCCACATTGAATATAATGTGTCTGCAAATGGTCCGCAATTGAGGACTTACATTACAATCGTTTAAGACCAGCCTTACTCCTAGATACATGCTGAACTTGGTGGTGGTTATCTATCCTGAGAACACAAGGATCAGCCATTAGATTCCATCATGCGTGTGTCATCATATGGTGGATGAGCATTGATAGATGAAATTTGCTGGTTCCGACCATAGTTCTGCTATATATATGGGAGCCTTTACAATACAGAACACTCTCGCAACAAGCCCTCTATATGTATTTAGCTTGGAAGATAATCCAGTCCCAAAAAATGCATAGCAATAATGACACTGCAACAACTGTTGTTTTGGTCAAGAGAACAGGACAGACACAATTTAAGATACATTACATCATTGCCAGCCCAAAACCAAAATTACCCCGGGGGTTTTTGCATTACACATGTCATCGGGTAGAATAAATAGAATCACTTTGTACAGGACAAAATAAGCTTGAGTGAGAGCGAATCTCTACGGACCAGAATACCACGTTGTCACACTTTAAAGAATCCGATACAGTGACAATCGCCTCAAGGGTACACTGGCCTCAATCTAACTTCGTCCATGACCTTTATGCGACCACATCTTTACTATTTAAGACAGGATGCGTCTATATTAGACTTCTTACTCCAATCGCCAACCATTGGCCTTTGTCGATGCCACTACTTAAAAACCGACAACTGTTCACTATTTTAGCGCGCGTCCGCATTCCTGCTATATTTCGAATGGCTGTTTGAACACAGAGCTTTCTCCTTATGGAAATGTGATCAGGGGTTAAGCCGGATTTTAGGACATTTGTTTTTTTTTAAAGTCTGCAAAAAAGCTACACCATGATGACTATCAGCATGGGAATAGGGGAGAGAAGGGGCCGAGCTAGTGAAGGCTGGATGTATAGCCCAGGAGGAATGATCTAAGGCCTGTCATTAGCTGGAAATGTTTGTCATTTGGCTGGTTAACCCTTACACTGCTGCTGTGTTTACCCAGATGTTACGCCGCCATCAATCAACCTTTTTTTTTTTTCGGCACCATGTCAATGAATGCCAACTAGTGAAGCAAGGCATGGTGGCCAATGGGTGACATAACCAAGATATGTTCCTTGCAGTTGTGGCAATGTGCTCTGCTGTGTGGTCTGAACATATACGTCAAAGAAGGACTATAGTGTTAAATAAATATACGCGTTATGTGCATTAAAGTCTGCCAGTCCCTTAAACAGTGGCTGCTATGGGATACATAGATCAATGTATATCTTGTGCCCGTATAGCATACTGTACTCTACCTGCATCTACGCGCCCATATATTTTGCCTGGATCTACTGAAATGATATCTAGTATCTAGAGACCCATATGGAATGGACGGGTTGGATATTTCCGGTCCCATTCTTATCCATTCCTCTGGGATAAGTGGTGCTCCAGTTGGTAGATACTAGAGATGAGCGAGTGGTACTCAATCGAATACCGCGCTGCCATAGGAATGTGTGTAAGCGGCCGAACACCAACAGTTAAGCGTATCGAATATTCACTGCGCTTAACCCCTTGGTGTTCGGCCGCTTACACGCATTCCTATGGGAGCGAGGTATTCAATCGAATACTACTCGCTCATCTCTAGTAGATACCTATCCCCACCTGTCCTATTGCGCATTCAGTCAAGCTGAATGGTGATGTTGGGGTGACATTTGCCAAACTCTCTCTTTACGTCTACGTCATATTAATCCATTGTTCAGTTCTATCATAGGAACAGAAGAACAGACTAAACATTATAGCGGGATCCATCTTTAGATCCTGAAGAACGCCATTGACTTTAATGGGGTCCATTGGGTATTCATGGTTATCTCTGCGGTTTTGTCAGACGTTCACAAGACTTTTTTGTCCTCGATTTAAATGGACTCTGCGCTAGCTGTAGACCCTGACACGGGTGTGAACTTAGGTATATAGAATCGGTCCACGGACAATGTACCAGTATTGTATGATGACAAATAGGATATACTTTAATATCACGTTCTTTTTTTCTTCTTTCTAAAAAGAAAGGGTTAATTTTCTAGCAACCACTGGCGCCTTTAACCCTTACTTCTCCAGGAATGTCACTTATTTTTGCCGTCTCATCTCTACAAAGCGTCTCTCAGCGTCGCCTCTATCGGCGTTTCTTTGGAGTTTGATATAAAACCCATTCTCACCATGGTAACAGCTATACACGGACTGCCAGGGCAATGTAAAAACGCAGCTCTCCTGCCCCTGTCCCTCAGAGCTGGCGCTCAGTCTGCGCTTGTTTGAAGTGTGTAAAGATCTGATGATGAGCAGAGTGAGCGAGCGAGCGAGGAGCGGGGAGGGGAGGCTTGGCTAATGGGATATTAAATATCCTGAAACATGCATTTTCAGCCATGTACTCACAGCTTCTAAAAGCCAATAATGCTCTGGACTTCCTCTATTTAATTTCCAAAGGGGGCTTAAATGACAGATGAGATCGATGCTACTTTCCCATTGTCTGTGGCTCACTTACATCTTCTTAAAGCAGTACAGCAGCCCAACTACATATACATGTGCATATATATATATATATATATATATATATATATATATATATATATATATATATATATATATACACTGTAACTCCTTGCAGCTGGATGCAGCAGTGATGATTTTGTCACTCCACATTTTTGGCATATATTGTTGATACATTCAGTAAGGAATTGTTAGGTTATGACAATCCCTGTTAAGCATGCAGCTTCCTAGAGTGCTTGCACCCCAACACAAATACTGTCGCAACCCCCCACAACTACCATATATCAAAGGGTGTGACTACAGTCTCTGCACCCGCTATAGCTACACCAATGCAGGTCCCCCAGACATAAGTTCATTGTAGGGCCCTTTAGCTATTTGGGTAATTCGCATAGGACCCCTTCCGTCAGGTCAGTATACCCTAATATAGTCAAAGAAAGTGAGTGAGTGTGGCCGCCTATCCATATTATAATGTAGAAAGTTCACCTGCAGCCTCACGCAAGTGCTACATATCACACACACAGCTCTGCTTCATCTGTATGTGTGTTTACAAATGTATATTACTTACATGCACTGTATGTATTATATACTTATATATGTATAAATTATTTATATACACTGTTTTATTTAGATATATTGTTATGTATTTATTTACATTTATATATAAACATATATATATATATATATATATATATATATATATATATATATATAGTGTTATTTATAATATTGGAAATATTTAGATTTACTGTTATTTATGTATTTATAAATATTTATATATTTATTTAAAATTAGTAATATTTATGAATTTACTTATTATATTATTATTATGTGCATATAAATTTATGTATTCATATACTTATTATTTACATATACTTTTATGTATTCATATACTTATTAGAGATATTGATATACATACAGTTATATGTATGTCATTATGTATTTATTTAGATCTGCTGTCACTAAAGAGTCTCCCAGTAGAAAGTAGGAGGACCATAACAACAGGAAGTAGTTGAAAACAGCTGAAAAGTCTTCTGGATCCCCCTTGGGGTGCTTAACCTCATGTTGTAGTATCTTTGGCACACAGAACTTATCTGGAGCTGGGGAACAGCCTCTATTTTTAATACAGTTTTTTTTTTTTTTGTAAAGCTTTGGGATCTGTCCATGTCTTGCTAGAAAGTGAAATAAAGTAAAAGTAATATGTGCATCCTGCACAAACACATTAACCCCTTCACATCCTCGGCAGCATGCAGGCAGCCAGCCCTGTGCCTGCTGTACATCAGGATAAAGCAGCACATTAGAATGACAACACTGAGATCTATAGAGAGACTCTTGCTGTGTACTGTACATACTGTAGCAAGTTCCTCCTACCTTTCAGACTTTGTGAATTTTTTAAAGGACTGCCTGGTGAGGTCATGGTAAGACCTAAAGCTCTGAGGTTCTGCTGAGATGCCCTGCGCTCTGGTGGTCCTTGGTCCAATCTGGGTACTGCTGGGCATAGCCAGAACAGACTGGTACTTGTGCAGTTTTCTTTTCAGTTCCTGGATTTCCTCCTCTTTTTCTGACAAGCGATTCTCCAGATCCCTAATTCTCTCCTCCTTCAGCATGAGGATCTTGGCGAAGTCCTCCTCTAGGTCACTCATTGTGCTGGCAAAACTTAGCAGTAGTCACACAATCCCAGGACAAGAAGAAGAAGAAGGCTCCTAGTAGGTGCTTGCTGCTGGTGAAGTTTTCTTTCTAGCCACTGCTGAATGGACTGGAATGGAAAGGAGGGTGAGGAGTCTGCAAGCTCTAGTGCAGGATGATGAGTGCTAATCCAGTGTCCCTTTTGGGAAATGCTGATTATCTTTCATTGAGAAACCAATTAGAGCTGCCTTCCTCCCCCTGTGAGACCCCTCTAGGATCAATCCATAGAAAGCACAAGTCAGAGCTCCTGAATGTGTGATCACAGGCAGCTTCTCAGTCTACACATCCCACCATAGTCACTCTCCACCACTGAGGAGAAGACAAAAAAAGAGCTTTGTGGCACTCTCAAGTCCTGATCCCTGAAATAGCAACAATTACCATGTGATCTTAAGGGTGACGCAGCTCCTTGTAACAGGATCCTGGGATTCTGCAATCACAAGAAACTAAGCACTTCTTCTAGATGAAAGCCTCCACAGATAGAGATGTCTGGAGCTCAGAGGCTTCCTTCCCACCTAGACTGGAGCTGCTTCTCCTCTGCTGCCTGAGGTCTACATCCCTGGATTCCTGCTGCTGCTGCATAAACCAAGGGACAATCTTGATGTGGTTATCACAGATTTACACTCACAAGAGGAAACTAGGACTCTCTCTAATATGGTAATGAAAGCCAAGTTAGAGGAAGTAGAGGACTATGCTGTGTGGACACAGGGAAATCTCTGTACATCGCTTATATGCTGGCTTATATACTGTACTGCATGTATTGCTGGTTAGGGGTCATTTACAGCAAGGTAAGTGACAGTCAGCTGGATGATGTGACACTGACTTCTGTATGTAATGGTGAGTCGTCGCCCCTTCACTATGGGGTATACCAGTACTTTATTTTTCTATAAAACTAGAACTGAATTAGTTAATGGATATGAACTCTATAAACCTACTTACTTAGACATGTTTGCAAATATCATATCTGATGCATGCTAATAAACTTTACTATATACATGTTGTCTCATCATCATCATCATTATTATTGTTATTTATACAATAAATGGGATTCCAACTAGAAGTGTCAGACTAGTTTTATATTACCACTACATTGTACCATATATATATATATATATATATATATATATATATATATATATATAAAAAATGTTATATTGCATATCCCTCTCTCTCATCCTATACGGTCCATGTCAATGGTGCGCACCGATGACTTGTGTAATATTCTGTACAGGAAGAGTCTCCAAACTTTGTAACTGTTTTCTTTTCCAGCTATATATACCAAAACGATAAAAATATCTCCTTGCGGACGTCAGATTCTCACGCAGAGAGTGACATCTTGTGTTCAAATCGTTTAATGCCAAGACAAGCATCAAGGAAATGTTTGTACTTTCATTCCCCTGAGGTTTGGCTGTACTTTGGGTTGCATGCAAACCAAATTTGGTTGGTTGGAGATTTGAGATCTTCCCAGGCACGTCCTTGAATTGCATAGTGTATACCCTAAGGAGTGCCTGGAAAGTGCGGAACTGCAAAGCCCAGCTAGTCCAGTTTTTAGTTTCATATAAATGTAGATGAGGTTTGAGCGTGTATACTGGAATAATTTAAGGATACAGTCTGTAAAATGTTGCTTGGACCACAGGAGTGGGCAAAGATTCTTGATATATCCATACCCCTATAGGTCATGTTTATATGCATTGTACTGGGCATGTGAATGAGGCCTTTGGCTGCTATATCAGTGTCGTATACTGTACACATTGAATATCATACATGTAGATATATAATTACACTGTAAGCATGACCTGACGTGAAGTGCCTAAGGTTACAGATAATGAATATATATATATATATATATATATATATATATATATATATATATATATAGTCAAATCAGTTCAAGCTCCTCACCCAATGGCTTTATGCAGCTCTCAAACCCCTGAATTTGGTTACCTAGCTGTCAGCTGCAGAAACCATTGCCGCACAAGGCATATCATAGGATTACCAGAACGATTGGTTATTAGAGTCAGAACTATAGACATCTGTCATATATCTGATAGATTTATGACTATATGTGATTTCCCCTATCTGCATTGAGACTAAGGTCCCATGTGGTGCCTTGCGCTGCAGGCAAAAACACAGCGGCGACATATCGGTTTCCTCTGCGGACTTTTTACTTCCATTATACCTATAGGGAAACCACCAGCATTTCCATATGTATAATTGACATTCTGTGATTTCTAAAACCGCAGCGGTTTTGGAGATCGCAGCATGTCCGCTGTACATATTTTACCGCAAAGTAGGGATAGGATTCACTAGAATCCCATCCACTTTGCTGTGACTGTAAAGAAACGTTTGTGTTCCCGGCCAACCCCAGTGTTTACGCCATATGGGGCCCTGGCCTGAAAGAGGTAAAATCCATGGTGAAAATCCGCGTGAAGAAATGGCGCCTGGAAATCTGAACAAAAGATCTGCAGCATTTCCACTACATAGGAACGCACCCCATATTCACACAAATGAGTTTTACCTGTGAAACTTGGTCATGTGTTGACCGGATTTTTAATACTATGATCCGTACAAGACAGTATGTCGCTGGGAGTCAGGGAATCCTAGCACCATAGATACCTGTATTGCTAGCAGTCCCTATCCCAGCATAGTGTTCAGGACGGTAAATCCGGCCATCACACGGATCGTGAGAATGTAGGACTACCCTGTGGGGCTCAGTAGCAGCTCCTGTATATGGAAGGGATTTAAACCCTACAAAAGGTTGGGGTTATTACTGAAATAATTCCCAATAACACACATGCACGGCCTTGATATACTTTACTTGCTCGCCCCAGGGAGAGATCTGTAAAGGTTATCTTGATCTGTATAGAAGTAGGTAAAACCAAAGTGATTTCGGACAAGAGCAGCTGCAAGGACAATAAATTCCCTTCTGCTTCCTTACAGCAGCTGGCAACAGTATGCAGGTGACAGACATGGCAGCTGGTCCTGTGGATGACCACAACATCACCATGGTCCCTGGGAAAGGAACATTCAGGACATTTGATGGCAGCCTTATTTTTGGATGTCTGCCACTTCTTAAAGGAGTGATTCCCATCACAATATAATACATAGTAATAATATGATACATAGGGATAGTAATAATATGACACATAGGAATAGTGATAGTAGTTCCGGAGCAGAACTCTATAGAGTTTATTAATAATGATTTATGGAAGCAAACGTTTGTTCACAGGAGGATATATAAGAAGAATAACTCATTATATGAAGCTTTGATTGTGTTAAAGAGATATATATATATATATATATATATATATATATATATATTTATTAGGAATATCAGTTTTATGTCACATTTGACATAATTATGTTTATATAATTAATAAATATTAATTAAAATAAAATAATTTAAATAAAAAATATAAAATTGGATAAAAATGAGTCCATGGTCATGTGATATACACTCCATAGTCATGTGACAAAGCGGTGATTACAGTACTGTGACTATAACGAGCTGTGCATGTGTTTCCATCACATGACCATAGATTGTCCATCACATGACCATAGACTGTCCATCACATGACCATAGACTGTCCATCACATGACCATAGACTGTCCATCACATGACCATGGATTGATTTGTATCCACTGGAAGTAAGCAGAATGAATGGCAGCAAGTAGAGATCTAGAAAATAAGAAATTGATACAGAATGTATACTGGAAAATCGTACAACTTTTTATCATATAAACAATAACTTTTGTTTGTTAAAACTGAACAACCCCTTTAAGTACCCTTTAACGTGGATTTGTCAACATGGTCTGGTTTATATATAGGTCATTAAAGCATACCAGTCATTTCATTGACATGTAACATTTTTATGCCCTATGCATATCACTATTTCAGCCATTATGGGGGAATGTATTAAGACTGGTGTATCGTATGTTATTCTTAATCAATTCCCAAACTGGCATGAGAGATGCCTAAATTATTAGGAGACTCCGGCCTCACTCATGTGCCAGAATTTAAATGTATGCTAGTTGAAGACGGCCGTACATATCTAGTATAACTCACAGCTGTTCTCCGCTTCTGCCTACTTTCTTATAAATAGAGCAGAACCAACAAAGTGGTGCATCTTTGGCACAAAAATGTCACTCACTGTTTAGCACTGCAGCCTTGCAGCGCTGGAGTCATGGGTTCAAATCCCGCCAGGAACAACATCTGCAAAGAGTTTGTATGTTCTCCCTGTGTTTGCGTGGATTTCCACCCATTCTACAAAGACATACTGATAGGGACAGGACTCACAATCTATATTAAAAAATTTTTTTTAAAAAAAAGTGCTATGCATCAAAGATATGTTACATCGATACCCATATATGCCAGAAAACCGGCACATGTATTATTAAATATCTTGTATTGTGGTGGCTATGAAGTCTCCTATACACGGCACACACAAAAGAGGAGATCCTGTTCACTGCACAGTAAGTGCTTACTTACACAGTAAGTAAGCGGCCATTTTCTTGTAGCCACGGGCATGCGCAGTCAGCTCTGCCCAAGGCCTAGAAGTTTGACTGCCAGCGCCAGAGGAAAATGTGTGAAGAGGCCGTTCCTGTAGAAGATGGAGGCGGCGCTGGAGAGTTCTCTTGCAGCATTGGGGATGCCCCCAGTGCTGTTTGAGCGCTGAGGCCCGTCCCCAGTGCTGTGAGTGAACTCATTTGCATACGGACAAAAACCGTGATTTATACCGAACGGCGGCACGGAGAAGACATCTAAAGGTAGGAGAAGAATAGCCTTTCCCACGTCACATACTCACCAGTCTTCGTTGCTATAAATTCTTCTTTCTTCCGGCTTTGTTGCATCATTGGTGGGCGGGGTTACATATGCAAAGCCAGCGGCGAGATGCCGCTGGCCCTGCGTGCACACTCAAAGATAGTGAGACCAATCTAGCCTTCACAATGCGAATACAGACTCGGCATCCGCCTCTCTCTATTACAGCGAATGCCGGGTCTGTATTCGCATTGTGAAGGCTAGACTGGTCTATGAGTGTGCACGCAGGTCCAGCGGCATCTCACCACTTGGCTTTGCATATGTGAATACAGACCCGGCATCCGCTGTAATAGAGAGGCGGATGCCGGGGAGTGTAGACGCCGGCACAGATGCCCGCAACATCGCTATGCAACATCACCCACCCCGTATTCACAACCTGTGGCCACTTTTACATGGCAGTATTTGCATCAGTATATGTAAGCTAAAACCATGAGCGTGTCTGAAACACAGAAAATGGCAAGTCTTGTTATTATGCTTGTCTCTGTATTGTGTTTGTTACGCTCCTGGTTTTGTCTTAAAAATACTTATGCAAAATACTGACCAAAATACTCCCCATGTTAAAGTAGCCTAAGGGGCGTCACACGTTACTGTTTTAGAAAGGAACCGATGCTAGGAACATTTTCTGTTTCTACGGAAAACTACTTTAATCTTATTAATACATGTACAAACTTCAGTCTATACAATTCTGTAATTTCCCTATGGTATTGGCGCTGTGCTAATAAGGTTTTTTTCTGGGCAGCTGATCAATGGGGGGAGCTATTGGACCACCATCAATCTATTCTAGGATAGGTCATCAATACCATTTACCAGAAAAACCCCTTAGGATAAGACCCCACGTAGCATCCCCAACGCAGAAGTCCTCATGGAGACCCCCAAACGGAATACCACACGCATTGACAAGTGGTTAGTGAAATGTTAGTGTTAGTGCTAATGTTAGTGAAAGCACACTGACTCCATAGACTATAATGGGTCTGTGTGCTTTCCGTGTGGCGTCTGCACGAGTCAGGCGGCATGTTCCGTGTGGACACCGCACAGAAAACACACGGACCCCATCATAGTCTGTTCATCAGCTCACCGCTTGTTAATGCGCTCAATATTCCGTTTAGGGGCTGCCGATGCAAACTCCCCGAACGGAGTACCAAACGCAGATGTGAAACCGGCCTGAAAGACTGCCATGCTTCTGTCCATGCCCTTCCCCAATAAACATATTTTGAGAAATACGGATTAAAATAGCTACAAATATCCAATTTTTATATAGTTGCCCATAAACAATCCGCATACACTTGTACAAATGACATTTAGACACACGACACAATACACCATGTGGATATAACCGCTGGTAATAATAGCTTTCCTCCTGAAAGTTAAATGGATGTAATGGAATCCAAGTCAGTGAACCATAAAAGGAAAATTTTGGAGGTACTAATAGATAACATAAGTGGTGAGTACCAGGCAATTCCTGGACCGGTTGAGTCATACAAGACAAGGAAAAGCTACGACCATGCCATAACAAGTGAGCAGCGCGCTAACTGAACTTTCTGGCAAGTAATGTTCATTCTTGTTGAACTTCATCCAAGCACAGGAATAATTAACTGTGTCTTCAATGCAGATTCAATGAGGTCCTACAAGGATCTTTTACGGTACAATGTCTATTTATAGTACTACTAGCAGTATACAGTATACATTATTCTAGTATAGGAGGAGATCATGATCCGTATAGCTATGTAAATACCCATCTGGGAACGGAGAGATCCGAAAGTTTGTCACGGATGAGAATGATCACCTCCTATACCAACATTTACATTCTCCTCAGACTAGAGGATCAGCGGAAAAAACACAACAGTCTGAACAATGTGAAGGAAAAAGACTGGTCTTACACGGCTGTAATGATTTTACGGTCCGAAAGTTGCTGATCAGTAATAGACAAGTTCTATTGGGAGAGTCCGTGCAGTGCCGCAATTCACGGCTTTTATGGACATGTTCTATAAATTGTGGACCACGATTGTGGCCCGGCCACACCACGGATAAAATATCCGGTGGTGTAAGAGGCCACATTGAATATAATGTGTCCGCAAATGATCTGCAATTGAAAACCCTCAAACGCGGACTTACATTACAGCCAAAGAGTGGTGTTCCGATAACTGAACCAATATATATGGGGCAACCTTTCAGAATATCTGTACCCAGACCTAAGGCAACTATTGAGACATCCTGAAGAAAGGATCAGCAAGGTTCGCACTAGTGTTATGGTTTCCATCCTTTGGTCCGCTTGGGAACCCGAAAAACAGATACCCGCAGAATCCCATAGACTATAATGAGGTCCACCAGGAGTCTGTCCTACTTGTAAATCTTCTTTCCCCACCTATTTTAAGTGGAATGGGGGATGGAGTCTTATACGGAGACTAAAACACTAGTGTGAATCTAGCGTTAGGTAGATCAACACGGAAAGGGGGGCACTGCAAAAATTTTAAAAACATGCTGTGCAGGGGAGGGGGGTTTCGTTGGAGGCTTATCATTGGATTTTTCTGTAAACCATTTTGCTGTTTATTGTGCTTTTTTGCTCTATGTACTTTATGATGTCTCAATAAAGTCTTGCTTTATTAAGAAAAATAAATAAATAAATAAATAAATGCTGGCTTTCTATTTTTCTTGTTTGTTCTTGTATTGCTTCTATAGCTTCTTTCAGACGTCCTGTTGACTATATACACTCTTAGTCCTCCTGCACATGACCGTGTCCAGTGTACAGGACAGTAAGAGATGAGCGAACACTAAAATTTTCGGGGTTCGAGATCCGATTCGAACAGCCGCACACTGTTCGAACGGGTTTCGAACCCCATTATAGTCTATGGGGGGAAATGCTCGTTTCAGGGGTAGGCAACATTCGATCAAATTCTACTTACCAAGTCCATGAGTGAGGGAAGGGGTGGATTCTTCTCCCTGCGCAGCGTCCCCGCGTCCTCTTCCGGCCTTGAATTCACTCTGCTAGGCATCGGGCCTGGGCAGAGCCGACTGCGCATGCCCACACTACAAGCGGACATGCGCAGTCGGCTCTGCCCAGGCCCGATGCCTGGCAGAGTGAATGCAGAGCCGGAAGAGGAAGCGGGGACGCTGCGCAGGGAGAAGACTTCTAAAGGTAAGAGAAGAAGTTGATTGGCCGACATTAGCATTCTGCCAATCAACGCTGGTTCTGCATCGAATCTTAACTTCGAACAGCTAGTAGTACTCGATCGAGTACGAGTATTTCGAATACCGTAGTATTCAATCAAACACCTACTCGATCGAGTACTACTCGCTCATCTCTAGTCAGTAACAATGGCACATGACACACAGATTGGTATCCATGTGTCATCTGAGCTTTTGACTGACCCATACATTGGAGTGAATGGACCTGCTCCATATTTTGTGGGTCTTCTCTACAGCCCAACTACACACACCTGCAAAAACTAAGGCTGTGGGTATGGACCCATAGAAATTCAGGTGCCCATACTTTGATACAGAATTATGGATCCACAATTACGGATCAAAGGTACGTCATGCATAAACTCTACAGTAACATACTGGTAGTGTTAAGCAGGTGCATAGAGCTGGCTGTTACTATAACCAGAACTCCCTAGCGCCAGGAGCCCCACATTGTTAAAATGCAGTGTTTTGGCTGCAACACAAATACCGCTGCAAAAAAATACTGCATTTTACATTACCTGCAAAGAGGAGATTGACCAGAATCCCATTCAGACATTGCAGAAAAAAAAAAAAAAAAAAAAATCAGGATCAGGTCTTTGAAAATGGCAGCATATCGATAATACCTGCAGTATTTTCCACATTGTTTTGTTTTTTTGCTGTGGAGCCTTAGCATTAGAGAAGAGAAGGATTTTTTTTTACCGTCCCTGTGTACCTAGAGTAGAGCAGAGTATGGGACCCGCCTTAATCCAGCACCTTTTCCAACAAGCAGTCACATGATCAGCTGGGACCAGGAACTGTATGAGCGACCAAGATCAGCTCTATAGTATACGGTAGGAGGCTAGATTCCTCCTGTAACTGGGACTAATATATCAACCCCAATTGCAGGACAAAACAGATTCTAGCCCTCCATCGTGGTCACCTGTGTAAAAATTACTGTAAGGGAGAGGAAAAAGTATTAAATAAAACCTTAGTAGCTGTTTGTGCTATTAAAAAATGTAAATGTGAAAATCAGACACGCTTCCCCTTTTTTTGTTCATATTTTCTCAGATATTAAAATAAAGAAAAAAAAATAAAATAAAAGTAAAAATAAAAACATAAAAATAAAACCCTATTTATCACCAATGTTCATGTACTGCTGATACATCCTATTGACAAGAGGAATAATAAGGTCTGGAAGTTCATTTATTCTAAGGGCAGGTTCACATCTGCACCCGGTCTCCGGTTTAGCCAATCCAGCAGGTTTCCATCTTCTGCCCCGCGAAACTGGACAGGAGACGGAAACCCGGCGGTCAGCTTTCAAACCCATTCACTTGAATGGGTTTGAAGAGGTGACCGTCTGTGTGCGTTTTCTATCTGTCCGTGGAGAAACCGTTTTTTTTAGCCAGACACAAAGTCGGACGTGTAGGACTTGGTGTCCAGTTAGAAAAAACGATTTCCCCGAGGACAGGCAGAAGACTCACACGAGTGATCACCTCTGCAAACCCATTCAAGTGAATGGATTTGAAAGCTGATTGCCGAGATTCGTTCTCCTGTCCAGTTTCGCGGGGCAGAAGACAGAAACCCAAAAGTAGAGACTGGGTGCAGGTGTGAACCCGCCCTTACACTTTCAAGGGGAATACTGGAGGAACGGAACAACTCAGAGCTCTAAAATAGAACTTCAGAATTGTTATTCTATGGGTCAAACAAATATTTACTGAAGCAGACGGGTCAGAAATGTGGACAGGTGCTCGGTCACTAGCTCAGGGCTCCGAAAAAAAATTACATAGTATAACATAATCTGTCTAATCCTGGCCAGATCCATCCGAAAGAGCAAGTGAGTAAATGGTAACACCAATGGCATAAATACATAAAATACAGAAAAAATATGTAACAACATCTAAATAACAAAGCCATCTATAAGGAACATATTATTCCCTACAAATACGTAGTACGATACGACTCTGTTTCTTGTCTTCTACACACTCACAGCTGTTATAGACAAGAATTGCTTGAGATTAATATTCTACATAGTAATAACATGATCAGTATTTATATAGGAGAGCACAAGAAAGCAGGTCAGTGCTGAGAACTCGGCTTGTTGACATTGTGATGGATACGGTAGCAATAAGTATGTGATAAATTTAGTCCTGGTTGCGGTATGTGAAGCATTTATTTGTGTAAACTGAAATGTTTTCATGTACCCTGAGTGGCCAGCATAGCGCTGTATTCTTCCGACATACATCTCCAACAACTGAGCTATACATGAGCAGCCTCCCAAACGCATTTCGCGCTGGACCACATGCCTATATCTAGACTTGGGTAAATATTAAACTAGAAATAACATGGGTGGCTGAGCTGGCAGTCAAACATTTGTGACCCATTTCTGGGATTGTGGATTAGAACGCGAAGGTTACTCAGTGACTTCTTTCATAGTGTCTGGTTAATTTAGGGCATAATTATTTACAGATGCTGCTTTGCATACCTGGCACATCGTCCGCAGCGAAGAATGTGGTGTCTGGGAAGGCGATGTCCCTTGTTACCTCCAGAATTGGGCTTTCCATCAGGACAACACAGGAAAAGATCATAAAAAATGATGGTAATAATAGAGACTTGGTGGCTCAGTGGGCGATATGTTGGCTCAGTGGTTAATATGGTTGCTTTGCAGTGCTGGGGTCCTAGAGTTGGCCTTCTTGGACTTCGTATAGTCTCCTTGTGTTAAAGTGGTTGGCCACTTACTGAGGACAGAAACAACATAAACAACATTTGTGACTCTAGCGCTATCTCCGTGCTCATTGCACCTCCTTTTCTCAGACAATACTGAATAGAGGAGTATAGAGCCGATAGCATCATGCTCCCATATTGTATTGAACTGTCCAAGAGACATCATCATGTGGGACCAACACCCGAAATGTAGAACAATTCATCTGAATCTGGGATGGAGGAGAAGGAGCCCCCCGCTATAGGTCTGGTGCATGTGCACTGTTTACCCTATGGTTAAAGTGGCCCTGACCCACCTTATGTGCAGGACTGATGTGCAGCCAGGGGACCTCATCCTCCTGTGCACCAGAACACACAGATACAGCAGAATGGTCCTAATGTCCATTCTTTGAAGGATTTAGATCGTCAATGTTACTGGGTCTGATGTTTGATATCAAATACTGATGTACAATAACAAGCACTAATGTATGATAGCAAGGGCTGTTGTATGAGGACACGGATTGATGTCTGTTGACAAGGACTGATGTGTGATAACAAGGACTGATCTGTGATGACAAGGACTGATCTATGATAACAGGGGTTGATATACACTCACCGGCCACTTTATTAGGTACACCATGCTAGTAACGGGTTGGACCCCCTTTTGCCTTCAGAACTGCCTCAATTCTTCGTGGCATAGATTCAACAAGGTGCTGGAAGCATTCCTCAGAGATTTTGGTCCATATTGACATGATGGCATCACACAGTTGCCGCAGATTTGTCGGCTGCACATCCATGATGCGAATCTCCCGTTCCACCACATCCCAAAGATGCTCTATTGGATTGAGATCTGGTGACTGTGGAGGCCATTGGAGTACAGTGAACTCATTGTCATGTTCAAGAAACCAGTCTGAGATGATTCCAGCTTTATGACATGGCGCATTATCCTGCTGAAAGTAGCCATCAGATGTTGGGTACATTGTGGTCATAAAGGGATGGACATGGTCAGCAACAATACTCAGGTAGGCTTTGGTGTTGCAACGATGCTCAATTGGTACCAAGGGGCCCAAAGAGTGCCAAGAAAATATTCCCCACACCATGACACCACCACCACCAGCCTGAACCGTTGATACAAGGCAGGATGGATCCATGCTTTCATGTTGTTGACGCCAAATTCTGACCCTACCATCCGAATGTCGCAGCAGAAATCGAGACTCATCAGACCAGGCAATGTTTTTCCAATCTTCAATTGTCCAATTTCGATGAGCTTGTGCAAATTGTAGCCTCAGTTTCCTGTTCTTAGCTGAAAGGAGTGGCACCCGGTGTGGTCTTCTGCTGCTGTAGCCCATCTGCCTCAAAGTTCAACGTACTGTGCGTTCAGAGATGCTCTTCTGGCTACCTTGGTTGTAACGGGTGGCTATTTGAGTCACTGTTGCCTTTCTATCAGCTCGAACCAGTCTGGCCATTCTCCTCTGACCTCTGGCATCAACAACGCATTTCCGCCCACAGAACTGCGGCTCACTGGATGTTTTTTCTTTTTCGGACCATTCTCTGTAAACCCTAGAGATGGTTGTGCGTGAAAATCCCAGTAGATCAGCAGTTTCTGAAATACTCAGACCAGCCCTTCTGGCACCAACAACCATGCCACGTTCAAAGGCACTCAAATCACCTTTCTTCCCCATACTGATGCTCGGTTTGAACTGCAGGAGATTGTCTTGACCAGTTGCCGCCATGTGATTGGCTGATTAGAAATTAAGTGTTAACGAGCAGTTGGACAGGTGTACCTAATAAAGTGGCCGGTGAGTGTATAATAACAAGGACTGATCTATGATGACAAGGACTGATGTGTGATAACAGTGGCTGATGTACCATGACAAGGACTTATGTGTGATGACCATGAAGCTGCAGTACTGTGGAATACATTGGCTCTATATAATGAACAGAAACTACAATATGATTGGACAATGTCCCTTAAATGACTAGCTCGTGTGCACATACTAAACGATCAGGGTCAGTGACTGATGGCCGTGTCCAGTCTTAGCACTAACATGAGATTAAAGGCTTAGGTTCAATAACTGCTCCATATATCAACTGAGATCTAAAAAACAGAAATCACTTTAAGGACGAGCTAAAGGCAAATCTGAATATGATCTTATAGGATAAAACAAGATGAACGTGAACGATCTAGGAAGGATTAATAGCTAATACATACATATTACCGAACTCAGTCCCATCACTGATAGCTAAGAGTCTCTGTAACACAGAAGCCTGATACCGGACCACCGCTATATAACCTACACTGATGAAGTCATCAAACTCCAATGGAGTCTCTCCTGTATAAAGTCCATAAAAAAATTAAGTCCATAATGTAAAACCTTATTATATTGGCTGCACATGTATAATATCTGGGAGGTAGCAGAATATATCTGTATTAATAAACCTGAATTATGGTATCACAAAGATCCTACTGTAGGATAGGGAAATATAAAAAAAAACACGAAACCTTGGTGATCTTCAGTAGTTGATACCTTTTTAATGGCTAACTCATAATGATGACAAATGGCTAACGTTTCGAAGCGCAAAAGGCTCCTTTGTCAAAGCAAATTGAAAAACATTTTTGAAGGATGTATATATATATATATATATATATATATATATATATATATATATACACAGAGCAGGCACAAAGGGTGTTAGATTTCAGGAGGAGAGGGGGGGGGTTGTTAGTAGTTGGTGAGACAATGTAAGCAATTGGTGGAGACATTTGGTCGAGACAATGTGGTAATTGGTGGAGACAATATAAACACTTACAGGTCCTTGTCAGATCACACGCTACTGTAAAAAGACATGAACCCCTGTGATGCATAGGGAAATAAGCATGGCAAGTTAAAGGGGGTTTCACACCCAACACCCTTACTAATCAACAGTTTTAAGAGCTGTTCACCTGGGTTGATATGCTGGGTCCTGGTGGCAGACTACCTTTAACCCTTTCCCAACAGCGTACTATTATGACAAAGATGGTGGGCATTCAGGAGCTGAGCAGCAACCATAGACCGCCAGTTCTCCAATGTAGTTCTTATGCACAATTGCTAAAAAGTATCTGGTCATTAACAAGTTAAAGATCGCTTTGCACAAATATTTATTATTCTTTTATTGTATCAAAAATGATAAAATTAAAAAGTTTACAGATATCCCAGCAGTTATGCGGTGGGACCGTATAGGTCTCCAAGGATGCAGACTACAAACAACCCCTTTGTAGTCAGAGTCACTCCGTTCTTCCAATGAATTTTTCATCATTAACCAGTAACAAGTATTAATATATTAATTTATTAATACATAATGATATTGCTCACTGTGAAGAGAATACTTCTAAAAATCGCCATAGACATATTATACTGTACAACGCACCTGTCAAAGTGTAACCGAAGGAAGATAGATGTATAGAACAAAGAGTAATAGGGAAAGTGTGGAGCGCACAGGACACTGTGATTTATAGGAAGGTACATTAAGTTCTTGTTAGTAAATACTTAATATGGTGAATGGTGTAGAATGGCTGTTCCTTTTGTACCACGGACTGCGGAATGTATTAAATCAGACAGATCTCAGAAAGTGAGATATTGAATAAAGTTCCACCCACATCTCCATATTTCCTTTACGACTCCCTCTAACAAGAGATCACTTTACAGGAGGGAGGAAGAGCCATTACTCATACCACAAGTGTAATGATCAGGTTAGAGCCCCTGCCAGTAACCCCTTAGCAGGACTCTCAGAAAGGAGCCAAATCAATGCCGCATTTTAGTCCAATCAATGAATCCTCTTCGGTTGTCTCAACGCTATTGTACTTTATTATGGCAGGAGATGCTTAATAGGATCTACCTATCTGGACATTCATATGTCATATGCATTGTTTTATGTTGACTAAATAAGAATAATTAAAGGGGCAAACCGACTTCTAAAATATACACAATGCACCATATTTACTAAAATATTTTCAGAAAATACATACAATTATGTGTGTCAAAGTCTCAAAGTACCCCTGGTATTTGTAAGTTATAAGAAGTTTCTGCTAGTTACATCCACTATTCTTTGTTTTACTAGGTCAAGGATTCCCTTTTATATCATGTGCTTACCAGAGGGACCCCCACCCTCATTTATTCATTGAAGACTGAAGGACATACAGGGCTGAAAAGATTACATGGTAATGCGTGTAAATATATTGGACATGTACTGTAAAACTGACATCATATTAGTAAGAAATAAAGATACATAATTGTTGTATTAAAGTATTGTTAAAAGGGTTGTTCAGGTTTAAGGATTTTAGGTCTGACATCTGACCCCCACACCCACATTGCCACTTCTGGTGCCTGTACCCTACACAATACAGGGTTGGGGGCAGCAAGCTTCAGTGTCTGTATAGTGACCGGGTGCTGATATTGCAGCCCTATACAGACCATCTGCTTCTGGCCCTGTATTGTATATAGTATTGGCATCAGAAATGGCCTGTACAGCTGATCAGTGCAGGGGCCAGATTTCAGCCTACAACCAGATCTTTATATCCTATTCTAAAGCCTGGACAGTCCCTTTATTTGATCATATAAATGGGGCATGTTCCTTCAGATACCAGATTTCATGAAATATCTTCCCATAGGAGCAATACTGAAGAACAAGGAAAAAAATCTTACGTAATATATTGCCATGTAGAGGAACCATACTGGGTGACATATGATATACCTATACCTCTATAGTACAGATTCCTTCAGAGTCATAGATGCCAGAGTACATGAGCCCTTATACTGTATTGTAAGATAAATCATTGCAGATGTAACCAAAACTACATTTTGTCATCATCATTGCCCTTCTTTAACAACCATAACATCTCCATCGAATATACATATAATAGTACCCTATAGTGCTCATTGCCATGTATAATACTGCAGTAACAATACCTCCAACCAGCATTAAGTAATACTTGGTATTTTAGGGTTAAATGTAAGCTACTGTCAGACATAGCCCTACAAAACAAGTACTGTGCCTGAATACTAGAATGGACAGTGGCGTGGTATGAGTCCAATTCCCAGCTTGCTCCTTGGCTCCAGTCCTTGGAGGCTCCTTAAGACTGGGGGAGTCACTATAAGGGGTGCAGAGGTAGCAGTTGCTATTGGGTCCCGGACCCGAAGAGGATAGAAATTTTGTTCTGCCTCATACCATTACTCTAAATGGGACCAGTTAGGTAGAGTCCCCATTACTGATGTTATATTGGGGCCTAGGAACTTCATGTTACACTTCTGCCTAGGACATAGGAACCCTGAAGAGTCGGCAGGCTAATATGTCCAATACATACTTTTTAGTGCCATTTGATCCGGAGCTTAATGGGCAAGTTACTTGTGCATTACTTGCCTAGGAATAAGCCCATTGGGCTTGTAGTATTAAGGGGATATATAGGACACGGCAATGGTGCTTACCTCTAGTTTAAAATAGATCTACTTGCACTGAGTCACATCTATGAACAGACCTTATAGTCTATGCTTGGTAATGGAAAATGTTCACCTAATTGAATTAGATCTGCAGGTTCAGCCCGGGCGAGCCAAGCCGTCCTTAATAGCTCGGCACATAAATACAGGAACCAAGACACTTTAATATTTAACATTTATGTAGGAATATATTGAACATACTGCGGACACTTCAGATACAAGGACCACTTCCAAGCTGCTGGGAAGGAGGCAAACCCTTGAATGGAGATGGATGATTCAGAAGGGTTCATTAATATTAATTTCCCTGTTTTAATTGATATAGGAGAGAGGCAGCCTCACTATAAAGTGCTGCAGTCAAGGATTTTATTTTTATCTGGTCCATAGTACTATGGGATGAGCTCATATGGTGTAGTAGACATGGAAGTAGGGGATGCTATCTGTCGGTGAGAGGTAAATAAAATACCAAAAATATCAAAGGCCTTTCATGATAACCAAATCAATATGGTAGATTTAACAGAACCTGGCAGATGGTTTTTCCACCATAAAATGGCCCCATCACGTGTAGGCCGGTTCCTCCTGGATGTCGCCGACATCTCCTTCAACTCAATATCAAACCATCGTAGTACATTGTAGGGGACGTTATGATATATACACACCTTTCAATAGTACAATAGATGCATCATATATTGGAAAGGGAGTTGTATAAATATGCAAATGAGGCTCAAGTGCAATGAAAGCTCTGGCACGCCCACTGCACTTGGGCTTTATTTACATATTTCTAAAAATAATAATGGCTTTTTCAAGGAATTTTTGCAACTACGGACCATCTGAAGGTGTAAGGGCCCCTTCACACGGCGTATACGCTCACTGCTTTGGAGCGTGTAAACGTTCCGTAGCAGCGGCGTCTAAAGCACTTCCCATTGTTTTCTATGGGAGCCGGCAGACGCGCACTCCCCATAGAAATGAATGGAAAAAGCAGCCCATTCATTTCTATGGCGAGCGCACGTATGCCGGCTCCCATAGAAATCAATGCGATCTGCTTTTAGACGCCGCTGCTACGGAACGTTTACACGCTCCAAAGCAGTGAGCGTATACGCCGTGTGAAGGGGCCCTAACAGTGCGAAGCATGTTGTTCCCTATAGTACACCAAGGAACAAAGCCTTCAGTGGGTGCTTGATCTGTTGAGCACAAAGTACAGCCAGACATGCGTATATCAGACTGGCCATACATGGTAGGTTAGGGGGGCCTTTATGTGACAGTCCAGTTGATGTTGGGATGATTCATATAAATCATCCAACCATTGACATTAACATCTAAAATTACTAATCAGGAGATGTCAAGCAGTTTATATGTTGGGTGGGGGGTGGGGAACAAGAGCTGCTGATCAGCTTTCGACAATTCACGGCATCTACATATCTGATCATCCTGTCTATCAGCAAACGAAAATCTAGTGTATATGGGCAACCGAAGGTGTAGCCTACTTGATGTGGAGTGATAGAATTCTATTTCTATGTAAAAAAAAAAAAAAAAAAACTTTATAACAAATATTTGTTTTTGCAATTCCAAATTATTGAACATTTCTAACAAAAAAAAACCAAACAAACAAGTGAAAGCAATATAACTACAGACATGACCCAAGGTGCAAACAAGCAACCATTCTGCAGCCATTCCCGAAGTCTAGGATGATTCTTTCCCATTGTCTTGAAAGTTACGACTAGAAATGAGTGAGTATTGAAATATTCAATATTCATTTCGAGTAGCCCCTCAATATTCGACTGAATATCAAATCCCATTATAGTCTATGGGGAAAAAATGCTCGTTTCAGGGGAAACCACAATTCGACTAAGGAGAGTCACCAAGTCCACAATGACACCCCAAGAAATTATGCCAACGCCTCTGGAATGCAACTGGGACAGCAGGTGAAGCATGTCTGGGGGCATCTAACACACCCAAGTCCCAGTATTACCCCACTATCACAGCCTATCAACTAGACAAATTCCAAACTCACTAGAACCTCTATGGAAAATGGAAAAATACTTGGAAACCTTCTTTCCTCTACATTAATATGGACATAAACACAAATTTAAACCTATAGAAACATTAGCATGCGCTCATCACAATCCCTGACTTGATAGCTGCGTTAAGCAGGGTGCAGGGTACAACGCAGACCAGGCCCGAGCACCAGGAACAGGTGTTACAAGGGCTAGCGGATGATGCTTCCAGCTGATTTTCCACCAGCCAGTCAGCCACTACCTCCAGTCATGTTCATACCCAAGAGTCTTCCCCTCCTTCCTCCTAACATGCCCAATCATCCCAGCAGAGTCATCCCACCCTTGCCCCCTCCCAGGAGCTGTTTTTGGATCCTTTTCCACTCTTCGACTGTTCAACCACTTCACGAATCCAAGGAGCTAACAGACGAATTTCTCTGTCCTGATGCCCAAACACTGGAGCATCTGCCATCTCCTGCCGATTTTGTGGTTGTGGACCCGCAACAAGAGTTTCTCGGCCTCAGTGATGATGACGAGACACAGTTGCCATCAGGGCAGGCTATGGTTATGTGCAGTTTGCAGTAAGAGGAGAGTGAGCAATTGGAAGTGTGTAGTGTGGAAAGCTGTGTAGATGTGGAGGCAAGTGCAGCACCAAAAAAGGTGGCTACAGGCAGAGGCATGTCCAGAGGCAGAGGACAGCTGCTTCACAGAAGCCAGGGCAGACCCAGCAAGGCCCAAGATGTTCCCTGTCCTAGCCACTCAAGAAAAACTCCCCCATCCGGGCCACATAGCTCGATGGTGTGCAGATTTTTCAATGTATGAGTGGAGGACAAACTGAGTGCGTTTTACACACTGTGCAACTCAAAACTAAATAGGGGCTCAGGAAAGCACTGGGCTCAGTGGGAGAGAGCAAATGCAGGACAATCGTCTCCCGGCGTTGCAGACACTGCCTCTTTCACGGTTTCCAGTGCTGGTGCTGCAGTCCAGACCACCAGCCTGGACACCTCCACATCTGCCTCTGACACTTTGGGGAGTTCACCCTCATCTGCCCCTTTTCTGCCTCTGCTCCTTTTGCCTGCACCATCATGCACCTCTACCCAGCAACTCCCATCTCCCAGACATTTCATTGCAGGCAGAAGTACAGCACAAGCCATCCACATGCCCAAGCCTTCAACGGCCTCATCTCAAAACTGCTAGCCCTGGAGATGTTGGCGTTTATGCTAGTGGAGACTCAGGCCTTCCGTGACCTTATGGCAGCTGCAGCACCTTGCTATGCTGCCCCTAGCCATCACTACTTCTCTTGGTGTGCCATCCCCACCTTGCGCCAGCACGTGTACCATAACATCAGTTGGGCACTGAATTCTGCGCTTTGCTCTAAGGTCCAATTGACCACCGACACATGGACAAGCGCATGCGGTCAGGGACACCGCTTCTCTATAATGACAGGCTGGGTGAATGTAGTGGAGGCTGGGCCCGGCTCACAAACTGGGGTGGCCTATCTCCTCTCCCAGCCCAAAACTCATTGCAGAGGTTCTCAGAAAGCCTACTCAGCTGCAACGTCGACCCCACCTGCAAGCTGTAAACACTGCAGGACTGGCGTGTGGAGAAGTCAGCAGGTTGTGCTGAAGCTCAGCTTGGCCGACAGAAAACACACTGCCCTCGAGGTGAGGGATGCCATCCTAGATGAAACGGCAATGTCTTTCTCGCCGATGCACCTGGGCCCAGGCATGGTCGTGTGTGATAATGGCCAGAACCTGGTAGCGGCTCTGGAGCTTGCCAGACTCAAACATGGTCAACACATGGCCCACGTTTTCAAATTGTTGGTACAAAGGTTTTTAAAAACCTACCCCATTGTGCCTGATATACTGGTGAAAGTGCAGCCATTTTCGTAAGTCTAAAGTAGCCGCTGCTAGCCAGAAAACATTCAGAGCACACTCTGGTCTTCTCACCGTTGGATGACAGAGGAAGATGAGGAGGATGAAGTAGCATTTGATGTCACTGTCCCACACGAGGCTAGCAGGGAAGTTCAGTGCATGCCATTGCTTCAGCGCAGATGGTGTGAAGGGGAGTCAAAAATGGAGGAAATGGAGAGTGACCCTTCCTTTGGGGGCAGCAAAGTCATGCCAAGTAACACTCTGGCACACATGGCTGACTTCATGTTAGGCTGCTTTTCCAGAGACAAAGGCATTGTTCACATCATGGAAAGCAACCAATACTGGATTTTTGTAATCCTCGACCCCTGGTATAAAAATAACACCTCGTCTTTCATTCTGGTAGGGGAGAGGAATAATCGCATAAATGATTGCCACAAGCACCTGGTGCAGAATATGATGGAAAAGTTTCCGTCAACCCTCGCTGGCGGCAGAGAGGAGATTTCCTCAAAGAGGATAACTGCCATCTGGTCCACAACCACCAGGGGAACACTCTCCAAGGTGCGGGACACGCTACTGCACGTTAATGGAGGCTCCCCCAGCTGAGGTTAGGGTGAGTTTGGCGAGGGGGTGCAAGTGTGCCCCCCAGTTAGCCTTTTTGGTGGCATAGAGTGTACACAATGAACCCCAACTGTCACTTGCTGAGCCACTCTTCTACTTGTAACTTCATGATAGAACCTGCGTGTCTATGCTTTGTTTTCAGTTCTACTTAGATTTGTGCACCTGCATTTCAAGTTTATGCGCCATTCTGTGACTTCAGCCCACAAGCAGTGTTCTTTTTTGTGCCCTTCTGTGCCAATTCAGTCCTGCCCCACCAGTAGGCATTCTTTCTTCCCTATCTTTGAATTGTGACTTGCTCCAGCAGCGTTTACAGTCTCAGCCCCATTCTGTTGCTTGAGCCCAGGTATATACTGTATACCAGTGCTACGGAATTTCAGGCCTAAAAAGTGGTTTTGAGAACTTTCTGCAGGCTGAGCCTATAAGCTGATGGTGTTTATAGACTCATCAAGCAGTGTTGTTGGTTTCAGACTTTTTCCTGCCTAGCAGAAGCTAAAATTTCTCTCTGACCCTCAGCACGATGTCTCTCCCTATCTATCCCAGCCGCAAAAGACACAAACATGGCTGCCACTATCCTTATAGGTCCGAGGTCACCTGATTTAGCCAGCCAATGACTTTTTCCTATTTTTTTTCCAATGCCTACGTTTTCCTGCTTCCTGTCCCACCTTCCCTGCACAGTTATTGGTGTAAAAAAGTGCCAAGGAAGGTGGGAGGGGATACGAATTTTTACTGCGTTTACCACGTGGTATTTGTTCGATATCAAATATATCGAATAGCCTGATATTCGATCGAATACCTACTCAATCGAACGCTATTCGCTCATCTCTAGTTACGAACATGAAGTTTCTGTAACTTCTTTCTGTTTTCTATGCAGGTGACAATGACAGACATTATTAAATAATGAAGGATTGATACAATATCCTGACAATCTCTGTATTCTGTGCTTCGGTCTCACTTCTATGTACTTTTTACCTTTTGATATGCCATGTTGGATTAACATACTGGATAAAACACACTTGTCTCTCTTCCCATTGTATCCTAGTCAGGAAGCTTACAAATTGGCTTTAAAAAAAAAAAAAAAAAAAAAATTGAATACATTATTTCAGACAATGTACAAATAATATATAATTCTCACTGCGAGCCCTGAAAACACGCTTTTGTAAATAGAGAAACCGCATAGAAAGTCCTTGTGTGCCTGTCAAGGGCTTGATAAGTGGCTGCGCTGCTATCAAAAAGACTCGTGGTGAGACTATTTTTAGAGCAGTTCCGGTTATATAAATTGACTATTGAGGGGGTAGCCAAGTCCTAGGTGCTTTGCATTTGTAAACATTTTGGCTGTCTTGTCTTTGCACTTTTTACAGGGCGCTCATAGTACAATCTGTATTTTCTACTTAACATGAGCTGTAAGGGACAGGAAAGCTATCATCACCCAGGGCCAACGCAGAATTGTTAAAGAGTTTCCAAGAGCATTAGTGCCACAGATATGGCAATATGCCCATAGGCAGTGGTTAAATTGGGCCAGAACTCAGCAAAATGACTAAGCGTTCCGGCATAAATGTATCTGAAGCAGAATGTGCAGAACCTAAAAAACACTGTTACTTACCTCTCCTGGCTACGGATGGCTTTGGGCCTACCTAGTGTCGTCATAGACATCACATTGGCTGGGGCTTGCGTCCTAATGCATCGTGATGCAAGCCCCTGCTTATGTGACGTCCAGCATCTTTAACAACATTGAAAGTGGCTAACATCTGCAGGGAGTGCGCCGGAGCCAGGGAGAGGTAAGTAACAGTGTTTTTCTGTGTCCTCCCCTTGCCCTGCATCTGGGGTAAGACTATAATAATTGTTTATGAGTGTTCACAACAGGGCATAATACGGTGTGCAGGGGCCACTATGGGGTGTAAATAGTGGCCCCTGCACAAATTATTATGCCCCATAGTTGCCATTGCACAAAGTATTGTGTGCAGAAATGCAGGGGGGGGGGGGGGGGTTGTAGGGTCGTCGGTCGGTCGGTTAGGGTCTTTGGCGGGCGAAGAAGAAGGGAACGTTCCCCCTAAAAAATTTCCCAATTTAAGCCATAGGTTAGCCCATAGGTTATACTCATTGCGGCAGATTGGCCTCAAAATCAACGGCGAATTCTATTGTGAATCTCCCACCCATTGCCGTTGGGTCTTTGCTGGTTTCCAAAGCAAAGGCCCAGTGGTTATGTCTGCATTCAGAGACCATGCCATTGTGGACATATCACTATATACATCCTTTGATCAATTGTCACAAAGACTGGGTGCACTGTCCCTGGATCAATTCATTGCCCTGACAACCAGGAGCCTATTGAAGACTCTTAGACATATTATTACCAGGCTTCTATTACACAATGGCAATGGATTTTACAATAAACTGCAATAAATTAATATTGCAGTATATTGTATAAGTGATCAGTCCCCTAAAATGAAAATAAAAAAAAAATTGAAATATATTTTTTTTAAATAATAAAATAAATTAAGTACAAAATTTCAAATCAACTTTCCCCAGATTTCATATTTTCCCAGAACTTTCTCTAGATTTCGTATTTTTCTTAAAATTCTTCCACTAGGGGGAGCTCACTGGATAGGGTTTTTACAGCTGGGAGTCCGTACGTGTCACCATATTTAGTGTACGGGAAAAACACACATTTTTCCTTAGCAAATCATTCTGTTGGGGTGGGGGAGAGGTAAATTCAGAAAATTCAGAAAGCTATTTTACAATAGAAGAAGGGTGAATTGTGTAACAAAGTATAGTGCCAAGCTCAAATCGGCTAAAATAAACTTTCATGAAAAAAATTAAAATACAAGACAGTTACCCTTCAAGCTCAATAATAAATCCATATGCAAAGAGTTCCCTCTAGTGGTAGCAGAAAGAATGTTTTGGGAAAATGCACAACATATTCTGCAGGGCTATACATGCACAGCAGGCACTCACGCTGGTGAATGTTCACACTAGTGTCAATTCTAATCAGAAGGAATGACTGAGAAATTAAAGAGTAAAACACCCATTTTAATAAGGCCTAAAATGAGCTTACCATGAAAAAATTTTATGGCATCATTTCCAGTCCATTCAGATAAGGCCCAGTTCACATTTGTGTTCGGTTTTCCATTTAGGGAGTCCGCTTGGGGACCCCCGAACGCATTAAAAAAGCGGTGAGCTTATGAAAGCACATGGACCCCATAGACTATAATGGGGTCCATGTTTTTTTGTGCAGTATCCACACAAGTCATGCAGAGAGAAAAGTACTTCAGCATACCTCCCAATCATCCCGGATTCTGTTGGACATTACAGTATTCAGGGTCCTGTCCCGCAATCCCGGTCAGCAGGAGGTATGTCCCGTCTTCAACTTTGAATGCAGAGGAGTTGAATACACAGGCGAGTGAAGTAGGAGCTGTCGTCAGGAAGGAAAGGTCAGTAGAAGTGTTTTTTTTATGTTAAACCTTGAAGGCAAATTGAGAGGGAACATAATGAAGGGGGCATATGAAACTAGGGGCAGATGAAGGGGGGGGACATTAAACCGTAGGAGTATCTGGAGGGGGACCTGTCTGCCTTTAGTTGCCCTCAGTTTAATGCCTCCAGCTACCCCTACGGTTTAATGTCCCCTTCCAGCTGCTCTAGTTTAAAGGGGCTCTATCAGCAAAATTTTGCTGTATAAGCCCCACATATGCGCGAATAGCCTTTAAAAAGGCTATTCAGGCACCGCTAATCTTATTTTAAACCCCCGTCCCATTTAAAAAAAAACAAACTATAAAAACATATAGATAAATCCTACCTGAATGTAGGGGGACTGTAGGAGGATTATACTGTGTGGGGGCACATGAAAATATAGGAGAGTATGTGGGGACAGTGTAAAAGTGGGAGGAGCTAAATGTGCCGCAGTGCGCATAGCGCACCGCACATTTTGTCCCTCTTTCTCTTCTTCAAAGGTTGGGAGGTATGCTTCATAAACTACTTTTCTCTCAGCATGATTCATGTGGACACCGCATGGAAAGCACATGGACCCCATTATAATCTATGAGGTCCATGTGCTTTCATTGCTCATCGCTTTTTAATGCATTCAGTATTTCCCAAGCGGACTCCCTAAACAGAATACCGAACACATATGTGAACCAGGCTTAACAATATTAAGAAGTCAAGTATTATATGGTGTAGGGGGCTCTTGTATAACAAATGTGATCACTATGGAGAGCATTATACTGTGCTGGGGAAACTCCCCCCACCACGACCAAAATGCCCCCCACCATTGGATTGCATATGCCCCTGTCTCCTCCAGTTCAGTGCACAAATATTGCTCTATTTAGTCCCATGTGCATGCATATGGGAGAATCTGGGGAGATAGCTTTTGGCCAAATGCTTCTTCAGCTGACAGTTCTGTAAAGTGTATGTCTGGCTTAGGACCTATCAGATAAAAAAGGAAAAAAAATAATTTTTTTCTTTCTGCAAATGTGCTGTATGAGATTGTGGGAAGTATCTAACACCAAGACTTCAGGGTGTGTAGAGAAAACAAGGAAGCATTACAAGACCACATCACGGACCACCTTGTTATTAGGGCTGGGGATCAGACTTGAGGGTAAACCTCTCTTAAAGGGGCAGCTCTGTGTCACCTTTTCCACAAGTGTTTGATACTATTGCACCTTGGAGCTGACGTATTTGATCCCATCCGAGCACCACCTGCGGGAAGTTTGTATGTTCTTCCTATATTTGTGTGAGTTTCCTTTGGCTGCTTCTGTTTCCACCCATAATGTAAAATATACTGTAAGGTTAATTGGCTTGTAATAAAATGGCTTTAGTGTATGTGCGTGTTTGTACATGTGGTAGGGAAACTTCTCTGCTGCCAGCGGCAGGGTGCGATGTGAATGAAGGCATTCTCTGTGAAGCTCTAGGAACATAAGGACAACGCCTAAATAAAGCGTCAGAACTTATAACCCCGAATCTCACGTTCTGCCATCACAAATAATGAACCGACCAAGTGACATCCTCGACTTATGACAGCATCTTACAAGAAATGTGACGCAGGGGTGAAGATAGCAATGAGAATATGACAGAAAGGCTATTAAAAGCTGATGTCCTATGATGTCATCGGTGTATTAAAATAAGGCGTGAATATGATCTCTGTAAAGGACTTCTCAAGCAAAGACGCCATTTGTATCCGGTTACTGTGCTGCATACCAGTAGTGCATACCTGTATAGATACCATAGCAATGCTAAAGAACCTTTAAATCTGCAACCATAAGAGGAAACAGTATAGTCGGCCATATACATAAGGCAGCAGAACACCCTCTGGTAAGACTCATATGAGCATGCATATGTACTGGGAAAGCAGCTGACAGTCTCCTATTGCAGCCATATATCTGCTTGAGAAAAAAAAAACATCTCAACTGCCCGAACCGTCCCCGAGCTCCAAACACATTAGATGGTGGTTCACTTCCAATCAAAATGATGATTTAGGCGGCTGAGCACTGGTGACGTATTATCAGTGACATCATCGGTACCCAACATGTGACCACTGAAGCCAGTGATTGGCCACTGTAGACACCTGAGCTGCTTCACATCTTACCCAGCCAGTGTCTGCACATGATGGAATGGGTGAATATTGCTTCTTTTTTTATGTTGCTCACCAACCCCCGACTAGACAGGTCCTCCGGAGCCAGTGGCATAACTAGGAATGACGGGGCCCCGTGGCGAACTTTTGACATGGGCCCCCCAACCGACACCAACGCCGAAGACCTCGACCGACCCCCTCCTCCGCACTCTATTATGTCCCCTGCACTCAGTATTATGTCCCTTAGTAGCCCTGCACACAGTATTATACCTAATAGTGGCCCCTGCACACAGTATTATGTCCAGGATCGGCAAGTAAATAGGGCCCGTAACAGCCAATTAAAAAAAAAACAAAAAAACACAACGGTAGCGGCTGTCACCAGGCCCCCTAATGGCCCGGGCCCTGTGGCAGCTGCCTCCGCTGCCTCTATGGTAGTTACGCCCCTGTCCGGAGCAAAATCTTCTCCACGTAGATGCTCTTCATTTTAGCCAAGAAATGATCATCCCAAACAATGGATTCCCTTTATATGAACTCAGCACTTCAGCTGGGAAGTGAACAATCTAAGGGTGCATGCACACTGAGTAACGCCGGGCGTGTATGAGAGCCGTACACGCCGGCATTACAGCAGACTGCCGAACACTTCCCATTCACTTCAATGGGAGCGCTCGTAACAGCGGCTTTTACGAGCGCTCCCATTGAAGTGAATGGGAAGTGTTCGGCAGTCTGCTGTAATGCCGGCGTGTACGGCTCTCATACACGCCCGGCGTTACTCAGTGTGCATGCACCCTAAGGCTCCATTCACACAGAGTAACGCCAGGTGTTTTTTATGCTTATTTTGTGCTTAATTTTACAGCTGTAAAAAGACGTTTCCATTGAGTTCTATAGAAAAATATGTCCGTTTTTTACGTCCGTTTTTTTTGTGTCCGTTTTTTTTGCGTCCGTTTTTTTACGGACGTATTTCACTATAGAACTCAATGGAAACGTCTTTTTACAGCCGTAAAAATACACACAAAATACAAACAAAAAACGCCTGGCGTTACTCCGTGTGAATGGAGCCTAAGCACTCGGTTAGTAGGTTAACTAATACACAGCTTCAACACAGGGCCGCCGATAGGCCAGTATTACTGGTACTGGCGTCAGGGGCCCAGCCAAATTGAAAACTGGTGGGGGCCCGGTTTTGGCCCGCCACCGTGTGCCGGCCCCCTGGCGCCTGCACCAGTCATTCAGGGCCGGCGTCAGCGCAGGGCATAGTCGGGCAAGTGCCGGGGCCCACAGAGCCTCTTGGGGCCCCCGGCACTTGCCCGCCCCAGCACTTGCCGGTCCCGATTTCAGCTCATCGGCGTCCGTCGGACAAAGGGGGATGAAGGGGGTGGGGAGAGAATGGCATAACACTAGTGCAAATGAAGGGGGTGGGGGAGAGAACAGCATGACACTGGGGCAGATGAAGTGGGGGGGGGAAATGGCATGACACTGGGGCAGATGAAGTGGGGGGGAGAATGGCATGACACTGGAGCAGATGAAGGGGGGGAGAATGGCATGACACTGGGGCAGATGAAGGGGGGGAATGGCATGACACTGGGGCAGAATGGCATGACACTGAGGAAGATGAAGGGGGGCAGAATGGCATGACACTGAGGAAGATGAAGGGGGGAGAATGGCATGACACTGGGGCAGATGAGGGGGGAACGGCACGACAATGGGGCAGAGACGGGGGGACATGAAACTGTGGGCAGTTGAAAGGGGGAGAACAGCATGAAACTGGGGACAGAGATGGAGGGGGGACATGAAACTGGGGACAGAGGAAGGGTGTATATGAAACTGGGGGAGAGATGGAGGGGGGTATATAATTTACGGGTGACTGTAGGAGGATTATACTATGTGGGAGCACATGAAAAATGAATGGGTGGAGTCAACAGAAAAGTGGGCGGGGCTAAATGTGTCGCGGGGGGCAGACACTTAGGCTGTATGGGGCCCCAAAATTCCTGATGGCGGCCCTGCTTCAACATGTTACCACTACTGACCTTGCAGCAATGTCTCAATAATGCCATAAAATGCCTGGCATACAAGCGGCAGTGATGTGGCGCTGACCCTGGAATGAATTGCCATTGATATGCTCTGAAGTCTGGTGCAAAGTACAAGTGATTCTGTGCTGTGCCTGATGCCAAGTGTGTGCTGACCTTATAGTCATGTAATAGCCTGCCATTTACCCCTGGCGAAAGCTGTCAATAATATTATCTAATATCTGACAAGGCTGCAATTTCACTATAGTCTTCCTATGAGGTCCTGTGCTTAGCATGTACATAAAACGCATTGTTAATTTTTTTGATCTGCAAGATGAATATGACATGCTAAGATATGACAAGCCTCCGAATCCATCATACAACATCCATGACAAGCTTTGAGTTTGTACCTGCAATGTGGTGTGTACTAACCTTAAGTTTCACTATGACTTACGGGCTGTGAACATCCCCTTACCCAAATCCATATCAGGTTGAGCCTCATGTCCCAGCGCGCAGATCAAAATAGGTTTCTTTCCATCTCTCAATAAAAGAAGCCCAACATGTTGCCAAAGGTTGATCAAGGTTTTCCTCATTCTGAGACAATGCTACCCCCATCTGGTAAAAATATAATTGACATTATTTCATTGATTCTTGAATTTTTCATCATTTGCTTTTGCATTACATATTTCCTTATAGCAAAAGAAACAGGATTGTAAATTATTAACCATTTCACGTGAAATAAATAAATCCAATTAAACTTCTAAAAAGTAGAAAAGAAAATAATTTGAAAGTGAAAGTCCCTTGCGTGATGAATTATCCCTCCACACATAATACGTGCTATGGAACTCCAAAACTATAGATTATATCTGACGTGATCAGAGAGATCTGTATTGCTTAAGTTTTAGTTATACAATAAAGCGAAATATAATATCATAAAAAGTCATAGGCCCATTTCACATTGGCGCATGAGTTTATGTTCAGGGGGTCCACATGGGGACCCCACAGAGGGGAAACCTCATCTGCATAAAAAGTGGTTACCTTAGGAAACCCGCGGACCCCATAAAATATAATGTGGTCCATGTCCACACGAGCGAAAAGGGCTTCTTGCAGGACTTTTCCTCCGCATTTTTCATTCAGAGAGGAGAATGGAGTGGCCCGAACGCAGGTGTGAACTGGGCCATAGATGGTCGGAAACCAGAGTATAAGGCCCAGAGTATAACATACCTCCCAACCGCCGCGATTTCCGCTGGACATTCACGATTTCGCTGTCAGAACTCAGCTCCTTGCTTTGCCGCTGCATTCCGGCGGGTGAGCGAGGAAACAGTGAGTTTAATGTGTGTACACATTGAGGTGGAACATGAAACTGGGGGCAGAGGAAGGGGGGGACGGCATAACACTGGGGGCAGAGATGGGGGGACATGAAACTGGGGGCAGAGATGGAGGGGGGACATTAAACTGGGGGCAGATGAAGGGTGTATATGAAACTGGGGGAGAGATAGAGGGGGGACATATAATTTACGGGTGACTGTAGGAGGATTATACTGTGTGCGGGCACATTAAAAATTAATGAGTGGGCGGAGTCAACACAAAAGTGGGTGAGGCTAAATTTGCCACGGCGCACGACGCACATTTTATCCCTCTTTCGGTTCTTCAAAAGTTGGGAGGTATGCACAAGTCGTGATTGAACAGCACCGGCCATGCTTCTATAGCCTCATTTATTCAATGGATAGGGATCATGGGAGCACAGCCGCAGGAATAGGACCTGTCCTGAGTTTTTCGGCCCATAATACACGGTCAGGTGCGTGGGCCGACAGATATGATTTGCCCAGTGTACCATCTGGGAAAAACTTGGATAGCACACTGAACTGGCAGATGGTCAATAAGTGGAGGCCCGGGGAAGGTGCACAAAAATAATAAAAAATTCACACACATTCCTCACCTCTCCAGGGCTCCATCATGGCAGTGTTCACATGAGATAAATCAATGTCATGACATCAATGTCCCCAAAAGACAATAGCAGACCGGGTCAACGTTGAGGTCTGTGAACATCACCCAGGAGGCTGTAGGAGGACACCATTAAAGAATACCAGCCTTGGAGCCGTGAGGTTAGATGAGTATGAGCTTTCCCTGAGCCTCTGAAGACACCAAGTATAACAAGGAGTGATCAGTGGCAAACCCAAAAAAACTCTGCCAAACTTACGAAGAACCTGGTTTGTTTTGAGTAGGTTTGCTAACCCTTAAATAGAGGATAAGAAGGACCAAAGCAGATACATAGCATAAACTAAAGCCCCCACACCAGTCTATGCCGCACTAGATCGGTAAAATGCCAGGGTGCTTACTTACTTTTATACAGAATTGATGCAATATTTGGACTTGAAGTTTACAATTCTGTCCCTTTAACATAGGTAAGCTCTCCGACAAAGTTTTATATTACAGACGTTTACTCGCATACACAGTCTTGCCTAGAAAATAATCTAAGATGAGCAAAATTTCAGCAGGACGCTAGATGACCTTGCGGAGTCTCAGTGTACAGTAGCGGCAGAATACTACAGTAGGCAATTGATAGAATCGGTAATGTCACAGTAGACGTGTGAGTGAGTCTCGCTGTCCCTGCTACAATGAAAGGAAATCTGCAACCTACCAAAAATGAACAAAACGCTTGTTCTTTGAGCCTGAGACATTGCAAGGACGAACACTAAAAATATAGACAATATATGACCGTTTCCCTCTAACTGCTGACCACATGCAATGGTATCAAGTGATAGTAGGCTACATATAATCTATAGAGATGAGCGAGTACTATTCGAAACGGCCGTTTTCAGTAGCACATGTAGCAGTCAGTAATAGCCCCTATTGTCTTAACAGTGGTGTTTTGCTGCCATCTACTGGTGTGAAGAAATATAGCCTGGGACTGTACTACTGTGAGACAATAATCACCCTGTTCTGTTTGGTAAATGGTGCGGTCCAGAGGAAGTGACGTGAGCAGCGTGGTGTGGGCCCAGGGTGTGTGCTGTGAGGACCTGTGAGAGGCCATTGCTGCTGTAGGCCATAGTAGAAGGCCTGAAACACTGCAGAGACTGACTGGAGAAAGCGGCAGTGTTGTGGAGATTGTTCTGGAGACTAAAGCCGGACTGTGCCTTGGACTTTGTTCAGACCTTCACCCAAGACAGAAGCAAGACAGAGTCTGCTGAGTTCCTGGACAGGCCTGCATCGAGGGAGCACCACAGAGAGCTGAGAGACTGTATAAACCCGGTACCGTACAAGTATCTCAGGGACAGCTAGGGACAGTTTATAGCGTGCGTTATCCTCATACTGTTATATGTAACTTAGTTTTATTTTGTTGATTCCTTCCCATTTTCCATAAGTAAATTGTGTTATATACCTGCCAGTGTGCGTCTGTCTCCTAGTCGCGGATCCTTGTTACCTGCTGGCCCGGACTTACATTTTGGCGTAGTCGGCAGGATCCGTAGCTCAGGAGACATGTCGGACAGGGAAGAGGGAACCTCTGCCGGGTCAAGCTCAGGCGCCCCAGCTGATAGTCCCAATGTAGCTGTTTTACCAGGAAGGAGAATGGTGCCGCCGGGCTCAGTGATGAGCCAAGTGACAAAATTTAATGGATGTAATATGACGGTAGCTGAATGGGCAGATCAGATACGAGGCTTACAGCAGATATATGACATTGCACCAGATGTGATAGTACAGTTAGCCACACTGACGCTGACAGGGGACGCCAAGACGACTGTCAGGCTACAACCAGCTAATGAGAAAAAGACATTTGATGAAGTAGTGACTTTGTTAGAGACCATTTATGGAGAGACAGCATCATTAGGTTCCCTAAAGGTCAGGTTCTTTCAGCGAACCCAGTCAGAAACTGAAACTCTCCCTCAGTATGCCAATGCCCTACAAGAACTACTCAATGACGTTAGGGAAAAAGGGGGAACCAACGCTATAGCCGACTATGACCGTACTCTCCGAGACCAGTTTGTCATAGGAATACGTGACAAGATCATAGCAGAGGCAATGCAAGATGAGATAAGGAGACGGCCACAATCTACCTTCAGTGATATACGGGTGGAGGCAATTTACCGTGCGAATAGTAAAGTGACAGAGCCACAGGTGAGACAGAGTGTCACACTAAGTCAAGGGGCTGAAGCAGCAGCTATAGGAAAAGCCAGAGACCTGGAGTCCATTATTCAGAAACTACAGGTACAAGTAGAATACCTAACAAAGCGCTGCGAAGATTATGCACAGCAGGCCAAGAGAGGCTATGAAGGAGGAAGAGTGAATAAAGTACCTGAGAGTGGAGTGTCAGGGGCCTACCGAGGGGGCCCAGAACAGGACCGAGAACGTTGGGTCTACCGAGGGGGCCCAGAGAGACGACCACCTCGGCGAGAGATCCAGTGCTGGGTGTGTGGAAGACTGGGACATGTCGCTGCAAAATGCCCAGACAAGTTCCCAAGACAGCCGCCTTTAAACTAGAAGGTTCCAGCGCAGCGGGGCATGCGTTGGAAGGGAATAAAAGAGTGAAGGAAGTTAAGAGCCCTGATGATACACTGTTTGCAGCAAGCCCAGTATTGCAGGTCAAGATGAATGATGTTCTTGTTACTGGAATGATAGATACGGGATCACAGGTTACCACTATGGGAAGAGAATGTTATGAACGGTACTTCCAACAGTCTGCCCAGTATGACCCTGAGATGTTTGTGAGTGTGGTGGCAGCCAATAACCTACCTGTCCCGGTATGCGGAGTAGTCTGGATGGACGTGAACATATGCGGCCGAGACTTAGGCAGAAGAGGTATTATCGTAGTCCAGGAGGGCTATGATAAACAGATCCCCGTAATTTTAGGGATGAATATTCTGAAGGACATGGACCACCTGCTGTTTGCTAGAGATGGGCATAATTATTGGAGAGAAGCTACTGCTCACCAACCCACTCGGGCTGCCTTACAGCGATTAATAAGGATGTGTGGACTACAGAGAGCCACCGGTGGAGAACAGCCCGTGGGCTGTATTACTGTTCCTCATCACACCAAGATAACACTACCAGCTGAAAGAGAGACTATTATATCGCTCCCACTGGGCACCACCCGGAAATTAGAAGGCCTCTCTGTCATGATTGACCCATTATCTAACCAGAGCGGGTGCACTAATGTGCTTGTGGCTCGCTCCTTGTCTGTGGTAACCCAGGGGAGAGTGTTGGTGCGGTGTGTCAATACCCATAACCAGAGTTTAGATCTGACTCCAGGTAGCCTCCTTGCCAAGGTCTATGCTGTCCCAGCTGAAATACGAAAGGCGACACCTTTAGAACTGACCCCGTCCGGGAAGGGGGAATGGTCAGTGACCGTGTCCACAGAAGCAGAAGGGCTCATTGTCTCCCATGAAGAAGGGCGGTTGCTGCGGGAACGGATGAAGTTAAATGTTTCCCGATTCACCACTGATCAAGTCAGAAAGATAGACCAGTTGCTAGGAGAACACAAGACCTCATTTGCACGACATGAGAATGACTTTGGCTGTGCACAGGGAATCTATCACGAAATACCCACTGGAGATGCGGCTCCCATCCGAGAGAGATATCGGCAGATACCACCCCAACAGTACCAAGAAGTGAAAGATCTGCTGAATTCAATGCTGGAGAATGGAGTTGTTAGAGAGAGTCAAAGCCCTTGGGCTGCACCAGTGGTGTTAGTCAAAAAGAAGGACGGATCTTTAAGGTTCTGCGTGGATTATCGTAGACTGAACTCCTGCACTGTACGTGACTCTTACCCGCTCCCCCGTATTGAAGAATCGCTTACGGCCTTAGGCAAGGCCCGTTACTTCTCGTCCCTGGATTTAGCAAGTGGCTACTGGCAGGTCCCCATGAGTGAGAAAGACAAAGGGAAGACGGCTTTCATCCTCCCAATGGGTCTATATGAGTTCAACCGTATGCCTTTTGGTCTGACCAATGCCCCGGGTACATTCCAACGGCTCATGGAGAAATGTCTGGGCGATTTCAATTTCGAATTCACTCTGATTTACCTTGATGACATCATTGTCTATTCCGCTACATTCGAAGATCATCTTCAGAAGCTGGGGCAGGTTTTTAGGAGACTGAGAGAGCACGGTTTGAAGTTGAAGCCCAGTAAGTGTCGCCTGTTACAGGAAGAAATTGAATATTTGGGACATCGAATATCAGGACGTGGTGTGCAGCCATCCAGTGAGAAGATTGCGGCTGTGCGAGACTGGCCCACTCCTACCACCCTACGAGAGGTTCGTGCCTTCTTAGGGCTTGCTGGATATTACAGGCAATTTGTGAAAGACTTTGCACACAAAGCTGAACCACTGAATGCGCTATTGAGGAATACCGCTAGGGGTCCGAAGGCTCAATGCGTGCCTTGGGGTATCGAACAAGAGAGAGCATTTCAAACTCTGAAAGATGCTTTGACCAACCCTCCAATTCTGGCATATGCTGATTACCATCTACCCTTTCAGCTTTATACAGACGCCAGCCAATATGGTCTTGGGGCAGTACTCTCCCAAATCCAGAATGGAGAAGAAAGAGTGATCGCATATGGCAGCCGGTCATTACGAGACTCTGAAAGAAACCCTGCTAATTACAGCTCCTTCCGCTTGGAGTTATTAGCCCTTGTGTGGGCAATGACTGAGAAGTTTGCGGGGTACCTCACCGGGGCAGAAGTACAAGTGTTGACAGACAACAATCCACTGGCACATTTGGATAATGCAAAGCTAGGTGCCCTGGAGCAACGGTGGATGGCCCGACTTTCTAAGTACCGCTACAGTGTGAAATATCGCTCCAAAAATGAGAATCAGAATGCCGATGCATTGTCCCGAGTCACCACCCAACCACCGGTCGGGGACATAGATCAAGAATTAGAATCAACAGAGGTACCTGATTTCACCCAGTTTTCCCAGAAGGTGGTGACTGCTCGACAGAGCGAAATACTGGGAACTCAAGTAGCTCCCTTCCTGGGCCCATCCCACCAAGAATGGATTGGGCTCCAGCAACGTGATCCAAGCCTGGCACTGTTATGCCGTTGTGTTAAAAAGGGGTGCAAGCCTACTACTGATGAAAGAGACCAGCTGTCACCCGAAGTATTAGCGGTACTGGGGCAGTGGAACCGATTGGAGATGAGGGACGGGATCCTACGACGGCGTGTATACTTGCCAACTGAAATTGACGCCTGTTATCAAATTGTAGTGACTACTGATCTGGCCCGTCCACTAGCCGCCGAGGTACATCGTAGGAATGGTCACTTTGGAGCTGAGAAGACCTTTAGGTGGCTCCAACGATTGATCTTCTGTCCGAGTCTCCGCTTCATTGTTGAAGAAGTATGTCGTGATTGCAGAGCATGCGAAATCAACAAAGCAGTTGAACAGAGGGCTCCAACACAGACCATAGTGACGAAAGAGCCACTTGAAGTATTGATGATTGACTATCTCGCCGTGGGATATTCTGCAAGTGGGCATCAGTATTGCTTAGTTATGGTAGATCACTTTACCAAATTTGCTGTAGCCGTTGCAACAAAGGACCAGACTGCTGAGTCGGCTGCTGAGGCCCTGTGTCACCACTTCATACGAGTGTACGGCTGCCCTCAACGCATTCACTCTGACCAAGGCGCCTGCTTTGAGGGGCGAGTCATGCAAGAAGTGCAACGTATTTATGGAATGAAAAAGTCACGCACCACCCCATACCATCCACAGGGGAACGGGGCATGTGAACGATTTAACCGCACATTACTTCAGATGATCCGTACCTTGGAAGCCGACAAGAAGCGACAATGGCCGCAGTACCTGCCTGAATTGCTATGGGCCTATAATAATCAAATCCACTCTGTCACAGGGTACGCCCCATATGTTCTCTTCTTTGGGCGACCCGGAAAAGGTGTGGGAGACCTCAACCTCGAAGACACCGATGAATTTCCTTATCGAGACCTGCCCACTTGGATTCAGGCTCACCGTCAGAGATTAGAGACTGTCCACCGGATAGTACGTGAGAGACTACAAGAACAAGTTCACCCTAATCATCGGCCGGTGCAGGACACCCCTCTTAAAGTGGGCGACTTAGTCTTGGTACGAGTAAAGAAGCCACTAGGGAAATTGGACAGTAGGTGGGAACCTGACCCTTACTGCATTGTGGCCCATCCTCATGTTGATAGTCCCGTTTACCAAGTCCAAAATACCCTGACCAAGCAGACGCGGACGCTACACCGTGACATGTTACGCCCATGTCAGTCTCAGGGACCAGTTCAGAACGACAGAGAGGAAGTGACTATGACACACCCCTCCACAAGTGAGCCCTGGTTGTGGGATGACGATGATGATAACGGGGGTGTTGTGGAAGCTGTGACCACCCCGACAGTAACTGGGCCTGCAACAGTAGTGACACCCCCGACTGCCATATCTGACCGTCCTAATGAGAGACCGACCTCTACACTTGCTGATGATATGACAAGCTTGCGGCGGACTAGTCGCTCCACAGCGGGTGTACCGCCAGTGCGTTATGCCCAGAATGAGTTTGTTTGGCCAGCAGTCCATCGTTACATCACAACATTGCGATTACAGAAATGTGTTGATGGGGCTATTGTTGTCAGGGACTGCCAACATTCGACTGGGGGGGTATGTAGCAGTCAGTAATAGCCCCTATTGTCTTAACAGTGGTGTTTTGCTGCCATCTACTGGTGTGAAGAAATATAGCCTGGGACTGTACTACTGTGAGACAATAATCACCCTGTTCTGTTTGGTAAATGGTGCGGTCCAGAGGAAGTGACGTGAGCAGCGTGGTGTGGGCCCAGGGTGTGTGCTGTGAGGACCTGTGAGAGGCCATTGCTGCTGTAGGCCATAGTAGAAGGCCTGAAACACTGCAGAGACTGACTGGAGAAAGCGGCAGTGTTGTGGAGATTGTTCTGGAGACTAAAGCCGGACTGTGCCTTGGACTTTGTTCAGACCTTCACCCAAGACAGAAGCAAGACAGAGTCTGCTGAGTTCCTGGACAGGCCTGCATCGAGGGAGCACCACAGAGAGCTGAGAGACTGTATAAACCCGGTACCGTACAAGTATCTCAGGGACAGCTAGGGACAGTTTATAGCGTGCGTTATCCTCATACTGTTATATGTAACTTAGTTTTATTTTGTTGATTCCTTCCCATTTTCCATAAGTAAATTGTGTTATATACCTGCCAGTGTGCGTCTGTCTCCTAGTCGCGGATCCTTGTTACCTGCTGGCCCGGACTTACACACACACCCATAGGAATTAATCTACATACCAGGGTGACCATCTAACAGCAGGCTCAGAAGAAAATCTTATATTTTAGATATACGGCCCACTTCCAAAACTGGATAAAAATGGATCAGACTACTCATCTACCAGGAGACAACGTATGATCAGTCAGCACATGCTAAGACATATCTACAGTATCTCCATATGTGCCAGTCAGGGGTGAACCTAGCTTTTATGCCGCCTGAGGCGGACGACAGAAAGCCGCCCCCCCCCCCTTCCCGGGAGGAGGGGGCAGAGCGTAGGGGGTGGGGCGGAGCTAGGGTAGGAGAAGCGGACAGGGCGGCGTTAGCAGGCAGAGAGAGGACCTGCTCTTTGCCTGAGCGTGAGGGGAGGCCGGTGGAGCAGTGCTGCGTCCACAGGGCCTCCCCAATCCACCGCTCGCTTCCTGTGCCGGGCTGCCGAGACGGTGACGCTAAGCCAGTCCAGGACAGCTTGTCCTGGACTGGCTTAGGTCAGCAAAAATGCTGCCCCCCCCCCCCAGGGGCCCGGCATAGCGCCGCCTGAAGCGGTCTCTTCAGGTCACCTCATGGGAGGTGCGGCGCTGGTGCCAGTGTCTGCAGGTCAGAGGTCAGCACTGGAGGATTCCATTATGGATCTGTAGTAGATGTGCAGCACTGTCAGAGGGTGGGACAGTTACTGAATCAAAGTCATGATCCAAGGAATGTTTAAAGGGTTGGACATTGACTTTTAAGGTTGTTCCCTTCCAACAGGTGGTGCTAGAGTGCTAATTTGCATCACCAAATCCTAGACATTGCTTGCCAGGCTGGGAGGGAGTCGGAACCTATACAAAGTGGTCTCAGAATATGAAATCTGCTTGGCCACTCTATAGCAGCAAGTAGAAGAGCAAGCGACTTGAAAACTGAATTATTATATTATGTTTCTGTATAGATAGATAGATAGATAGATAGATAGATAGATAGATAGATAGATAGATAGATCTAGGTTACAATCTTCCTCTGCCTGATAATATTCCTGTGACTTCTGATACGCATTATTAGATAAGTGATTATTTATAGCCAATCCGTCCTGATCATTGGCCAGCTGGCTAAGATGATCTGAGACTGAGCAGGATGTTTTAATCCAAAAAAAGTGTCTTGGCAGTAACTGAAAGGTTCCAACATCACTTAGGGAATAAAATAATAATCATAAGTTTTATTCGATTCCTTAAAATCCACCCAAAGCATAGAAAACAGTTTACACATTTCAAGCCGCTTTTGGCACAAAAAGTATCCTCTGTTGCGATCTCCTCCCGCTCGCGCCTTGGTATCCCCTTCTAGGGAGCACATGGCATCGCATGCAGTATAAACAGCCTCCTGTCCCATTAAATATGATACATACGCCACATTTCTGGTAATGTGCTCTATTGCAAAATCCATCCATTTACTTGTGTACAAACAATTTGTACCGTAAAAGTCCAAGAAAGTGCCGCAACAACAAAAGCGAGCATCAAAACAAAAACACCAATGTCTGTAAGAGCATAGAAGCCTCAGCCAAATGGTGTGAAATACACTGAATATTCCATATAAATGTTGAATTATTTTCTCTTGATAATTTCACTTTTATCGCGAGGGTTGTTTTGGATTTAATATCAGATCTGCTTTGTGTTGAGGCGATTTCTTGGCTGAATAAAGTATATTACTGAATCCAAATGTCCTGGCCATGGATAACCCATTAAAGGATGGACGGGCTGCCATACGTTCGAGGTTGTAGCATGTGCCTCTTCATTTCCTGCTATCACAACACATTACCATTTCCTATTATGTTTCCTTATAACTATTCCCAAACGTTAGCTTAGAATCCAGATGAATCATTGTGATAAGTCTAAGAAAACATGAATTACAATGCCTTCTTCAGCAGCCAGTATTAACAAAACAAGAATTTCACGCTGATCGTAATGTACTACTGCAAGGAAATCAGATGCAAGAGATCTGTTAATACATCTGGGATCCGCAGATAATAGACTGACTTGATCCCAAGTGATACGTTACATTGCGGCCATGTATCTCAGTTGTTTGTATAAAGAACTGTTTGTGACATTTGAAAGGCTAAATAGAAAGATACCAGTTGTCCAAATCTCGTAGCCGGACAACAACCTCCACCCATCCCTATGGGACCATGTTGTTCTTTCTGCTAAACTGTTACTGCTGCACAGCTCAAAGCTTCGACAGCTCCGGCCAACATCATGTATGGCCAAAAACAATTAAAAACAAGTTTCTCTCATCTAAACATGACATATTATTGTTGTTTTAAGCCATGATTAACATCTACGTTCTAGTGAAGCCTAGCTGGGATCCTGACCATAGTAATGGCCAGCTGTTTTCAGACAAGGATTTATCCAAACAACATGTACATTGAACACAGTTCAACATGATGTAAAGGAGGAAAATCGAACACAAAAAGGTAATAATAGACCAAGTACAATAAGGAACCTGAAACAGAGTATCCATAATTTAATACAGTTTACCAGCACGCCATGCCATGGTGAAGCATGGTTATTAATACCGTATATACCCTGGTCTATTACCTGTGCCGAGGGCAGTTGGGCAGACTGGAACTCTTCTTGTTCTGCTGATGTTCCAACTCTTGGTTACATGACCAGCTCCACTCTAGTCAACGGGCCCAAGTAGAAGAGAGTCGGTGATGACCGTGAGCAGAGGAGAAGAGGAACAAGAGTTTTAGGCTCTTCAGTTGCCCTCTGCAAATGTTATATGGTACTCCAGGGAATTGGGGTGTATATTAGTAATAAAGCTTGAAGAGGACTTTTCACGTCCTCTGGCACCTGCGGTATTATAGAAAGCTGAATGTGCATCGAATTCAGCACACTGTCATTGTTCCCAATGTGTGCCCATGTACAAGAGATATCGGTGCTGTTAATTTCGGCACCGACATCTCTCCACTGACAGAAGGGCAGGCCTTACCGCCTAGCATCAACGCCCCACCGACAGTTATCTTCCACTCCATTGTACTTTTAGGGGGTGTTCACACTACCATTGGTGTCCGACAGCTAGTATCCGCTGCTAATGTCCGTTCAAAATCTTGCGTGAAACCAGACATGTTTACAGACGGGATCGTACAGCACTCGGCATCTATCCCTTAGTAGTGGGACCAACCATTGTGGTCTCGCGAACTGCGGTTTTCACCGCACAACAAATTGATGCTGCTACGAAACACCTCCTGATGAACTTTGACTAGGGAAACACGTAGAGGACGATAGCTATATGGTGTAGGGAGCGAATAACTGCTACCAGGGGTGATCTTGAGGAACCTGAGAGCCAATAAGGGATTGACCGGGCTCATGATTGCATACTAAATCTATGAACATCCACAATGTAGCAATTCCTCTTCTCCATCCGGTATCATTTGCAGCACTGGTTTTATTAACTGAGTATCTTTGCGGGGGAAACAATTAACTCTCACTTGCTAGATATATACAGGTGGGTTTATACCATCTGAATCCTAGGGCTACAATATACCCTGGACAGGGCTAGAATAGATCCTGGGTTTAATGGGCTACAAAAGACTCTGGCCCATAGACTAGTATACACGCGTAGAGTCAGCCCCTATACGGCAATGGTATACTCATACTCGAGCACATATTAGTCCCTAAATCTATAGACACACACACAGGTGTGCATAGGCAGTGAAGTCAAGAGGTGTAAAACACTCCAACTTTACTTGACACACACCTGTTCTTGGATTAGGGAAGTCCTAATAGAGCGGTGTTGGGATTTGTGAAGTATATCTTGCTCAGGAATCATTGGGGTATTATAGGGGAGATTCCACTGCTTTTACTAGATTAAATAAAAGTTATATTGTAATTCTTTTTGTTACATGTGGAGACATTAGTATATATATTTACAAGCCTCCCTGTGTGGTTAATAATAACAGACTGACATGACATGTGACTAATAAACATAATATCACATGGTTGATGATGGTGATGTGGAAGCGACACTCAGGAATCGCTGCTCTCACTTCAACCAGCTGATCTGTCCCAGTTGTCTGACCCGCAGATCTTTAATTGTTGACCTATTTTAAAATAGAATGGGGCTGTAAGCAACAAGCGCGCCGTCTCCTTTCTTTGTTATATTCCATTTTTCTGATGTAAAATAAATGAGAAATATTGGTTCATGTCATATTTGCATTAAAATGCCCTATTTTTCTTCCTGCCCCTCAAACAATCCACAGTTACCACCCACTTGTATATCCTAATTTTTATAAACACTAATAGGCTTAGATTATGTATGTTTTTGGGTGTTTCAGATTTGGTGACAGGTCCTCTTTAATGAACTTCTAAGGTGTCCAGTATAAGGAATATTTAGAGATAAAGTGGGGGCTGAAAGGTAAGTACACAATAAAATATGAACCAGAACTCTGAACATTAGTCGATCAGATAGTTCTTCACCTTGGATTTCGAGGTCAGGTATTATCTAGCGAAGGAATGCACTGATATATCGCTGGAATTCTGGGGAGGTTGTTCTTATCCCAATGCTAATGGTCCTGACACATAAACAGCACAATTCTTTAAGCGTAGACATTATACAAGTTATTATACATTGCCCTGGGAGGCCATACGTATATTTTATACTGTACAATCCCATACAACATAGGGCAACTGTAGGGTAAACGAAACCTTGTAGTTGCCTTATAGAGAGCCTTTAGGTTTTGCCTTTGGTTCCCCAAGACACATCTCTAACTGGGCTCTATGTTTTATTTGACAATCACAGGAAAATTCATACTTATGTGATTTCAGATGTTGAACACGAATACATGATGTGTATGTATCTCCATCCATATAAAAAAGTGGTGCACTCATGACTATGGATTCGTATTGTAACCCATTATTTGTGGTTCACCATATTTTCCACTTCTTTTGCCAATCTGTTAGTTCACCTGTGTCTATTTTTTTCAATTCTTGCCCTTTTTCTGTAAAAAACTGTATCTCTGAAATTGATGGACCTCTATCAGAGCAGAGCTGAAGTATTTTGGCATGGCCATTATATAGTAGACAGAGCCTTCTCCTTCTAGCTCCTGCCTGAAATAGCGGATTTGTTTGAGGTCCAAATGTTAGTCCCCCACCAGACTGACTAAGGACAGGACATCAGTATCGAAAATACCCCATCCTAGAAACCCAAAAAGTTCTGGGAGAAAGTATGGTATGGTGCATACCCTTTGTGAAAAATTTCAAGACCTTTCCCCAGGAGGACTCTGGTCCTCAACTGGGATACAGTGACACCAAGAGGTACCAGGGAAACCCGCTAGAGGTGCCACGATAATCTGGAGGGGAAAATGGCTGCATGTCTGCTTTCAACTACTTTGGTGTCCTTAGGACACCTATTGTTTCGATTCTGGTAGACATGGCTGGAATCCGGGAGCCAAATGGAATAAACCAGGGACAGTCAGGAATAGCAAAGTTGTAGTCCGGGGTGCAGCTTGAAGTGGGGATCGCAGGGTGATAATTTATTGAGGAGCAGAACCATCTGGGAAAGACAGTTCTGAGGAGCAGGAGACTGGAAAATGTCACAATACTCAAGCAAAAGGCTGTACTGACTCATGGGTATAAATAGGCCTAAACAGAAAACAAGATGGCTTCACACAATCATTCAGAGTGAGAGAAACAGCGGCCACTGGTGGTAGATTAGCAAAATACACCAGGATTCTGACACCTATGTAGTTGAATAGAATGGAGGAGCAGGAAGCCTTTGGAAGCCTTTGGCTTCCTGCTCCACCATTTAGGAACCTGCTAATGATGTGAGTGTGTGAAGCAAAAAGAAAAAGTTTAAAACATAGGCTCACCAATCTTCAGGGTGCACGGCTGAATAATCCCGGACTCCAGGGAAAGACGAAAGGTCGAGCAGTAGAGAAAATATTCCAGTCCGCACTCCTGAGATTTACTTAAAAATTAACCTTTAATTGTCCATATAAAAATGGGTAAATCCAATATAAAAAATTATATGTGACAGTGATAAACACAAAAAGTGCATTTAAAAACCCATGAACTGGCTGACGCGTTTCTGGGTATGCTATACCCCTTAGTCATAGCCAGTTAGCACCACTAGGGGATAATAGTCGTGGTAAAAGGTGAATGTGTAAAGTTATGGCTTAATGTTATGGTATGCCAACCCTTTACGTGAGTGGGGACTGGGATAGCCACATTTTAGCCCCTTCACAGGCCTTCCCTACACAGTGGTGTCCTGGTTCTAACTAGGCATGCAGATGGATACAGAGCTTGGCCAAGCACCGAGGCCCCTTCAGTCAGCTGGTTGGTGGGGGTGCCAAGAACCAGACACCACTGATCTAATATTTTTGGCCTTCCCTAATAATGGATCATCAATATCGTGACCCCCAAAAAAGCCCTTAACAATGGAAGATTCTGGAATGCTACATATTTTTTTCAAAAGATAATGTCAAAATGAGTAAAACTTCTAATGTGAACAGACATTAAAGGATATAAAAAAAAAAGGCAATTCGAGCAGTGTCAGAAGCCGTAAATTACACAATGAAATGTTTTCTGCGCTTTAGTCAAATGTGTGATGAATATGAATAAGCAGGAAATGAGATTTGTACAGATAAAGAATTACAACTATAACAAATATCAGATACTCTTTGAAAGGACAATAATCAGATCTTCTCTTTGTGAAATAAAATGGAGAAACTTCTGAATACAGAACAAAACCAGACAATATAAAGTCTAGATAAAGGGTTAATGAATGCAAAGTCACTACAAAGATAATATATTGAAATGAAAACTACATCAATGGCTTGAATAGCATATTGTATTAAAGAAGATGACAAAAATAAGATGCAAAGCCTTAAAATCTGTCTGCTCTTACTTCTCTTTTAGATGCCGTCCCTACCCAAATCTTGATGCTCCTCTAAAGTCCAAAATAATACAATATAGTGCCCAAAATAATTTACAGTGCCTATATAACACTGCCAAACAGTTGACTAAATAACACTGTTGATAAACTATGGAATGACGCATATTATTTACCATAGGCTTTAGCACATATTGGGGAATTGGGCGTACAAGCTCTGACCACCCAACCCATTACATATGGTGGGAAAATGGCTTTAAAATACAGTATATGCTTGGTTTTTTACTGCGTATCCCACATTTTAGTCTATTATTTTCAGCAATGTGGCACTTGTAAGATTGCATGGTCAGCATTGATACAGATAAGTGGTTCCTTGGACTACCAGATAAAATGATTCTGAGGACCAACAATCCCTAGGAAATAGACCAAAAGTCTCTTCAGATTTAGGTGTCTTCTGGTGGACCATTTTTATGCTAAAGTCTGGGCCCCCAAAGGATTCTCTGGCACACTTGTAGACCTGTCCAACACTGGATACATAAGCAAGAAGTTTAGGTTGACCTTTGGCAATTGTCTGTCGAGAGTATGAGACCACCAGGAGCAACAGAAAGTACATGCTGAAGACCCTGCTACAGAGAGAAAGTCTGCGGAATGGACTTGGGCCCTGCCAGAACCTATAGGTGGAGAGGCAAAGAATCTCATGGAGTCTTAGAATCACATTGAGCAGTGCGGAACTGTTAACAGCACCGTAACCCTCATTGGCCTGAGGCCTTGCTTTGGTTTGCCAGAAGGAAAGATCCCTATGACCAGACAATGCCTTGTGTAACCTGCAAATGGGTTTGACCCACTGCCAGCATGAACCTGTACTGAGGAAGAATTAAGCGCTAGGACTCCTGCTTTTTGTTAGGATAGACCGAGACCATGCCAAGCCAATGGTAGTCCTGCATCAACTTTCAGTGTGAATTGGTCGATAAGTGAATTAGAAACTGCAGCATTCAATGCAAGTTGTATGCCCTGGTTGTACCTACTAAGCAGTATTCCCATTAGAGACTTATAGCTACTAAGCTGTGCGCCCATCAGAGACCTACAACTGCCAAATTCTGCACCCATTAGAGACAAGAACTGCCAAGCTGTATGCCATCACTTGTCACCACCATGATGTATACCCAATTGAGACGGAAACCACGAAGCTAAGTGGTAATATTCTTATGTCCCAGCTGGAGTACAGTTCTTCTACTTTGGATGGCACAGTGTCCACCTCCATTGCTACGCTATCCATGACTGGCGGTCCGATTTCTGTGTCAGAGACCATAACTCAAATCTGATCCTCTTACATACTTCTCTTCTAATGATATGTTACTGCTCAGGATGACAATTTTTCAGGAACAAACAAGATCTGTAGAATCCCATCTGTGAAGTCTGTCTACACTTTATGCCGTACAATTCACAAACAGTGCCTAATGGTCTAATTTGTCATTGAACGTACATGATAAAATTGACAGGTTGTCAAATCTGAGCGGAGATGCCCATTCATGTTTCCAGGTCATTGGGTGCTACATGACAGAGGTATTGTCATCAATATAAGCCCAAATGTGAACCATAATAAGGCTGCGTATTGTGAATGTCTCATTTACAATACTTCCCTGCTTGACCACTTTATATAAAGTCCCTGCTCCAGCGGACATTGGTATCAAACCAAACATTCAGACCCAGAACCAGCCAAACATGCGAATTATGGGATTATTGTAGTAGAAACCGTCAGGGTGGCATTGTGTCTGGATCTGCTATGGTACCACTATGTCCCTTCTGTACCATATGGTGGCATACTGTATATAGCTGTAGGAACATCTGTTTGCTCCCACTTATGCATGGGTCCTTTGGCATATATCTAACAAGTTTATGTCAGTATACATTTCTATAGTAAATAAAGATATAACCTGGAAAAAACCAAGCAAAGCAGAACATCTGTTGAGTGGTCACAGCGTAGAGCCTCAGACAAATAGCCACAAGTAGTAGAGCCAGGGGGGCGCTAGAGCTGCTGAATTCCAGGTAGTGGCAGGATAGGCCATCCATTAAAGATTGTCATAGGTCTGACAACCAACACTACTATTTAAAGTAGCTGATCCATGGAGGATCCATAAATCCTCACATGATGGCTAATCCTAAGAATAGGTCATCAATTTAAAAATAACTGTAAACTTCCTTAGGTTTTATGTGCACCTGTTGGATTTGTCTTTACATCACTTTGGTTACCTTTGTCACACTGTTGGTCAGCATTGTCATCCTACAAGGTCAAGGAGACCACTCTTAGATCTACTGAACGTCTTAAATTTTTTATCTTACTCAAACCATCTTCAGTAAAGAAAGTTGTCTGTACACATGCACCTTTTATTTGCATAATATACACTTTTTTTTTTTTTTAAGAAAAGAGGCAAAAAAGCCCATTCACTTCCCCTTTAATAATTATGGATTCATGAGGATCTAGACACTAAAGCCACACTGTTAGGCATATTGTGATTCCAACTCTTTATGAATCATTTACATTTGGTATAAACTTCGATAACCAGAAAATATCTATATTGACACAACCCATTTTCTGGTCGGATTGATAAAGCGACGATCTTTCCAATATTTGGGTTTTTCTCCATATGCTACTGTCTTGTGTGAGATTTTGTCTGTGCTGTATTTGTATGATGATGCTGTGTGTGCTGCAACCTCATTATCTGGTCAAAGGGCTACACAAGCCAAGAGATAGAGCGGGTTAACGTTTAACCTGGAAGGATTGTAAACCAAACCAGGGGCCAATGAACCTTTGGAGTTTGATATGATTAAGGGATAACCAAAGGGACACGTCTCAAATTCACCATAATCAAGCACAACCTGCTGGTGGTGATCTCTGAAATTGCTCAGGTAAGGCTGGAGGGATCTTATAAGAACTGCAATATACAATAACAAGATCAAGTCAGCTACATAGAGCACATGTGATATAATAGAACTACCTGGATGAACATATCAGAAGAAGTGTCACCAAATATCACATATGTTGTGCAGCATCCTTATGTTTCCTAGCTGTAAATGAAGGTGCATTGGGACAGATACTAGATGTAGGTGTTACAATATATATTCTATAGGGTAAATATATGCGTATAGTTTGTTTTTTCTTTAGTGTCTGTCTAGCGCTATGTAAAACAGAAGGGGTTAATCATTTATATTTCCAGAAACCATTTGTGGCTTTCTTCAATTTATTTTTAGCAATGTACAAAGAACAGTTTTCTGGCTGTGGATTTTTTTATGTATAGAATTTCAGAATTTATATAGAATTTTACATTTTCATATCTATTAGCTTTTTCAATGAGTTTTTTTTTAATAATAATAATAGTAATAATAATAATAATAATAATAATAATAATTCTATTATTAAATATTAGTAGCAGTGGTGTTATTATGGTGTTCTAGTAAAGTCTGTCTGCTCTCTAATAATGTATAAAATATATGATAAGCAAGTTTTATTATTATTAATAATATTAATTATTACTAGTAGTGATGTATTGTTATTATACTGTCATAGTAGAGTCTGGCTGCTCCCTAATACATAAAATATATGATAGGCACATTGTTGTTATTATTGTTATTATTATTATTATTATTATTATTAATAATATTACTATTTTTAATAATACTAATATAATAATAATAATAATTCAATATTAATTTTTAGTAGTAGTAGTGGTATTTTTATTATGGTGTTCTAGTAAAGTCTGTTTGCTCTCTAATGTATAAAATATATGATAAGCAAGTTTTATTATTATTAATAATAATTATTATTAGTAGTAGTAGTAGTAGTAGTAGAGTTATTGTTATTATGCTATTATAGTAGAATCTGGCTGATCCCTAATAATATGTAAAATAAAATATATGATAAGCAAGTTTTTAATTTCATCATCATCTTTATTATTAGTATTATTTGTAGTAATAATAATAAATAATAATTATAATTATAATAAATAATAAAATCATTGTATAGAATTCTTCTATTTTAAAAATAAAAAGTTCTAAACAAATAAATTCATATTATAATTAATATCAATATTATTATTGTTGTGAGTATTATTGTTATTACGCTGTTGTAGTACAATCCTGCTGCTCCTTATGGATATACAGTATAAGATAGATAATAAGTATGGTCATTTTTTATTATTAGTGGTAGTACTAGAAGTGAACAGGCCACTTTCACACAGTGAAGGTTTGATCAGTATTTTGCATCAGTATTTTGTACACATGGACAAAGCTCAGCATGAAGCCTCCTTGTACTCTTCTCCTGTGTCTGGCCGGTACGCTCTGTGAATTAGTCCTTCCCATTCTATGAGTACAGCCGCTCACTTAGGCCTGGATTTCCTGACTGTGCTTAGACACTAAGGAATGGTTTATATGACTAATGTTTTCCTTCCTTCCCTACGGCTTTGTGATCTATGGCAGCTGCTTGTGTAAATAGTCTTATTTATGCTGATAGGATTTCTTATAATTTACAATGTTTGCTACTTTTCATGTTATTTTACCACCAGACAAGTATTTGGTCTGGTCAAATATTTAACAAGCATTTCAATGTCAACTTGAGAATATTTGTTAAAAAATATTTCAGTATTTGGGTAATTTCGCAAACGGCGTTTTTTGAGAAAAATAATCCTTGTATTGGCCAAGGACCCAAAGCAAAGTGAATTAGATTCTTGTCAATCTCATGTACACATGGAAAAAAAAGCTGAGTTTTCAAAAACCAATGCGTATGCAGAAACCCAAGCGTGTTCCCTATAGATTTAATAGGGGAAGCAAAAATACAATGAAATACTCTGCGGAACGTTTTCCCTGTATTTTTCCGCAGCATTTTTAGCTTAGGGCCTTAGCCACTACTAGGGATTTTTTCGTGATATTTTTACATCCCTTTTTGCAAAAAAGAAAAAAAAGCTGTGTTAGCCGAAAGGCAAATTTTTAACAATTTTTTTTGTATTACTTAGTAAGTTCGGGTCTGTTCACATCTGTGTTAGTTCAATTATTCTGCTCCATTATAGGATCACAATAATTCATTTCATGTCTCATCTTATTGACTCATAAACTAGTTGTTTGGATTTCCATCATGGTGTCTAAAATAAATAGAGCAGTGTGCTGCAGTTAGGCTAAGGCCCCATGGGGACGATCCGCAGCATTAAAGCACTGCGGGAAAAACTGCGGTGGGAACGCATCACGGTTCTTCCCACAATGCTTTGAACAGAAAGTTCACAGAGTTTTCCTCCCCGGACTTTCTGTTACCATTACATCTACAGGAAAGCCACCGGCATTTATGTAGATAACCATGCCAGTTTTGGAAATCACAGCGTGTCCACGCTGCAGTTTGAAATGCTAAGTGGGCATGGGATTCGCATGAATTCCATCCACTTTGCAGATACTTGAAAATGCCGCGATTTTTCTGGCAAATCGCAGCGTTTCCGACCCGTGGGGCCCTGGCCTTATGGCGGAGTCTGCAATATACACGATAAACAGTGTCTTGGGTCTGATTTACGGTACACTGTTAATGTATACACTACTACAACCTCCCAACGTGCTGCCAAACCCATAAACATTAATGGATGTCAGGAATACAAGGCTTTACATCGGTTTCAAAAACAACAGTATACAAAATAAAAATGTATACATCTCAATAAACTTTGTAATGGGCGTCTATGGTGGCAGACAATCACGCGTCCAATGGCTTTATTTCCATTATATATTTAATCACATGAAAAGCTTAAAAAAAACCAAACATGGCCGTAGTCACAATTTTTGTAAAACTGGCACCAATGATAGAAGAGATTCTGGTGACCATGATGACAGCATTACAGAAGCCCATAATGGTGCCGCGCGGTCACCTTACTGGTTGTTAGGTCAGAGTCTTTATAATGGAAGTCAAAGTAATTTCCCAATGAAGAATTACAATAGACTATATGGGGTCCGTCCGGCTTACACCAAAAATAGGGGAGAGAAAAGTCCTGTTAGAAGGAATCAACGTCGGAGTCTCCTATGGAGGCTGGGGGAGTCTCCTCCTTAGCACCTCCTCCAAAGTAAAATGCCCCCCTTAGTTACTTTGACACAGAAACCGTGCATGGTTTCACCAGGACTGGTCCCTCTAGGTGACAGTGGCTGGCGCTACCTATCAGCACATACAACCTACCTGCGCCAAGCCACAGACTACACCAGTCACATACTAATGGTGGAGGATGGGGCTGTTGGCCATCACTGGTACATTGGGATAGAGCAGATTTCATGCTCAGTCTGGGAGCGCAGGACAGGGCAGAGCCCGAAATTTGGGAATATGTAAAATCTAGCAGGAAATGACGGTTATAACCCCCTTGTGTACACCTCTGTATTATTATCAAAGAAAAGGAATTGCATTATAATGTACGGTGTATATAGAGCGTTACCACTATAATGTACAGTGTATATACAGCATTACCACTATAATGTACAGTGTGTATACAGCGTTACCGCTATAATGTACAGTGTATATACAGCGTTACCACTATAATGTACAGTGTATATACAGCATTACCACTATATGTACAGTGTATATACAGCGTTACCACTATATGTACAGTGTATATACAGAGTTACCGCTATAATGTACAGTGTATATACAGAGTTACCGCTATAATGTACAGTGTATATACAGAGTTACCGCTATAATGTACAGTGTATATACAGCGTTACCGCTATAATGTACAGTGTATATAGAGCGTTACCACTATAATGTACAGTGTATATACAGCGTTACCACTATATGTACAGTGTATATACAGCGTTACCACTATAATGTACAGTGTATATACAGCATTACCGCTATAATGTACAGTGTATATACAGCATTACCGCTATAATGTACAGTGTATATACAGCATTACCGCTATAATGTACAGTGTATATACAGAGTTACCGCTATAATGTACAGTGTATGTACAGAGTTACCGCTATAATGTACAGTGTATGTACAGAGTTACCGCTATAATGTACAGTGTATGTACAGAGTTACCGCTATAATGTACAGTGTATATAGAGCGTTACCACTATAATGTACAGTGTATATACAGCATTACCGCTATAATGTACAGTGTATATACAGCGTTACCGCTATAATGTACAGTGTATATACAGCGTTACCGCTATAATGTACAGTGTATATACAGCATTACCGCTATAATGTACAGTGTATATACAGCATTACCACTATAATGTACAGTGTATATACAGCGTTACCACTATATGTACAGTGTATATACAGCGTTACCACTATATGTACAGTGTATATACAGCGTTACCACTATAATGTACAGTGTATATACAGCGTTACCGCTATAATGTACAGTGTATATACAGCGTTACCGCTATAATGTACAGTGTATATACAGCATTACCGCTATAATGTACAGTGTATATACAGAGTTACCGCTATAATGTACAGTGTATATACAGCATTACCGCTATAATGTACAGTGTATATAGAGCGTTACCGCTATAATGTACAGTGTATATACAGCGTTACCGCTATAATGTACAGTGTATATACAGCGTTACCGCTATAATGTACAGTGTATATACAGCGTTACCGCTATAATGTACAGTGTATATACAGCATTACCGCTATAATGTACAGTGTATATACAGCATTACCGCTATAATGTACAGTGTATATACAGCATTACCGCTATAATGTACAGTGTATATAGAGCGTTACCACTATAATGTACAGTGTATATACAGCGTTACCGCTATAATGTACAGTGTATATACAGCATTACCGCTATAATGTACAGTGTATATACAGCGTTACCGCTATAATGTACAGTGTATATACAGCGTTACCGCTATAATGTACAGTGTATATACAGCATTACCACTATAATGTACAGTGTATATACAGAGTTACCGCTATAATGTACAGTGTATATACAGCATTACCGCTATAATGTACAGTGTATATACAGCGTTACCACTATAATGTACAGTGTATATACAGCATTACCGCTATAATGTACAGTGTATATACAGCGTTACCGCTATAATGTACAGTGTATATACAGCGTTACCGCTATAATGTACAGTGTATATACAGCGTCACCGCTATAATGTACAGTGTATATACAGCGTCACCGCTATAATGTACAGTGTATATACAGCGTTACCGCTGTAATGTACAGTGTATATACAGCGTTACCACTATAATGTACAGTGTATATACAGCGTTACCACTATAATGTACAGTGTATATACAGCGTTACCACTATATGTACAGTGTATATACAGAGTTACCACTATAATGTACAGTGTATATAGAGCGTTACCACTATAATGTACAGTGTATATAGAGCATTACCACTATAATGTACAGTGTATATACAGCGTTACCACTATAATGTACAGTGTATATACAGCATTACCACTATAATGTACAGTGTATATACAGTGTTACCACTATAATGTACAGAGTATATAGAGCGTTACCACTATAATGTACAGTGTATATACAGCATTACCGCTATAATGTACAGTGTATATAGAGCGTTACCACTATAATGTACAGTGTATATACAGTGTTACCACTATAATGTACAGTGTATATACAGCGTTACCACTATATGTACAGTATATAGAGCATTACCACTATATGTACAGTGTATATACAGCGTTACCACTATAATGTACAATGTATATAGAGCATTACCACTATATGTACAGTGTATATACTGCGTTACCACTATAATGTACAGTGTATATACAGCGTTACCACTATAATGTACAGTGTATATAGAGATTTACCACTATAATATACAGTGTATATAGAGCTTTACCACTATAATGTACAATGTATATAGAGCATTACTGCTATACTGTACAGTGTATATAGAGTGTTACCGCTATAATGTATAGTGTATATAGAGCTTTACCACTATAATGTACAATGTATATAGAGCGTTAGCGCTATACTGTACAGTGTATATAGAGCATTACCACTATATGTACAGTGTATATAGAGCGTTACTGCTATACTGTACAGTGTATATAGAGTGTTACCGCTATACTGTACAGTGTATATAGAGCATTACCACTATATGTACAGTGTATATACAGCGTTACCACTATAATGTACAGTCAGTGGTGTAAGCCCCAGAGGCAGCTGCCACAGGGCCCGAGACATCAGGGGCCTGGTGACAGCCACTACCGCTGCTATCATTTTACTTGGAGGTCTTTTCGGAACCCCGAGTATAATGATCGGTGGCCCAGGAGAGGCAAGCAGGGCGGGCGTTGGGGGGGAGGGGGGGGTAGCACTTGCAGGGGCCCCCTGTTGGTGGAATACCTTCCCTATTAATATAGGTAAAGTATATGTCTGAAGCTGCAGCAACAACTGATACACAGGAGCAGATGCAGGAGCTGAAGGTCTGGCTCCTCTCAGCGCTATCAGGAGGATTTCTCTCTCCCTCTCTCTCCCCTCCCTTTCTCTGGCTGTCTTCTGCCCACCAATAAGAGGGCTGAGAAGAGCCCAGGAGGCGGAGCTTACCTCTGCCGAGCTCCTGCAGTCCTGCACACAAGAGAAGCAGGAGATGATGAGCCAGAAAGTGAAACTAAAGAAAGAAAGCAAGGTACACAGCAGGACATACAGGGATTACTATGCTTATCAATGTCAGGCATTTGGGGTAATTAATTTAGTTTTAGTAACTCCATGTGCCTCATATTAATAGCAATTAACCCCATCATGTCCCTCACATTAACCCCTGTGTGCCTCATATTAGAGTTACTGATATGTGAGATATATGGGGGTACTAATAATGAAGATACTTTATTATTACCTCCATGTCTGTTACATATCAGTAACTCTTATGTGAGGTACACAGGGGTTAATGTGAGGGACATGATGGGGTTAACTGCTATTAACATGAGGCAAATGGAGTTACTAAGCTGTAATACACATGACCAGATTTTTTATCCACAATTGTCTTGGTATAGCGGTCAGCGGGTGACGTGACAGTATTTAGTCCTGTAGGGGCCACTGAGGGACATAATACTGTGTGCAGGGGCCACTATGGGGCATAATAGAGCACGAAGGAATGCGTAGGAGAGGCTTGGTTGAAATCAGTGGGGGGGGGGGGATCCCATGTCAATAGTTCGCCACGGGGCCCCACCATTCCTAGTTACGCCACTGTGTACAGTGTATATAGAGCGTTACTACTATAATGTACAGTGTATATAGAGCGTTACAGCTATAATGTACAGTGTATATACAGCGTTACCACTATAATATACAGTGTATATACAGTGTTACCGCTATAATGTACAGTGTATATACAGTGTTACCGCTATAATGTACAGTGTATATACAGTGTTACCGCTATAATGTACAGTGTATATACAGCATTACCGCTATAATGTACAGTGTATATACAGCGTTACCGCTATACTGTACAGTGTATATACAGCGTTACCACTATACTGTACAGTGTATATATAGCATTACCACTATAATGTACAGTGTATATACAGTGTTACCACTATACTGTACAGTGTATATAGTGTTACCACTATAATGTACAGTGTATATAGAGCATTACCACTATAATGTACAGTGTATATACAGTGTTACCACTATAATGTACAGTGTATATAGAGCATTACCACTATAATGTACAGTGTATATACAGCGTTACCACTATAATGTACAGTGTATATACAGCATTACCACTATAATGTACAGTGTATATACAGTGTTACCACTATAATGTACAGTGTATATACAGCGTTACCACTATAATGTACAGTGTATATATAGCATTACCACTATAATGTACAGTGTATATACAGTGTTACCACTATACTGTACAGTGTATATAGTGTTATCACTATAATGTACAGTGTATATAGAGCATTACCACTATAATGTACAGTGTATATACAGTGTTACCACTATAATGTACAGTGTATATAGAGCGTTACCACTATAATGTACAGTGTATATAGAGCGTTACCACTATAATGTACAGTGTATATAGAGCGTTACCACTATAATGTACAGTGTATATACAGCGATACCACTATAATGTACAGTGTATATACAGCGTTACCGCTATAATGTACAGTGTATATACAGCGTTACCGCTATAATGTACAGTGTATATACAGCATTACCGCTATAATGTACAGTGTATATACAGCGTTACCACTATAATGTACAGTGTATATAGAGCATTACCACTATAATGTACAGTGTATATACAGCGTTACCACTATAATGTACAGTGTATATAGAGCGTTACCACTATAATGTACAGTGTATATAGAGCATTACCACTATAATGTACAGTGTATATACAGCGTTACCACTATAATGTACAGTGTATATAGAGCGTTACCACTATAATGTACAGTGTATATAGAGCATTACCACTATAATGTACAGTGTATATACAGCGTTACCACTATAATGTACAGTGTATATAGAGCGTTACCACTATAATGTACAGTGTATATAGAGCATTACCACTATAATGTACAGTGTATATACAGTGTTACCACTATAATGTACAGTGTATATAGAGCGTTACCACTATAATGTACAGTGTATATACAGCGTTACCACTATAATGTACAGTGTATATAGAGCATTACCACTATAATGTACAGTGTATATACAGTGTTACCACTATAATGTACAGTGTATATAGAGCGTTACCACTATAATGTACAGTGTATATACAGCGTTACTACTATAATGTACAGTGTATATACAGCGTTACCACTATATGTACAGTGTATATACAGAGTTACCACTATAATGTACAGTGTATATAGAGCATTACCACTATAATGTACAGTGTATATACAGCGTTACCACTATAATGTACAGTGTATATAGAGCATTACCACTATAATGTACAGTGTATATACAGCGTTACCACTATAATGTACAGTGTATATAGAGCGTTACCACTATAATGTACAGTGTATATAGAGCATTACCACTATAATGTACAGTGTATATACAGCGTTACCACTATAATGTACAGTGTATATAGAGCATTACCACTATAATGTACAGTGTATATACAGTGTTACCACTATAATGTACAGTGTATATAGAGCGTTACCACTATAATGTACAGTGTATATACAGCGTTACTACTATAATGTACAGTGTATATACAGCGTTACCACTATATGTACAGTGTATATACAGAGTTACCACTATAATGTACAGTGTATATAGAGCATTACCACTATAATGTACAGTGTATATACAGCGTTACCACTATAATGTACAGTGTATATAGAGCATTACCACTATAATGTACAGTGTATATACAGCGTTACCACTATAATGTACAGTGTATATAGAGCGTTACCACTATAATGTACAGTGTATATAGAGCATTACCACTATAATGTACAGTGTATATACAGCGTTACCACTATAATGTACAGTGTATATACAGCATTACCACTATAATGTACAGTGTATATACAGTGTTACCACTATAATGTACAGTGTATATAGAGCGTTACCACTATAATGTACAGTGTATATACAGCGTTACTACTATAATGTACAGTGTATATACAGCGTTACCACTATATGTACAGTGTATATACAGCGTTACCACTATAATGTACAGTGTATATACAGCGTTACCACTATAATGTACAGTGTATAGAGCGTTACCACTATAATGTACAGTGTATATACAGTGTTACTACTATAATGTACAGTGTATGTACAGCGTTACCACTATAATGTACAGTGTATATACAGCGTTACCACTATAATGTACAGTGTATATACAGCGTTACTATAATGTACAGTGTATATACAGCGTTACCACTATAATGTACAGTGTATAGAGCGTTCCCACTATAATGTACAGTGTATATACAGTGTTACTGAAAAAATCCTCCACAAAAATAACATTTTTTTCTTCACATAATTAAATCCAGAATAGGCAGAAGTCAGGAGGAATGACATAGTAAGGATGCAAAGGGCATATTATTAGTTTGGGAAAATATTTTCTGGTTTTGTTCCATATTTTTCAATTGCTTACTTGGAAGAGACAAACCCATGTACATCCAATGGCCGCCATAGCTGTCTTGAGTGACATCCTTGAAGAGACCCAATTAGTGCAGGAGCCTTGGGGCTCAGGGCTGATCGGGAGCGGAATAAGGATCTGCCAAAAACTAATATTACCTTAACAATAGAGATAGGAATTTCCTGTTTTTATGAGTTTTTTATGATAAGCCCTTGTTATATCCATTGTATTGCATTGTATTAAACTGAATATGAAAGGCGGACTGGCCTGTCATGCAAATGATGGGATGGGTGTAATGCTGCAAGGCGCCATTTTAATATTTGCTAATGGGCTTAGTCTCCATAGCAGGTAGTACTTTCATGTATTACCTGTATATCTCTATACTCATAAGGTTGAAGAATTGGCAAAGATGCAAAGCGTGGCTCAGACAATCCAAACAACTCTGTCTGATAGTACACATGAGCTTTCCATACAGTGGGACCATAACCCCTATGCAAGTGTGAACCTTTCATTCTTTGGGTCCGCTTGGGGACCCCAAAAACGGAAACCCAATCTATTTCAAAAGTGGTTACACATGGAAAAATGCGGAAAGAAATCATTTGCAGGACTCTTCTCTGCATTTTTCAAGTGGAATAGGGGACAGAATCCCTGAACGGTCACCGAACGCAAGTATGAACTAGCCTCAATTAGCGAGAACTGGCATAGGGCCCCACATTGCAGAAAGACAGGTGGCTCAGTGGTTTACACTACAGCCTTGCAGCACTGAAGTCCTGGGTTCAAATCCTGCCAAGGACGACATCTGCAAGGAGTTTGCATATTCTCCCTGTGTTTGTGTGGATTTCCTCCGATACTCCAAAGACATACAGATAGGGAAGAATGTACATTGTGAGGCCTATATAGGGCTCACAATTTACATTTAAAAAGAAAACCGCAAATAGCCATTTTTTTTTCTACTGCGTTTTCTTTCTATTTGGAAAACTGCTGCCTGTAAATTGCACATTCTGCTGAGAATCGTTCTTAAAGTAAAGTAGAAATAACATAAAATTTTCAGTGGAATATTCTAGATCTATTTTTAAACCATGATGGAGTAGAGACTTGCATCCCGCTATTTCTACCTATATCAGCAAGACTTTGTTCCTAAGTGGAAGCAATATGTTATATTAGTACATGGTGTACTTTGGTTTACATAACATCTGCAAATCCCATGACCCAAGGTATTATGAAAGACTATGTAACACTTCATTATACTGTGTCCTATATACAGAGCTAATCCATTTATTTTTTGGTGTATTTTAGGGGCTATGTACTACAGTATATACTCGAATATAAGTCGAGGCCCCTAATTTTACCACAAAAAACTGGGAAAACTTATTGACTCGAGTATAAGCCGAGTGGGGGAAATGCAGCAGCTACTGGAAAATTTCTAAAATTAAAATGGTCGGAGTTTTTGGGTGCAGTAGTTGCTGGGAAAGGGGAGGGGGTGTTTTGGTTGTCTGTCTGCCCCTTCCCTGAGCTTGAGGACTGGGTTTTTTTCCCCCCACTTGGAATTCAGCCTGGCTGTATATAGGGTATCTGCAGTGCTCCTATTAACCCCTTCCTGACGGACCAGGAGCACTGCAGATCCCCTATATTCAGTAGACCGGGCACTGTCAGACACAGGGATACCTAATGTGTATGTGTTTCACAGTCATCTTCTACTTTTATATGTATTCTAGGGAAAGGAGGGATTTAGAACTTTTATTTACTTTTTTTTTTTTTTTTTTTTTGCTTGACTCGAGTATAAGCCGAGAGGGGCTTTTTCAGCACAAAAACTGTGCTGAAAAATTCGGCTTATATTCGAGTATATACGGTACTTACGCTAGGTCCACACCTGCATTCGGGTTTCTGTTCTCCGGGTCTGCTTGGGGACCCAAAAAATGGAAACTCAATCTGTTTAAAAAGCTGTTACCCACAGAATCCTGCAGACCCCATAGACAGGTCAGTAACCTTCGGCACTTCCGCTGCTCCGAAACTACAACTCCCAACATGCTCCATTCACTTCCATGAGAGTTCCAAAAACAGTATGTATGCAAGTATGCATGCTGGGAGTTGTAGTTTTACAACAGCTGGAATGCCAGAGGCTGCCTATCCCTGTCACGGACTATAATGGGGGTCTGCCAGGTTTCCACCCAAAAAATGCATAGAGAAAAATCCTGTTTGCAGAACTTCAGCAGCACGGTTTTGATCATTGTTTCTAGGGACAATAATGTCCACATGAGATCTTGAAAACTTATCGGAGGATGGATAACTACAGAGTAAACAGAGGGAGATGGTGACAGCCCGGTGACAGTGCCGCGTGGAATATAGGGTGTGATGGGACCTTAGCTTTCTGATGGCAGATAAGATAGAATAAAACAACATAGATGGAAGATAAATATAGATTATTCTCCAAGAAATAGAATAATCTCCGACCAAAGTAATCTGAGGCGGAGAGGGCTGACTTCTAACCGATTGGCAAGACCTGAGACATTGAGGGGTTTAGCTTATATATAGACTCCTCAATATGGCAGGCGTCTAGAACTGGGGACTCTCAACCAGCCATTGTCGGGGTATATTGTCAAAAAGATGGAGACATTGGCAACTAATGTTCGAGCTTAGAAAACTCTTCCAGAGACCTCAAGGAGTCAGCTCCAGACCATTGCTCCCTATGGCCAAGACAATGCTGTAAAAGATATTATTAAGTGTTGTAGAAGGAGTATAGAGGAAGCTCAGGCAAGATGGCAGCCACAATAACCATGTACTAAAGCTAGAATATACAGTCACTAATACTTTGACTTGTTATTTAATCTATTTTCTTATATGTACTGTAGAAAATCTCCTGGTACCTGAATACCTTCCACAAGCTGCTGTTGACAGATCTATTACTGCTTATCTGCTGTAATAAGTATTTTGAGTACACAACGGTCTACAGTTGTAAATGGGTGGAAGTTCTCGCATTATCATACTGCAAATATTCCGTATTTCTACCTTAACAGACCAATTTGGATGTTCATGTTTTATTGACTAGCATGCTGTCCTGGACAGACGACAGAATGTGGACCCTTTGTGTCACCAAACCAATCTGACTTAGGAGCACTCCGTCTAAGTGGCCCCCCAGATCACCAGTGGTCTTGGTGTTGGTAATAGGTGACCAGACCGGTCAGGGACTTTGGTGCAGTGCACCACAGAATCAGGCTCAACTCATTGCAGAATACATGCACAGAGTAAATATATAAAGGTATACAAGACTGGTACTAGAGGTACTGACACAAGAGCAGTCTAGCACAGAAAGTTAGCAAAGCTGGGTCTTCCACAGGAATCCAAAGCAGGACAACAGGACAGGTGGAAGATATTACATATACTGAAAACCACAGGTAGCAGAGGTATATACATATATAGCAGAGGTCCCCGACAGGTAGCACAGATGAATACATGGTGGTAGGATATAGGTGTCCACAATACGTGGCAGCAGCATGAACGCCAAACAGTCATACAAGAAGTCCTGGAGGCCCAGACAAATAATAAGGATTCATATGTGGTGGGAAGAGAGAGGTGTCCACACAAGAGTCCATGATGGAAGTCTAAAGCCCAAACATTCATTACAGAAGGGCAGGAGGCCCACACAGGTAGTAGAGAAGCATGCATGGTGGAAGCTTAAACAGCAATCGTACATAACACAAGCACATTTCTAAACATAGAGCAGAAGGACATATGCATCTACATAGGAATATATGCAGAAGGAGATATACATCCACAAACATAGCAGAAACTTGCACAAAACATATGAACACTAAAACAACATAACCCAAGCTAAACAAACAGAATGACAGTAATCCAAACAAAAAAAAAAAAAAAATCAGCACATAAAAGTACAAAAAAAAAATGCAAGATTTCTCAGAAGGGTAACATGCACCCAAACAGCTGACCATGATACAGAAAACGGAAGCATTGCTTGGACAGGCAGAAGGACAGCATGCGTCCAAACAGCAGATCATGGCAAACAGAATCAGACGTGAACTCAAGTGAATTTTAAGGGAATCTCCCAGTTTTCAGGCCAATTCACATGATCAATGTTCACTTTTACTTGGCTGTAAGCTTATTAGTATGTGATACATGGTGACATCATCTCAATGCAGTGAAGATGGGTATGAATGTTTTTCTTTATTTTGTCACTCTCCTGGGCCTCTAACTATTATACTCCGTGGTCTCTATAGACCCCAGAGAATAATGTGGTGGCCTTTGTCGTATGAAATCTCCATTTGCTCAGTTTTGTTAAACAATAAAAAAATAAAATTTGGAATACCTGGGTCAAACCCAACTCGAAACAAGTCTGTTTGTCAATCAAACCGTGAGCATACAGAGCTGAACATTTTATGTGACCTAATTCAGACATATTGGGTAAGATGAAGCTTTATGCCACTGCAGTCCATGTATAATATGTCATCTGTAATATTGTGGTGTACAATGTGTAATGTATGAATGCATTATGAATGACAATTAATTTTTACACTTAGTAGGACAAATAATAATTCTCTAATGATTTGCAGTCTTTTTTATTTTTAGCATTATTAATTCATGTAATTTATCTTAAATTTGCTTGCAGTGAGCACTCCTAATTAACCTGATTTATTGCTGATAATCACTCACAATGGAATCAAATCAAAAATCCGGGGATGGAATGGCCGCCACACAGAAGGAAGCCTCACTGCGCGCTCTCATTCAGCGTACAGGATATAGTTTGACCCAGGTAGGAACTTTAGCTTCAGAAGGTTTGAGCTATGAATATGAAATCATGAAAAATTCAGTGTTACAAATATGTTCTTGCTGATGTTTATCGCTTAAGATTATAACGTTGTGATTTTTACAAGAAGAACAAACAATAGTTATAGTGGAGAGTAAGGCCCAGTTCACATCTGCATTCGGTAATCCGTTTGGGGGGACCCCTCGAATGAAATACTGAACGCATTGGCAAGCGGTGAGCTTATGAAAGCCCACAGACCTCATAGACTATAATGGGATCTGTGTGCTTTCCGCACAAGTCACGCGGACAGGAAAGTAGATCATTTTCTGTGTGCATGTTCCATGCGGACACCGCACAGAAAGCACATGGACCCCACTATAGTTTAAAGGGTCTGTGTGCTTTCATAAGTTCACCTCTTGCCAATGCGTTCGGTATTCCGTTCGGTGGTCCCCATGCGGACTCCCCAAATGAATTATGTAACGCAGATGTGAACCAGGCCTTACTTAGAGGTCCTTTCACCACCTCCAACTCCTTACATCTTTCAATGAATGCACGGATTCAAGTATAGCTGGAATTTTTTCTGCACTTGAGTCATTTGTGTCTCTTTCATGAAGAATCATACAACAGAAAGTCAGATCTATGGCCAAAAATCTGAAATGTTTGCCAGCTAGAAACGGACATAGGTTTGGGCTATTTTCTACACCATTTCGTCCTCTACATTCTGACAACCTTTTGGAAAAATTCTGAGGTTGGGGTGAAAATCTTAAAAGTCAGATGAATGTAGTCAAATGAATTTGCAGAACATTTAGTAAGGGAATGATTCAGTCTTCTTTTTTAAACTAGGTTTGACATATGGGCTAGTGTGTGCACAGAACAAATCCATATGTATGGCCAGGCATGTGCCAATCTATATATTAGAATGTAAGCTTATCTAGTGCAGGGAATTCCCTGGTAAGCTTTACTTTTCCCTGCATAACCCCATTGAAAAGTAGATACTTTGTGAAATGGCAATAGCTGTGAGAATGTGATGATTTATAGCTGTCATATCATGAATTCCTGCTCTTTAGCCTATAGAATAAGATCTTGTTATAGGCATGGAGGGATTATTTTCTTTTATTGGAATGTGGGATCTTCTAGCTAATATACAGAGTAAAGAATATGATGAGATTTACTTTTTTGAGTGGATTTTATGTCCACAACATGAAAATTATTTTTTTATACTTACGGATCATCCAGACAAAATTTTAATCTGAAGCTTGCGTGCCCCAAAGCAATATCTGTACGGGTGCAGGAGGTCAGAGGAGGAATCCAGAAGTATGGGATTAGTAATGGTCATGGTGGCTGTAGCAGATGCAACCTGCACTCCTCAAGGCTTGTGTGGTGGCAGTGGGAGCCTGCAACAAGGAAGATGTGGGTAGTTGTATCCCGCAGGTCAATTCCCTGTATTATGTTCCATACTTTGTCCAAACCAATTTTGACCTAGTTAGAGCAAAAAATAAGAGTATGTACGTCCACGTAGGCAATATGTTCCTGCATAGCACATGGTCTGCTCCATGTCCTTCCCTTTTTCTTCATGCTTGCATTTTTTATCTCTTTTCTGTTATCAAAAGTCTCTGTCATCTCTCGATCAGTCCACCTCTATCTCTCTATGTCTACAGCCTGTTTTATAACTTGTTTATTGTGGTTTCCTTCTTTATTCTCCTATCTAAAGCCTCATATAGATAATCTATCCTTGATCTGATGAATATTTCTTAATTACCATAAGTTGTAATAAATGCAGGGGCTATTGAGGCAGAAGGAAAATCTAGGCCTAAAATTGATCACGTACATATATATATATATATATATATATATATATATTGTCAGGGTCTGGGGTGGCATAGACACAAAAGTCCAGATTCTTTAGTCCAAAAACAAAGGTAGAGTTTATTTTCACTCAAAAAGGTAGTGCAGCAACAAAAGGAAACAATATAAAAATAAATACCTGCCCGGCTAAGCTCTAACTAAACATAGAATAGGTTACCTCACCTAGAATAACAGAAATCAAAAGCCAGTAGAATCATTCAGGACACAGCTCCAAAAATATGACCTCTCTCTTTCACTCTCCAGCCAAGCTCTGCCAAAGTGTTGCTGCTGGAGCTGACTTCTTAAGCCTCCTTGACGAGGAGACTCTCTGCAGCTGAGTCGCTGCCAGAACATCCCCAAAGTGTGGACTGGAGGGGGGTGGAATGACAGGTCCCACTACCAACCTACCTGCCATTCCTAAAAGTCCAGCCCAGTACTGAGCATTTACCAAAATGCTCAGCAGACAAAGTTGTCTGCTGAGAACAAACATTCCTGGAGTTTTCTCATCTCACCCACCTGAGTAGTCTTGGTGAGATGTACACCCCCTCCACTACCTGACCAGCCATCGGCTTACAATATAAATATATATTTATATATCTCTTTATTTATACATGAATTGTATTTATCTCATATACTTGGGGCTTCTTAACTCTCCCCAATGGCAGATTCTTCATTTTGGGGAGATAAAACACCCAGAGATATCTTGTAGTCAGCCTTAGCACCTCTCTAGGTTTGCCTGGTGCTGGATTTGGCCTTGAGCACAATGTTGCAAAGTGAGCATATAACTAAATGCATGGTGCCCAGTGGTTAGCACTGCAACCCTGCAAGGAGTCTATTCGTTCTACACTTGTAAAATGGTTTTAAAAAGTTCAAAAGGTTTTTCTGGATTTTATAGAACTCAACCAAAACATTGGTAATAAAAAAAAATATATAGAAATTATCCAATAAACACTGAGTCGCTTTAGCACCACCATTGGTACCTGCAACAGACTTGTGTTATACTGTATATTATTCATATGAATGTTACATTCAACCATTGGTTTTAGAGGGGATGCTTGTATGTATGGCACATGACGACTTAGGCCAGTGATTGGCCGCAGCCATCATTTAAAGGGAACTCCCAAATCCTCCATACACATGCATGCTCATATACTACATGCTCAGTGTACTAAACTAGGACAGGGAAGAAAGGCCAATCCCCCCGCCCCCCGAGACTATGAGGATCCGGTACTTGAAATCCTTGTATCCTTCAAGTTCTACTCTTGTGTACATTGGCTTGCTGGCTAAACCTGTTCAACTCAATGAAGTGAAATATACGAGTCTAATACCAGTTAAGAAAGCTAGTATTTAAGGGGCAGAATTTCAATTTAAGATTTGATGTTTTCCAAAACAATTTGCAGAACAAGAGTGTGTCCCTTTTATTAAATAGCACAAGTCATCTGTAAAAACAGTCAAATCCTATTATTAGATGGGCGACAATTGGTGATCTGTTATATATATGCATGAATGGCTGAATCTCGGAAAACTGGATTATATTGTATTTACACAATTCTAACAGGTATTCCATGTGTAACTAATTTACTTATGACTCACTAAATGTTCATCTCCTGTCTCATATCTGCGGTGCCTGGAACCATTCACTCCATTGTTTATAGTGCTGGATCTTATTTCTTCAAAAATATATCTTCATTTCAGCCTGTGTAGCCCCTCACCACTTTTTACAATGGGCGGAACAGGCAGAAATCTGGTTGGGCCACGGACGTCCCGATCCATCCAATTTACTATTACTCACACCAGAAAAATTGTGCGAGTTATATCACAAATCTACGTCAGATTGTGACTGGTAAAGATTTGTTATCAGGCACACAGACATGTACTAGAATTACTAAGGGCTCGGTCACACGGGGCAAGAGGGGGCGGATTTTGGCGCTGAATCCACGTCATAATCCGCCCCTCACAATAGAGGTCTATGTAGACCGCTAGCTTACTTTTTTTCGATGAGTGGAAAAAAGAAGCGAAGTGCCTTTTCTTCAGGCAGATTCCGCGGCTGATTCAGCCCTGGTGTCCGCCTTGCGGCAGCACCCTCCGGACTAGGCCCATTCCGGAGCAGGAAGCCATGACAGTCGTGGCAAGCTCATTTTGGCCCTATTATGATGCCGCTTCCCGCATCAGAATCAGGACCAAAATCTGCCATTCTGCACCCTGTGTGAACTAGCCCTAAGAGACCTGAGCTCCTTAGTAATTCTGGTAAGTTGTACACCTGTCGGGAATCTTAAGACTGGTGTAAGAATCGCTGTCTTCAGTCCTGACCGTTTGTCAGAAGATTATCAGTGGCAAGAGTAGAGAAAATAGGAGTCAGTCTTGTCATTCTAGACGTACTGTAGCACATTTCTAAAATGATGAACTTGGATCAATATTGTAAAGCCGCCTATAGCATCTGTGCAAAAAACAAGTTATATAGTATATCATAACAGCTGGTATATCATTACTAATCTGTACGGTTCTGATCACGTCTGTAGCTTTGGTCCCCGTAAAAATGGCAGAAAAAATAGCTTGTTCTGGAAAAGTTACAGATACTTTGACCGAATCCTAGGGGTCCCTTTTTAAGAAACGGAATCCATCGGATGTCATCATTGTCTGTTGTACATCATTGTCTGTTGTATGACAGATCTATCACAGCATGAATTCTGTCTATGAACAGGAAACAGCATTCACATCCCAGATATGAACCTAGTCTTAGGCTGCATTCACACTGAGTAACGCTGGCGTTTTTTGTGCTTATTTTTGCACATAGCGCCGCGTTAACGTATACGCGACGTTATGTGCAAAAATAAGCACAAAAAACACCAGCGTTACTCAGTGTGAATGCAGCCTTAAAGGGATTACATATATATATATATATTTATTAATTTATAGTCTATTGATAGGGTAGGGCATAAATAGCTGATCAGTGGAGGCCCAATAGCCAGTCCCACCCAGATCAGCTCTTTAGGGTGTGTGGAGTCTGTGTACTACACAACTCATGGAGACAGAAGCAATTGATTCTGTGTCCTGTAAAGTGTCGGGGTGCCATAGCGCAGCTCCTATCCCATTGACTTTAGTAAGAGCTGAGCTGCAGTTCTAGCCACCGGCCACTATACAGATCTGCTCACTATATTGAACATAGACCAGATGCACCAGATATTTATGGCATATGCTAATGATAGGCCATAATTATTGACAATCCCGTTAATAGAAACTTAGACTTCACAATACAATTAGGGTTATGGAGTGAACAGCATATAAATGATATACTACATGATATTACATATTTCTATACGTATTACTAGTAACTTACAACAAATTTTATTCAATAGGAAAATGGGCAAAGAAGATACGGAGGTCCTCCTCCTGGGTGGGATGGCCCACCTCCTGAACGAGGATGTGAGATCTTTATTGGCAAACTACCCCGTGATCTTTTTGAAGATGAACTTATACCATTATGTGAAAAGGTAAAATAATAATCCAGTAATGTCGTAAGCGATCAGTATACAGCATACATCTAGTTTATAGGCTGAGGTCTTGTTGTGTGTCTTTAATGTATACTTGACTTAAAAAAATTCTCCTGCCTATGAGGCCCCAGTTGTGGTTCATCTGCCTATCTGTTATTCAAGAAGACTGAAAATTATGGACATTGTGGAGGCAGAATGATAGATAGATAGGTAGATAGATAGATAGATAGATAGATAGATAGATAGATAGATAGATAGATAGTGATGAGAAGGTGACAGGCAGAGAGCTGGAGTTCCACTATATCAGCCCTAGGTATCTGACACATGGGTGGACCAGGGTCGGTCTTGAGTAGGCCTCAGCCAGGGGCGTAACTACTGGGGTAGCAGTGGTAACAGCTGCCACAGGGCCTGGGACATTAGGGGCCCAACGACAGCCGCTACGTTGTTTTTTTTTTAATTGGTTGTTACCAGCTGGAGTTACTCCAGACAGTAACAGTCCCTATATGCTTAACAATCCTGGCAGGGGCTGGGATTGGTAAGTGATCGGAGGCCAAGGGTTGGTGAGGGAACATAAAAAAAAACAACAACAAAAAAACCCCACACCTTTGTTACTCATCTCTCCGGGCTCCAGAACGGCTTCGTCCCGGGGCATGTGATGTCATTGAAGATGGCCGACACCACTGAGAAGTGTAACAGAGCCAGGGAGAGCCGGGTCTACAATTATTATACTCAGGGTATAATAATTGTTCATAAGTGTCTACAGTGGGGCATAATACTGTGTGTAAGGGCCACTATGGGGCATAATACTGCATGCAGGGGCCACTAGGAGATATAATGCTGTGGGCAGGGGCCAATATGGGGTATAATAGTGTGCGCAGGAATGCGATGCGGGGGGAGAGAGAGGGGGTTGGTCGGTCGGGGCCCATGTTAAAAGTTCACCAAGGGTTCCTGCCATTCCACAGGGTCCTGAGCTCAATACTAAGCCAGAAAAGGCTGCAGAGCCTGCACGTCAGGGCAGATCCAGGGAGTGAGAGAAGGTGTCTGGGTCTGTCCTGTTACTCTGAGTCTAGTGAGATTCCTTTATTCCTCACTTTTATATGATTTTTTTTAATATGCAATTTCATAAAGCTTTTCAATGTAAAATATTTTACCAAGAAGGGGGTGAGAACAATGACGATGGAAGCTCTATTTGTATAACAATGTGGATGTGACAGATTTAAGAAGGGGACATTAGGAAGCGAGGCTGGTGCTCTATTGTAAGAAAGAAAAGGTTCATGTTTATTTATATATGGTATTAGTATTATGGCAATTTTTGTTTGCAGATAGGAAAAATCTATGAAATGAGAATGATGATGGACTTCAATGGAAATAATAGGGGATATGCATTTGTAACGTTCACTAACAGACTGGAAGCCAGAAATGCGATCAAGCAGCTCAATAATTACGAAATTCGGTAAGTATATTAGATATACCAGTAATTTGGATTGAGATTGTGAAGGATGTAAGACTATGATTAATTGCATACATCTTATATCTATTTTCTATCATGAATTTATCCAAAGAAAAAAAAAAATTAAGAAAATAAAAAATTATTTTGCCCTTGCAACTGTGGTTAAAAAATTTTTTTAGTAAGCTTTAGGTTCTCCTCCACTAGATCCATTAAGGTATTAATGGAGGTTGGATTTTCCGAGAGTGTCAAAAATCGCCAGGGGCTCACTCCCGTATGGTACTAAGTTTGGACATCATTGATCTAAAGTAAGATAAATTACACATGAACTGAATTCCTATCAATCTAATATTTTCTTGCAGAAATGGGAGATTACTAGGGGTCTGTGCCAGTGTGGACAACTGCAGATTATTTGTTGGCGGGATCCCAAAGACCAAAAAGAGAGAAGAAATCTTAGTGGAGATGAAGAAAGTCACAGATGGTGTCATTGATGCGATTGTCTATCCCAGCGCTGCAGATAAAACGAAAAATCGGGGGTTTGCCTTTGTAGAATATGAAAGTCACCGGGCAGCAGCTATGGCGAGACGGAAATTATTACCAGGTGGGCAACAGGACAATGATATATAGAGTATATAGGGATGTAAGAGCGTAAACATATATCTGAAAGAGTATTATATTTCCACTGAATCCAATGAGAGTTCGTCCAGAATGTAAAGTATAAGCAACTTAAATGGCGGCTATTGACTCCACATTTTGTGTTTTTGAAAAAGTTGTGCTAATTTTTGTATGGAACATGATATGAAGCATTTCTCAACCATTATTCTTCTACTTTGACCAGATCCGCTACTTTTCTCAGACTAGTCACAAGGGTACAGATGTCCATCCTTTGGTACATCCTTTCCTTAGCCCCATGAGGTTCAGGACTCCAGTTAACTAAACATTTGCCAGGCTGTAACTACAGGGTGACCACACGTAGGCACCGGAGATTGGTGAACGTCACACGATTAATTTAGTAAATATTTTCACGGTTTTGTTTCAAACATAACTTGTTTGGTACAAACCAGCAGTGATATTATTATACCACCCACGAATCATTATTATACCCTGGGGTCTCTGATCCCAGAGTTTAATAAGTGGAGACCCAGGGAAATATAAACAGTCATGCTTACCTTTCCCGTACCTCCCTTGGGCTCCCTCAAGGCATCATCTGGGTTATTTTGATGCAAGTGCCATGACATTAATGTACCTGGTCAATGAGGCCCAGGGGCGTAACTTGAGGGGGTGCAGTCGCAGCAGGAGCCCTAGGAGGCCCATAAGCACTGGAATCAGTATTGAGATTGCAACTTCCATCTGGCCCATAAGCCAAGGAGACCCACAGATTCCCCTAACCACACTAAGGTGGATTACTGTAAACTCTTTAGCTCCCTTAACCATCACTACCAAGAATTCATTGAAGAGACAAGGTAGGGGGCCCGGACAAAAGACTGCATCGGGGCCCGCAAGCCTTTAGTTACGCCACTGCTGAGGCCCAATCACAGGCTGTTCCCCAGAGCCTCTGATGGAAGAGGCCAGAAGAAGCTAGAAGATATCTGGGAACGAACACTAGAACTAGTAAGGGAGCCCAGGAGAGATGAGGGAAGGTGAATATGACTGGTTTTACTTTTCCTGCACCCCCTCTGGGTCTACACTTACTACACTCTGTGATCTGAGACCCCAGGGTATAATAAGGATTCCTGGGTAGTATAATAATCCCAACAAAAAGACCCAAGTGTATTAATGATTCATGGGTGTCAAAACCTAAAAATATTGGCTTCAGCCGAACTGAAATTTTTGGAAAATTCTTAGCAAGCCGGTTCACTCAACCCTAACAAACTCATATGGGATAGTTATCTTGTGACAGAGTATTGCAATTCATGTTTTTTGTTTTTTTTCATGGCTGTTTTTCTTATATCATCCATGAAATGCCTTTTATTTGTAACATAAATGAATTCTACAAGCATTTTATACATCATTTTACTATGGGTAGTTATTGTGGTGTTTTATGGGATTTTCTATACCTTATGGGATCTTCATTGATGTTTTGATGCTGTGAACAGTTGTTTAAATCATTTTTAACAGGGTTTGTATTTATTGGGATTAATAAAGTTGTGTACATTTTTACGACCTTGAGCTTATCCTTCAATTCTTTCATCTCATCGCTTTCCTTGCACATTTGAGGTTCATGATTTAAGTCGCTGTATAACCTTTAAACACAACACAGATGTGGAGCATGCTGACAGCTAAAAGGAAAAAGAACCTAGCAATAAAAAGAAAAAAAATAAAATTTATTACTAATATATTTATTAATAACGCTCGGTATAGCGACATGTGATGTCAAACAAGCCTAAAAATGGGTCGTCTAAACCAGAATATCCCTGTAAGAATTTTCTTTGCATACTTGAATACATGAGGATAAGAGAAATTGAAGCCTTATGTTATCAATTTGTAGGACGTATTCAGTTATGGGGTCACCCCATTGCGGTGGACTGGGCAGAGCCAGAGGTTGAAGTGGATGAAGATACGATGTCATCAGTTAAAATTCTATACGTCAGAAATCTAATGTTGACAACCACAGAAGAAGCGATAGAGAAGGAATTCAACAACATCAAACCAGGTAATATACTTTTTGGTAGAAATATCCATCCATTATCTATATATGTACTATGGGGTCTACTTAGACCTTCACCCTCCACTGGAACATTGAAGAATGTAAGAAGGAAGACATGATAGTTCAGAAATGTGGACATTCTGGGAAACTTCTGGAGGATACAGTCCTTCTGGGTGGGATATAGGTTTTGTAAGCCCACAAGTACATTTCCATGATCTCCATTGACATCCTTGATGGTATCTCTGAATACCTACTGTACGATGAAAGGGATTCCTAAGAAGAAACACATTTAGAGAAATGTTGGTTCCTTCTTCTAGGAACCAACAAATGACATGACCACAACCAAAGCCTAGTTCACATGCGAATATTTAACCTTAAGTTATACAGTTAAAATGTAGAAACTTGGAACTGTGAACCTTGACACCTGATAAATCTCCGGGCAATAATGTGGTTATTTACGTGCCTCCCCAATCTACTACAGAGATAGCAGTCAAGTAAAGACTTCAAAGTCCTGTCCTTGTAGTTGGCCAAGGAGTTATTTTTACAGCTCCGGAAAGATAAATCCAGCAATAATTTATACGTGTTTGGACCCTGAGGAGCAACAAATTTAACAAATGTTAAAGTGCATTGGAGTAACCAGATCACCTGTGTACTTGTAAGGTACATGGAGTGCCAGAACATTGGAGTCTCCTGGGGACTCCACTTTTCCGCAGCCTGTGGAGAACCCTACATTTTTTTTTTAGCAGGGGTCACATTATGATACAATGTCTACACTTAAGTAATGCTTTACTACAGAAGCTCCTACAGAACTGAATACAATGCAACCATTTATTTAGCTTTTTCTACACCTAAGGATATATTTTGTATCCATTTATAGGGGCAGTTGAACGTGTAAAGAAAATCAGAGATTACGCCTTTGTACATTTTAACAATCGCAATGATGCCGTGGAAGCAATGAATGTATTAAATGGCAAGGTAGGATCCAGAAAACTGCACCGCTATACTTGCTTTTACCTTAATGATATGTGTCTCAGAGGGCAGTACTTAGGCTACAGGTATAGTACAGTAGATATGTAGCTTGGTACTACGAGTGCATTTTATGGGCCATTGTAGTGTGTAATCGTATAAAGTGCGCTTTTTATTTTAAACACGCACCTATATGCCACCATACAACCTTAATATCATCTGTATTAGGCCATAGAAGTAATAAAAATGGATAAAAATAGTAAGATCCAATAACATGACAGCATCCCAATAGTATTCTTCGCTTTTCGTTGTAGGATTCTTATGCAAAGGCTGGAGCAGAAATACTTCAGCTGCATCTCCCTCCTCCCCCACTTACTGTTTTATACTAGATAGCTTTTTTATTTGCTGAGGAGGTTTCAAAATACTTATAGAAACCCTAAATACAGTATTAGGGGAATACAACTAATATATGCCTAAAAATTCCAACGCTCGTAAAACGTTAAAGGGGACCTCCAGTACTTGGTATGCTGTGTTAGGTGTTGCTTTAGTGATTCTGGAGAAGTTGGAATTTTTCCTCTACCCCCGCTGTGCCTGAGCAATTAATTTCAGAAACCAGTATACTAATTAGGCTCTCTACTAAGGGGCCATTCACACGGAGCAAAATGGCGCGGATACCGCGCGTATTATGGCGCTTTCCTGTGCGGGATCCGCGGCAGAGTCCGCGTGGTAAAAATGTCTCGCCCTAGAGTTCTATGGGGAGGCTTTTTTACCTTACGGACTCTGCCGCCAATCCCACGTGGGAAAGTGCCGTAATACGCCGGTATCCAGGCTATTTTGCTCCGTATGAATGTTCCTTAACAGATAGTTGATCTCAGACGTCTACTGCAATCCCGGACCACCCACTTGTAAGTAGTGAGCCTAATTAGCTTATTGGATGTTAAAACCAGCTATACTGATTGCTCAGGAATGGTGGGGGCTAGAGAAAAAAATCCAATTGTGCTAGAATCAATGGAGTAGTGTTTATTAAAGAGCTGGAGTTGGTGGAGGAGGTGAAAGTGCCCAATCTCATATGTGTGCCACTTCGGATGACACAGTCTGACCACCATATACAAATGTATGAAAAAAGTGCAAATTTATATATATATATATATATATATATATATATATATTTATATATTTTCTTTTTCTCTAGATTATAGATGGCTCTCCCATAGAAGTAACCTTGGCTAAACCAGTAGACAAGGACAGTTATGTAAGATATACAAGAGGGACAGGTGGAAGAGGTGCTGCCATACAAGGAGGAGAATACGCCTATACGATAGGCCATGTATATGACCCAACTACAGCCTACCTGGGAGCGCCAGTGTTCTATGCGCCACCTACCTACACCGCCACCATCCCCAGCTTTCACTTCCCTCCTGCCAAAGGTTATGTCAGCAATCGCGGCCTCATCCGACCTCCGTCTGTCAGAGGTAACGGCGCAATAACTGAAGTGAATGATTCTGTATTACGTGTAATAAATGTTGGCACTTGTTATTAATCCAGAAGGCAGATCATGACATGACAATTTAGAAATGTAATTAGCTGTTTAGAATCCCTCTGCAAGTTACTGCTATGTAATTGATTTAATTAGAATCCTAATCAGTCACCCTTGTAATATACAGGGAGCAGTCACTAACCCAAAGTTTTGCATAATGCGTGTCCGATGATACTTACTTTGTAAATAGATTAGCGAGGGTATGAAAAACGACTGCAAATTAATCATCGCTTCTGGAAAAGAACAGAATTCATCGCAACATAGTTTGCCGCTGCTTAATATTCTTAATGGAAACCAAATAACATAGGATGTAATCGCTTTTATTTGGGTTAATTCAAGCCAATTTATGTAGACACCTTCCGCTCCAATGGAGTCAGACTACACAGGGATTGCAGGTTGTATAAGGCTACATTCAGACGTCCATTTTTCAGGTCCATCTTTACCACCCAGTACTATGGATCCCCCATACATGTCAGGGTGTGAAGGGATCTGTAAAAATGGACAAACTTAGGACAACCAAAACCGCTCACCACATTGTAATTCCTCCATGTATGTTGATGGCAGGATCAATGAAACCTCGGGCCTTGGAAGTATGGAATGTAGACAAAAAAATAAATATGCCAATTCTAGTGGATGGAAGAAACAACAATATACAGTATATCTATCTGTATTTTTGTATAGTATACTAGTCATGTGGTTGCACACACGACTCATGTACTTCCAGTTTCTACAGAGGATCATGCAGAAGGTAGCGCGGTGCCGTCCTATATTACATAATGGGTATGTGGACTTGGGTTACAATGTTGTATTTAATGAATACTTATTGTATTTCCAATTTATGAGCATGGGCAGCAAATGATATATACGAGTGTGATCAACTCTTTTATGGTCCCGAACCCAAGTTTCATATTGTGGTATTTTATACAATATGTTTGGACGATTGATGATGACTTTGTCTAGTGACGATGGTGCATACGGCATCGGTCATGAATGTTCATTTATGTTTATTACACGTAATGCAGTGGATATTCTTGTAGCGGATGTTACAATGAGGGATTGGTATTTGACTTTGCTATAAGTGTCCTCTTGAGAGCGGTTTCTTCTTGGTACTTTGAATAGTGTCATGTGATGGACTTAAGGCTGGGGTTTTTTTTTTAAAGTTTCGTTGTTCTGGTGTAATGTTCATGCTATCACTAAGAGACCGGCCTTGCAACGCATAAGCAGGGGTGCAGTATGAGCCTCTCTAGGGGCTTTTTTTTTTTTTTTTTTTTTTTAAAGAGGACCTTTCATCACATTAGGCACATGCAGTTCCATATACTGCTGGAAAGCCGACAGTGCGCTGAATTCAGCGCACTATCGGCTTTCCCGATCTGTGCCCCGGGTAAAGCGCTATCGGTCCCGGTACCATAGCGCTTTACAGTCACAATGGCGTTTCTGACAGTCAGTCAGGTACGTCCTTCTCTGAATTCAGCGCACTGTCAGATTTCCAACAGTATATGGAACTGCATGTGCCCAATCTGATGAAAGGTCCTTTTTAACAAGTTAATTTTTAGTGGCATATTTATTTTTTTGGTACTGAATTCCACATTTTAGGTGTCAAAATTGGGACATGACCTATACTTGGACGGTCCATGTTAATAACCACCACTCACTGGCATTGAATTTAATGCTGTCATGTGAGGTCTCTTAAAAAGAAAGAAAAAAAAAAAAAACACACCGCCATTAATCAATGTCATGTAAATATGGCACAACAAAGCTAAAAAAAAATTAGATACAAGAAGATTAGTTACTCGTGAATGAGTATTAACCAAGCTGTACCCAACTAATCTAAAGGGCCAAAACTGCTTTATATTTGCATATCTATATACTTGTGCATTGTGAAAATATAGCGCTATAGTCTATATTAAAGGGGGATGTCTGATGGAGACTAAAGCAGGCTGAAAAGCGAGCTTCACATCTCCTCTGCAGTGGCCATTTCACAAATGATTGACTGTCCATGTAATACTTGGTATTGCCAAGTCTACTGGTCTCTCTTTGTTAGTAGCAGTCCGTTTTGGCTAATAGATCGGCATCTAAAGCACATTCTTCGCCATTTATGAAACGGAGGTTGGCTTGACATCACCACAATTACAGAAATTGTATCCAGTGTTATATTGTTTCCGATGTTTCACTTTTTCAGAAAAGTGACATCTTCAGCCGTCTCTTAATATTGCTTCAAGTTGTAGGTGAGCAGGTAAAGCAGTATTGGAGATTACTATGTGGTAATGGAGATTACTATGTGGTATTGGAGATTACTATGTGGTAATGGAGATTACTATGTGGTAATGGAGATTACTATGTGGTAATGCCAATCACAAAATCAATCCAGAACTAGAAGCCAGAAGTGAGATCTATCGGATGTGTTGAGTGCCAGCGACTAGGTAACATCTGGACCATAGGTAGAACCTTCTAAACTAATAGTAATGTCATCCTCTACTTGGCTTGGTAAAAACTACCTGTATCATCTGTAAGGAGGCACTTTTAGAGAAGTATGTTGGGCGGTAATCTTAGTAGGACATGTCATATTAGATACTTAATGGTGATATGATCAATGACCATATGCATGTTACGACATGTTCACCTCAATGTTTGGTTATTGTACTTACCATATAATCCAGGTTATTTTTATACTTCATATAAGGTAGGATTGAGTTTTGGTTTCCGTTAGGACCATTAGCTCTATCAAGAGGTTGTCCCACAACGCACATCACCTATCTACTGCTGGATCCCTCCAGTCACTAGAATAGGAATCCTTCACCCCTATACCTCCTTACGTCACATCACCACAATGGAGACCAACAGCAACGTCACTGAAACTTGTATATTGTTTGTGTAGACACGAAACGGAGCAGCAAGATGTGTGTGACCACCGTTCCATCCAAAGGTCACCCCTTGTACCCAAGCATACAATACGCCATTGCTCTTGTCTATACTCTAGGTCAGGATTAATAAGAAGTGGGTGACTTATGTGACCATTGCCCCTATCCAATACCATAGGAATAGTGTTTGTAATCTGAAGCTATCAAGAACTAATGGAGCGACATAATCTGGATGATACTTTGTCTTACAATGTATTTAAAGCAATTGCAAGGAAGAGGCTATAATCTGTGCATTAATTTCATCGAAAGTTGGAACCAATGTGTGTGAACATGTACTAAACAATGGAGGAGCAGTATCTGAATGCAACTGATACACATCTATTATTAAAAAAATTCATCTATTTTTCACATACCGTAACAGCTTGATACAGTATTTTAATAGTCGGGGGAATTGTATTGTATGTTGGAGTGTATCAGCTACGGCAGGGGTAGGGAACCTTCGGCTCTCCAGCTGCTGTGAAACTACAACTCCCAGCATGCTCCATTCACTTCCATGGGAGTTCCCAGAACAGCAGAGCCAGTATGCATGCTGGGAGTTGTAGTTTTGCAACAGCTGGAGAGCCGTACGTTCCCTACCCCTGAGCTACGGTATTATTCACTGTCTTAATGTGATATATGGTGAATGTGCTGTTATCTTATGTTATCCAGTATGTAGATACTTTTCATTGTTGGATAAGGCCACTGAATGGAACTCCATTGTTCCGATCATGTTCATTGCACGCGGTGCCGGCTTTTTCATGATATCATGGATCTGGGTGATTTTCTGCTGATTTGATTCAGTTTAATGCCTTCTTACATTCCTAGAAATTTACATGAGTGTACCTGTAGGGGCTGCGGGCGTTAGAGGACTGGGAGGACGGGGATACCTGGCATATACTGGTCTGGGCCGCGGATGTGTGGGGTACCAGGTAAAAGGAGACAAGAGAGGAGAAGAGAAACTCTATGATATTTTACCAGGAATGGAGCTCACACCGATGAGCGCTGTCGCTTTAAAACCACAAGGCATCAAGCTGGCACCACAGGTAATATGGATTCTGAAGTTTACTTGTATTACTATTGTAATAGACACTTGATTAAAAATAGGATTACTGATACAGAATAAAGGAAAACATATTCTATGTAATCCAATGTCAACGGCAAGTTGGATTTTTGCGCCAAAATTGTGACTTTTCCTTTTTTTACACTACAGTCACTACTTTCCTGATAAGGTGTATGACGTAGGACATGGCATGGGTAGGGACACTAGCACCATCAGATTTATGGTCATTTATGTCAGTTTAGTGGCATGAATGAGACTTCTAATCTACGCCACCTATGAGTGCAGGTACATTAGAGGATGGATGTAATTTATGATGAGGCGTTTGTATGGTCATAAATTTGGTGCATTCTTTGGTGGCACACGAGATATACCCTGAATACACAAGTCTCATAAATCTCCACTGGATAATCGTATGAACAGGGTTACCCCTCCAAAAGGAAGAAGGGCAGTGTCCTGTGTCCGACAGGTTGTAATGCCTTAGTGGAATGCTAGAGACTGAGACTACGGGATATAGCTGAAAAGATGAATTCTATGGACATTAAACATGTGCTAAGAGGAGGCTACGGGATACACCCTGGACTTTAAACAAAGCAGGTCTTAAAGGGGTTTTCTAGGCTAAAAATATTGGTGGCCTACTTTGGCTTTCTCCCCTGCTCCCATGGTTGTCAGGCTAAATGCACAACAATGGCAATACACCCCCGGTTTCAGGTTCATGGGGGGGTAATTCCTTTTTTTGGCATGTAGTACACAATACCCTTCTCCCTTTTGCGCCTTTCAGATGTATATGTATACTTGACACTAGACAAAGAGAACTTCTAGATATGCAAGTACCCCCAATACTGTACAAAAAGAACCGCTAAATATGCAAGTACCCCTAAGGGCTCATTCACATCGGCGCTCGGGACTCCGTTCTGCACAAAACTGGACATGAGACGGAAACCTGCAGGACTCTTTCAAACCCAGTCATTTGAATGGGTTTGAAAAGTATCTGGCCGTGAGCGCCGGGGAGCGCTTTATGCTCTCCGCAGCAAAACTGTTTTTTTTTTAAACCGACACAGAGTCAGACATGCAGTACTTTGTGTCCGGTTTAAAAAAACCGGTTTCGCCGCGGAGAGCATAAAGCGCTCATTGGCGCTCACGGCCAGATTCAGCATGACAGGTTTCCATCTTCTGCATGCAGAAGACAGAAACCTGATAACGGAGTCCAGACGCTGGTGTGAACCCAGTGTAACATATAGAAAGAGAGCCGCTAGATACGTATGTATTCAAAGAGAATTATCAGACATGTAAATACCCCTGACACTATACAAAGAACCACTAGATATGCAAGTACCCCTGATATTATACAATGAGAACTGCTAGATATGTATATACCCCTGACACTATACAATGAGAACCCCTAGATATGTATATACCCCTGACAATATACAATGAGAACTGCTAGATATGTATATACCCCTGACACTATACAATGAGAACCCCTAGATATGTATATACCCCTGACAATATACAATGAGAACTGCTAGATATGTATATACCCCTGACAATATACAATGAGAACCCCTAGATATGTATATACCCCTGAGACTATACAATGAGAACCCCTAGATATGTATATACCCCTGACACTATACAATGAGAACCCCTAGATATGTATATACCCCTGACACTATACAATGAGAACTGCTAGATATGTATATACCCCTGACACTATACAATGAGAACCCCTAGATATGTATATACCCCTGACAATATACAATGAGAACTGCTAGATATGTATATACCCCTGACACTATACAATGAGAACCCCTAGATATGTATATACCCCTGACAATATACAATGAGAACTGCTAGATATGTATATACCCCTGACACTATACAATGAGAACCCCTAGATATGTATATACCCCTGACACTATACAATGAGAACTGCTAGATATGTATATACCCCTGACAATATACAATGAGAACCCCTAGATATGTATATACCCCTGACACTATACAATGAGAACCCCTAGATATGTATATACCCCTGACACTATACAATGAGAACCCCTAGATATGTATATACCCCTGACACTATACAATGAGAACCCCTAGATATGTATATACCCCTGACACTATACAATGAGAATCCCTAGATATGTATATACCCCTGACACTATACAATGAGAACCCCTAGATATGTATATACCCCTGACAATATACAATGAGAACTGCTAGATATGTATATACCCCTGACACTATACAATGAGAACCCCTAGATATGTATATACCCCTGACACTATACAATGAGAACCGCGATTCCTGATGGGATAATAAAATTCTGTGTGATTGGAATAGTAAAAATGAGACAGATAATGGAACAATAAAACATTTTGCTTCCTGAAATACATTTAGGAGCAGATCGTCTAAACGACTATTATCAAATCCAGCATTTCCATGATGTAATTTATCCGACCACATCAACCGCATCTACATCTGCCGAGAAGCTTTTTACCTTAATTTGCAGATTAGGGAATGCACCATTAGATAAAGAACAGAACCTTGTGTCCTGTCTCCTGAAATAAGGCTGTAGTGTCAGTGACAGGGAACTAATGGAGACTGAAATCTTCAATGTAACCTGGGATTTCCTGAATACACTTTAGGCTAAACATCAATATTAAATACAGTAATGAAAGTTTCATTCTGCAGAATAGCCATTCATCAGGGAAAGCCATAGCAAGCTTACAATGCGCTCTAACCCCCTCCCCTTACTAAACTCATGTGGGCAGTGGTACTGGGTGATAAGGAAAGTCCTACCTGGTCTAGTAAAATCTTGTAGGTCTATGATATGCACGCTTGTCTTAGGGACCTTCTACTTCTTAAATAATAAATTCATCCAGGATATTCTACAAGAAAAATCGATATGCTAAACGTATTGATTTTGGGGTAAGGGGACATTAAGTTATGTTATATTATAATGAAATTTAAAGTCAGTATGAATGGGCTTTACATTTAGTTCTCAATTTTGTTTAGATACTGCAAGAAATTTGCCAGAAAAACAATTGGGGACAACCGGTTTATCAATTATATTCTGCAATTGGACAAGACCAAAGGCAACTATTTCTGTATAAGATTACCATTCCTGTCCTGGCAAACCAAAACCCTGCAATGTGAGTAGGGGGTTCTGCTTCCTAGGGGGGCCATGACGGAGGTAAACAGACACCAAACCACACTTTCTCCAGGAGGTGATGTTAAAGGACGGTATCAAGATAAAGAAGCAGCCGAGATAATTCCTTACATGATTATTTTTTGCACTTCTTTCATATATATTGCTATTACTTCTGTGCAGCTCAGACGCCATCTTGGTTTTTTGATTTCTCTTTCTCTGTGCTCTGTTGTCAGTCCCATGATGCTTTAGTGCAGAATCACATGGGCAGCTTAAGACAGTACCATCTCTACCTGCTAGGGAGCAGTCTAATTATTATTCTTTGTATTGTCTCCAATAAGCTAAGAGGCCATACTATGCAGTCAGGGAGGCTTCATTGTCATCTTTTTCATTCTAAGGGTGTGACAGGAGTCTGCCTAACCATCAGCAGTAACTGGGATAGGAGTTTGTGTCCCCACTGTGAAGAGCAGACCACGTAGTTTCATCATACAGGAAGTGAGATTGTGACTTTTAGGGAGTACAGAAGGGCATGTAACTCCCAGGAGGTCACCATGACATCACATGACCCAAGGGAACAAGAAGTATCCATGAAATGTCTTATAGACAGGAGCAACTATATAAGGCACTAGCATGACCTCATTTATTAAACTTGCTGCTCCAAGAAGCCAGTGGCCCTAGGCCATGGCCTGTATCTCTTGAACAAACAAGAGGACATTTTTTATACATGTAGATGATTAAAATTTTCCATTTTTAGACATCCATTTACTCCTCCAAAACTCTGTGTATCAGTGGATGAAGCAAAAAACTATGCAGCCGAGTACACGCTTCAGACCTTGGGGATTCCGACTGAAACGGCAGAACCACCAACAGCCTTCGCAGGTAATTAGGTATTTTAAGACACTTCGTCATAAGATGCCATTAGAGTCACGTCAGTGTCATCCAGCAGCTGTTGAGATTTAAAGGTCCATTTTGTTGGCTTCTGGACTCCTGAAAGGGCGAATCAAGATAATTTTTGCAGATATATTTGCTCAATATTCACTACTACTACACTGTATTTTATACCTCCAGGATACGCCATAGCCAGCTCCCCAGCAGCAGTGGCCGCCACACAACTGAAACAAGCCGTGGCCTTGGGACAAGACCTCACAGCCTATGCGGCTTATGAAGCCTATCCTGCTTTTGCCGTCGCAGCTCGAGGAGATGCCTATGGAACATTCTAAGAATTTGTGGTGAATGTGAACGAGAGATCGGGTTTTTATTCTTATTCTATTGTATTTTGCTCCATTTATTCTAACATCCCCTTTGTCAATTAGTTTCATGTTCTAAAAGGGTTATCGTCTTATTTAGTCCGTAGGTTGTTTTTTGTCTTTGTTTTTCTTTGTGGCAATTTGTCCTTTATGTTGGAAGGTCCTCCTTATCAGTGTGGATGTTATGGACACTTTCTGGACATTATTACTCAGGCTAAGCCTTAAAGACTTTGGAGGACTTAAAGCATTGATGAAACGTCATTCCTAAAGACGTATGGTTTCCGATTATTAGGTGACTCACTTACTATGTATGCTTTGTCCGTTGTATCTATTCAATACATTTTACTACCTGGAGATATTGTAGGGACACAAAGGATGTCAGGAAAGACCATGGGCCCCATTCATCAAAACTGTCCAAATGTGGTCATTTTACCCATAAGAAATGGTCAGATCGGTCCTTTAAGTCTCAAAAATGTAAGCTGGATTCTGGTTTATTTGGATATTTGCTCCAATTTTGACGAGTCTCGACCTTTCCCAGAATTCCTAAGGGAGCGTCCATGGCGAATAAGCTTCCCTACGCAGATACAATGAACTTTCTATCCTACTTTACAGTAAAAATATTATTATTTCTCATTTTCTCATGAGTCAGGTGAGCATAAATGCAATTCACGGGCCTTGAAAAGGCCGTAAGTAAGAACCAGTGAACAAGTAAAATATGAGGAAAGTGTGCACAATGTGTAGTATGACAGGTAGTGGACTAACATTGCCAAACCCTTGCAAACATAACACATAAGTTATATATATTGTTCATATCTAATGTGTATGGCCATTTCAAACATGCCCTTTCACTATTCTCACAGTTCTTTGTACCCTTTAATAGGCGCCGACCACTTTTTCCTGCACAGTTGGAATTTTTTTCTCTAACCCCCACTGTTCCTGGGCAATCAATGCAGGCAGTTTTGCTATCTGGGATGTCTACTGTCAAGTGGGTGGTGTCAGGCAGGAACCAGAAAGGGGGCATGAATCTTAGGTCAAGCCCTGATTGGACAGTATCAGACAGGTCAGACTTACACCACCCATTTGACAGTACCTAGTAGTCTAATATGCCTCTGTCACCATAACTAACAGAACTGATTGCTCGGGAATAATAGGGGCTAGAGAAAAAATTCCAACTGCGGAAGAATCAGTAGTGCGGCACCTATAGGGACAAAGGTGATGAAGATGTTCTCACACCTGTCAAAAAAAAAAAAAAACACTAAAAAAATCTTGAACTAAAGAACATAAAGTAGATTAATAGATATTGTTTGTATTGCTATGTTTTTTTTTACATGTCCTATTTTTGGCAGAGGAAACTATATTAAGCAACGAATGTGAACTTAACCAAAGAATGACCAGCCAAGATTTAAAGATTAAACAAAACTTTGGGTTTCCAGGTATGGGACATAAAGTTATTGGCTGGTCTTTCTTCTTACATATGGAAAATAACAGCGATGGCAGCAGTATTATAGTGTGCATGAAGCACTTGTGTATGTATAGATGTTTATAAAGAACTGGCGTACTGTGAATAAAAGGCAAATGTTCTATCATCGAGTAACACAGCATTAAAGGAAATGTACAGGAGTTTTGCTTCATTTCTTCATTTTATGTGGGGGTACACCGATATTGCAGAGCAAGCTTTTAAGGGAACTACTGTACGTTAAAGGGGTTTTGTCATCAAAGGCACATTCCCTAGGATATGGGATATGTGGGGGCCAACGATCAGGAGAATGAGGGCTCAGAAGTCAACCATACCTCGGTCATTTCAATGATGCACCAGTTCGCTTACTGCATAAACTTACATGGGCAGCACAACGCTTAAAATCCAGCCAAGGGCAGAATCTACTAGGAGTGTGTAGGTTCTTTCCATATTTGTGTGTGTTTCCTCCGGGCACCCCTGTTTTCTCCTGCACTCCTAAGATATTCGAATAGGGAGTTTAGCTTATATGCCCTATGTAACAGTCTGGGTCTGGTTCAGAATCTTAGATTGCTACTACTTGGAATGTGACTTACTTACAAGGCTGGTAATGTAGTCAGGAGGAAGCCAGTGGTCAATGCACAAGATGAGCGTCAGTGTTTGCAGCAGAGCAGGAAAGCAGCTAGATTACCAACAAAGGACAATAATATCACAAGACAGGAAGTGCAAGGCTGGGTTTGTACAGGAAGTTCAACCAGAAAACAGGGTGGAGCAAACCAGAGAGGGCGGAACTGAAACTAGAGGTACCGGGAACTAGGCTCAGATCAGCACAGGAGCTGTCTGGGAAGCTGAATAGCTCAGTTGGAAGAGCTGCACCCCGGGACACTGAAGTACTGGGTTCAAGTTCTGACACCTTAAGTAATGGTCTGATGGCAATATTTGTAAAGCATCGTGGTGAGATTTGTTGGCACTGTATAAGCATGCTAAATAAATTGATAAATTCTGGGGCTTATGGAGATTGCAGTTAATGGAACACACATATCATTCACGTAGAAGCGGCACAGGGGGCTTTCAGGCACCTCCTCCTGGTCCAACCATTGGGACCCCAGTGATCTGACAATTATCCCCCTTTATAGGATAATTGTCTTTGATGATATCTCCCCTTCATTATATAACATATCAATCTATAGATGACTATTAGTATGACTTTGGGATATAGTGAGTTGGGCCAAAGGATAAACTAAATACACACATACATATAAAAATCTATTTACTGTGACATTAGGCCTGATAGTAGAATATAAGGAGTCACTGGAGTCATGAAATCATCTGTGGGTTTTTTTTAATGATTGTTGCCCATCCTACAATTATTTGCTATGGATTTTACTACATATATAAAGAGGTACAGCAGGGCCCCTCAGCAGTCTATGTATGCATATATATAACTATATATAATAATCACATGGCAGAAGATCCATCTTCCATGTGTTCAGTTGAGGTCTGTCTGAGGATACGTTTAAGGATAGTTAAACTTTGCGGATGTAGCGGGGTACAAGTCAAAGTTACATTTTTAAAACAAATGGATTGCCCCAAAATGTCTGTTCCGATTCTGTTGTGGACTACCAGCACCTCCATCCTATTACATACTGTGTCGCTGCTATATGTTTGCCCCTCTATGCTGCCCTACATTATTGAGGAATCCCAAATATTTTGAACTAATAATTAAACATAACAAATAAATAATAATATTGTATCATTTTAGTTATATTGTGATATTCATTACAGCACCTTAAAGAGAACCCTTCAGCCGTTCCCTCACCATTGCTGACAGTACTATATAGAGGACAGGGAGGGCTGTGTAAACATACCTATGCCTATGAACTGAGCACATAATGGCAACAACGTTACTAAACTTGTAAATCTATGTTTTTCTGACTACTAAAAACATGCCAAAAATGGGCAAAATATTGTGAGTAAATTTATATTGCAGAAATGATGTATTTTCAAGGAAGTAATTTGCATTATGTCTATAAAACATGGCTCCTGTCACCCGCCCATGGGATATGTCTGATATTAGAGGTTGGCTCCATTGACGTGAATGGGTCCGAGCTGCTGTAACCTGGTATAGGCATTCATTTCAGACCTAAGCAACCATAAGACCTACAGCCTGTGTTATAATACAGAGCTATTTCTGCTGGGAAACAGTCAGCAAGCTTGTTGACAGACAGACCCCTAACCACATAGCTGAGCTCCTGTAATACAGTGGAATAGTTTATTCTACGTTACCTTGTGCATTTCACAAATACAAATGACCAAAACAGGTCACATGTACATTAAACATAAAACCAGCAAGGAATGCTGGGAGATTTCAGTACTGAAGACAGCAGAATTGTAAGTGCAGTGTATGATTACAATACAGACTGTAACAGTGATCAGAATCTGATAAATAATGTATTGTCACAGTATTGAAAGTCTTGTGTAGGAAAATAAATATATATATATATATATATATACTATATATATATATATATATATATATATATATATATATATATACTTATTCACTCATTTGGATGTCTAGGCAGCAGAATTAGACTCCATTTATACCTGGAATGCAGCAACCAAGCTGACACTGCTCAGTAAATGTGAACTTTGCTCTATTTGATCAATCGATTTTTCAGTCTAAACTTTGACTTCTACAGAAGAAATGTTATTTCATGGCTTCAAAGCCAACATTCAGGGCTCTATTGAGATGGTCACTGTCAATTTAACAAACTCTGCATAAATCAATAGTATAAATGAGTATAAGAACCATTCTAATTGCTTGAGAAATGCATTTTTATACTCTTACAGACCCCCCTTTCCCCTCTATAACTGCTCCCTTACTCGCAATTTACTACAGAATCCATCTTATCAACTCAATGAGGGATCAGACTATATGCTGTTTATAGAAGTCTATAGAAGGAGCTGTAGGTGAGACAGTGGGAAGCGGAGAGATACACACATAGATGTTGTTGGTGAAGACTCTAGTAAGACATTTATCTCACTGCAGTGCTGGATTCACAGTTATACTGTTCTTTCCTGCTATGTGGTGTCCTACATTCTGCTGGTGTTGAGGAGACTACAATCTCCATAGGGGATTTATAAATTACATCAGACTGTCAGACATAATGGATTTTTCTTCTTACTTGTAGTGCTGATGTAATTTGTCGTAATATAAATGATAAGTAAGCAACTGTGAGCCGCCGATATCCTTCATTCAGTCTTAAAGACAACTCCCGTATGTAATGATATATCTCCAATGGTCAAGTGGGGGCTATGGCAATGGGTTCTGAAGTTCCGTACTATCCATATTTTTTTAAATGTAGATTGTGAACCCCATATAGGGATCACAATGTACTTTTTTTTTTCTCCTATCAGTATGTCTTTGTAGAATAGGAGGAAACCTACGCAAACATGGGGAGAACATACAAACTCGTTACAGATATTGTTCCTGGCAGGATTTGAACCCAGGACTCCAGCGCTGCAATGCTAACCACTGAGCCACCGTGTTGCCCTCTGTATTATCCATATTTGTGGGCAGTCATACAACAGCAGGAAACGTGCTGCGAAGCGTCAGCCATGCAAATGTATGGACACTCTTGTAATGCATGGATGGGTTGGGTATGGCAAAGTAGGTGACACTGACATAATTAGATGCCAGCCTCACCTAGATGCAGAATCCTGAGCGAAGTTTCCACTTCTATGCCATCCTTGTAGTCTAAAATGGCGTATGGGTTAGCTAAGTAGGGCAGCAGCACAAATCTGGTGTCCAGAGGGGTTGCTACAATATATTGGGGTGGGTAAGAGCTTTCAGAATGTATACATTGTAGACACCCTCAGCCGTGAGAATTACGCCTATACAGGTTTGCAACCACATACTCATGACTGTAGGAAGTAAATTATTAGGGTTATAGTCTCAATAACCAAAAACATACAGAAAACATATAAGATGGTGACAGTGGAACAGAAACCTGGTGCGACTACAGAACCTTAAAAGGGGTTTTCATTTTACCATGCCTGATTGTGCACAGTAAGAGTTTGCATATTTGCAGATGGCCGGTCATTAAGCACAAAGATTCCTCTCTCTGTGATCAGTCTCTGCCATGCCGTCAGGTTCAGAAGAGGGCATCAGATAAAAGTGTTTGTTCTTACACTGGCTAGCCATGAACTTTTAGCAAAACAGAATATTTTCTACTCATGCATCACAGTATTGTAAGTCATTGCTTGCTGGAGTCCCTGTGATGTAGGAATCCAATGCCGTGTGCACTATATACAGAGAACAGTAACATAATTATAAATGTAAATACATATATATATATATATATATATATATATATATATATATATGTTCAGGCACATCAGAAAAATGCAAAACAAAGATAGAATAAAAAGCTGGTGGTGAAGATAAAGATAGAAATAAGCGACTGATTTGCGACGGTGAATTATTGACACAGGTTTTATTAGACAATATGATGCAGATCAGGATATGATAAGAGGGGACAAAAGTCTCTACTATAACATATCTGTGTTTGTAAATACGAGTAAGCCAATACTGACATCTAGTGGGGTGTTTGGCAAATTGAACGTTAAATGTAGAGATCACATTTGTACATTTTCTGGCAAGTCAATGGTGGGGAAGGGGAGGGCAAGAGCGACCCTAACTGAGACCCCAACCAATTGATAGAGTAAAAGAGACCATTTACATAAAAATAGCCTTAATGCATTAACCATAAGTGTGGGTTCTGCCTCCGGTGATTTTTGTTACATAGATTTTATGTTTGCAGATTTACAGATGGTAAGACCAGGGCCGGTTTTAGGCAAAATGAAAGTAAATGACCCCCTATCCTTGAAGGCTGACAGTGACAGCGTCTTGTATTGCACAGACAAAGATTTGAATGGATACGGTGTAATACTTCATTTCCCCTGTGATGGCGCTGAACAATTACCGCCAGGCTTCTTCACTGATTAGAGTTGGTTGCTGAGGGTCCCAGCAGTTTGTCACCAAAAAATTGTCAAGGGACCCTTCTAACAAATAGGGATTGTCCACACCAGAAAACCCCTTTTAAGGCTCTTGAGTCCTTCACCAACCAGTAGAACCCTGATATACTTGGATTGAATGAACCAATAGCATTTGTGGAGCAGTTTTCATTTACAGGTGTATATACAGATATACAGAGAGCTTGGCACAGTGCGGGGACCATGTATAAGCTTGGCAGAGATGAAAACTGGAGAAGTAAAGAACCTGCAAAGAACCAACATGCTGGACTAGTTTTGACACTAGAAATATTTTCCTGAAAAGGGAGGTGGAAAAGATTCTGCCCCTCATTCATCATAGCAGAAGTCAGTAAAAATCTCATCTCAATGGGTGAACAATGGTGTCCAAAATAGCGGCTAGCTGGCGTAAGGGCTTCATACTCTGTGAGATACTAGACGGCAGAGTTGTATCTGTGCCATTCCTCCATTGTCGCATTTGGCGTAGAAATGACACATTATTGTGACTCTCAGTCTATATTATCAGGCAGCGAAACGCTGGCTATTATAGATGAGCGAGTAGTATTCGATCGAGTAGGTATTCGATCGAATACTACGGTATTCGAAATACTCGTACTCGATCGAGTACCACTCGCTATTTGAATGGAAAAGTTTGATGCAGAACCAGCATTGATTGGCCGAATGCTATACAGTCGGCCAATCAACGCTGGTTCTTCTCCTACCTTTAGAAGTCTTCTCCGTGCAGCTTCCCCGCGGCGTCTTCCGGCTCTGAATTCACTCTGCCAGGCATCGGGCCTGGGCAGAGCCGACTGTGCATTCCCACGCTACAAGAAAATGGCCACTTTGACTGTAAGCGGCCATTTTCTTGTAGTGTGGCCATGCGCAGTTGGCTCTGCCCAGGCCCGATGCCTGGCAGAGTGAATTCAGAGCCGGAAGACGCCACGATAACGCTGCAAGGAGAAGACTTCTCGGAGGATCCAGCCCGACCCTCACTCGTGGACTTGGTAAGTGTAATTTGATCGAACGTTGCCTACCCCTGAAACGAGCATTTTCCCCCCCATAGACTATAATAGGGTTCGATATTCGATTCAAGTAGTTGAATATTAAGGGGCTACTTGAAACGAATATCGAACCACGAACATTTTACTGTTCGCTCATCTCTACTGGCTATATTTTAGCATCTCAGTCTCTCACGTGAGGAAAGCTTTGGATTCAGAGTACAAGTTTAACATGAAAAGGTAGAAAAAAACTGAAGCGAATATGAGAATAATTTTATTTCCAAACTGGAAAAGACAGGGGTGTCAAAGGGGTGTTTGTAATTGTAAGACTGTATAGAATGTATAATCTCATGGGCCACATACACAGTCCAGTCATATTAATGTGACCACCGCCGACTTTTGACGTCAACGTTATTGCAGAAGGCACGTGTCATCAGCCATCTGGGTGCACTCATCATTGTGGAAGGCACGATGGATTAACACAAGTATGCATCTATCCTTGCGGACCATGTTCACCCCTACATGCTAATTGTTTTTCTTCAGGATGATGGCATCTACCAGCAGGACAATGCGACGTGTCCTAAAGCTCGTAGTGTACGTGTGTGGTTCGAGGAGCACCAGGATGAGTTTACCGTACTCCCTTGGCCAGATAATTCTCCAGACTTAAACCCAATTGAGAATCTGTGGGACCACTTCAATCGGGTTGTTTGCGCCATGGATGCTCAACCGCATAACCTAGAGCAGCTGGACACAGCACTGGAGTCGGCATGGCTCAACATCCCAGTGATCATCATTACAACATCCCTTCTCTTCCTGCACGTCTCGCAGCAGTCCGCTCTGCCAAAGGTGGTAATTCTGGATTTTGACAGGTGGTCAGATTAATGTGACTGGACTGTGTAATATGACATGGAGGGCTAGATTTGGCCAACGGACCTTGAATTATACATGTTATATACAAAATATAGGTAGGCAGGGTTTGGTCAATTACACATTGGGCATTTGTCATTATATATGTGTCTAGCTTGACTACACTAACTGTTTAGAACCCGTTCTTAAATTGTGGAATCATCTTTAGGTTGAGGCCCCCTCATTCCGGAAACGCAGCTTTTTCTGTTACAGATTTTGCTGCGATACGGCTTCAGAATCCTAACCAAAAAATCCGGTGTGAACTTACCCTTAATGTTAGATTCCCTGGTGGTCTAGGGCAGCGAAGGGGTGAATTTTTGGATCGCTGGGCATTAAAGATTTAATGTCAGGATTATTGTAGTTCTAAGGAAATGAGGAGGATTACTTTAGCATCATTGATGTAGAGCAGAGGTTCTCAAACTTATTTTGTCTACCGCCCACTTCGAGAATTAATTATTTTCTAGCGCCCCCCCCCCCCCCCAAATTTTTTTTTACTTTACTACATCTTAAGAATCACAATCGCAGTCATTATGTTAATAATTAAATTATGTGTGTCACGTGAAAATAAGACTTTCTGATGAGGGTAATGTAAAACACCATTTTGTAATATTAGGGAAACTTTTATTCATGTTATTAAAACAAACATTTCAATTTTAATTTTAAAACTAATCTAATGTGAAGGATGAATTTGATGATTTTTAACAAGTTTGTTAATATCAGGCTCGAATTTACTCAAAAACAGCCGTAAGTCACCGTGTTCGGTAATCTGCAACCGATTTCTCTTTTTAGTTAGCAACGTTGCCACAGCACTAAATCCACGTTCACACAAATACGATGATGGGAATGCTATCAAAAATCGTTGAACGATGGACCACAATCCAGGGTACAATTTACGGAGTTTCCTAAAGGACCTGGCTCCTCTGCCCACTAGCAGCCTGCTCTATATAATAAAGCTTTATCCTAGTGAACAGAGAGACCAGGTCCTTTAGCCCAGTAGGATTTAGACTGCTTTATATAAGAAAGCAGCACTTATTCCACCCCCCACCCCCCCCTCTATCTCACAGCAGGGAGCTAGGTGATGTGTAGGTGATGTGTATGTGTGGTGCAGACACAGGCTGGCTCCGTACACTCAGCCCCCCCCCTCTCTCCCCCCACACAGCAGGGAGCTACGTCATGTGGCTCCCTCAGCAATGAGCAGGGGGCCAGGTGCTAGTGTCCATAATGAAGTGAATAAAGTAAGATAGTGGACAAACAAAGCAGTTTTGCTGAAGCAGTGTATTTAGGAAAAGTCTTAAATCCACATTAACAAGCAGTATAGATGGAATCATTGTTATGATACCACCCCTTTAAATTAGCCACCGCCCCCCTAAACCGCTTCAACGCCCCCCAATCTTCTCTGTGCCCTTTACTGCCCCCCTATAGGCCTCCAGCGCCCACAAGGGGGCGTTATCGCCCACTTTGAGAAAGACTGATGTAGAGCAATGATAGGATTTCTACAAGCAGGGTCCAGTGGTATTCATACACCCAGATTTCAGAGAGTTACTCACTTCTCCAGCCTCCAACATTATATAAGCCACGGAAGGACACTGAATACTGTTCGATTAACTCCTTATTTCCTCTGTGCACTGATCATAAAGAGGTAAAGCGAGTAGGTCAGCTATAACCATATGGCGGCACAGATCTTTATGATTGGGCAGAGCGCTTCAGGAACGCTCTGCCTGATCATTAGTAAAGAGCTTGCAGAGTCTGTCTGTGAGCTTATCCTGTCAAACTCCATTCCGATTTCATGTAAAAATGATTGCCTTGTCCAACATTTGGGAAGAGATTTAAGGAACCATACACCGTAGATAGCTCTGAGTTATTCCTCCTTGTCTAGGCATGTGTGTGCTTTCAGGGAAAATAAGTTAGTGATAAAATCTTTTGTCAGCATCTTAAGTCATTCTGAAAGTCTATACTTACCACTTCTACTAAAGTATTTTAAGTTCTTTTTAGAAGTCCATGTGGCGGATGTGACCATGTGTATGGCTGTATTCACACTACTGATAACAAATTACCTTCATACATGATAGATGAGCAGAAATCTAGGGCACCGCAAAAGCAAAAATAGGAAATACAACTTTCCTAGTAAAATTTCTTTCAAGTTTTAGCAAATGATGGGAAGATTACAGAGTAAGAGGTCATGTCTTATTTATCACGGAAGGTAAAAATAAAACTGCAAAGCCGACCTGTAACATGGCTTTAAAGAAATATGTTAGCATTTTTTAGACTGGAGGAGATCGGCCGTTTCAGTTTTTACCCCCTACCTTATACTACCATACTGATGGTCCGAAGTTCTTTCGGAGAGAGGTCCATATTTGTAAATCAGAGGCCTTCCACATGCTATAGGGTGGTATAGTGGTGGGCATATGGCACCCGACCTAGGGCAAGTACCAAAATGGGCCATTGTTGTGTGACAATATGCAAAATCATATACAAGGATCCATACAGAAGAAAATGGTAGACAGAAGGAAATATCTCCAATGGAGCCTTCTAGCATATTTAGTTAGGAGACATCATGTGTTTGGTTACCATGAATATAGAGTGTGCTTCTCAATACAACAACAGGCAATTGACCACATGCCATAGTGTGAATGCGATGGTAAGGATGGATTCACACCAGTGCTCGGATTCCAAACAGGGATTCCATCCCCCGGCCGGAAACCAAGTGGACCTCATTATAGTCTATGGGGCCATGAATTTCCATGGGTAACCATTTTTGAAGTGGATTGGGTTTCCAATTTTGGGTCCCCAAGAACGGAAACCCAAATGCACGAGTGAACCTTGCATAAACTACACGCTATCATAGGACAAGAAATTTTTTTTAAAAAAAATTGGTATTTTACTGCTCAATAGAGGCAACAGTACCATCATAGCATAGATTTGCTTTATTTTAGATTATTTTTATTAAATACAAAAATATTTATTTCAAATATTATTTAATTTTTTCTATAATTTTTCATTAGGTTCTGTTCACTAGCATGATGGCAGCAAAGGATCCAAATACTGACCATCAGAACCCATTGGAGTTTCAATAGGGTTTATGTAATTTTAGTTGCCAGAATAATGCTGCATGCTGCGCCATTCTCTAAAGCGACACACAATGGTAGTTTTTGATTCCAATGTGAACTGCACTTTACTGTAACTACAATGATCCAGCCAAAGTAAGACCCATTACCATAAACAGATTTGTGAACACTGATCCATCTCTGATTCTGATTAAGGATTCTGGTATTAATAGCGGTGTATTGTCGGTGATTTATTAAAAAAGTGGATAGGACAGATGCAGGATCTTCTAATGAACCAATCAGATTCCAGCTCTCATTTCTTAGAGATCTCCATCACCAATCTGATTGACTGATGTTGGCGTCGGATCTGGTTATTTTTTGGACAACTTTTGACAATCTGTCCAGTAGACAAGATACATTCATTCTTTCCTAGGAAAGTGGAAATTTACAGAAACCAGTAGTGAAAGGTAAAATGTAATACAATTTATGTAAGGATCGGTATGTTATCGCGTCACCGCGCTGTTCAGTTCATCTGTATCATTCACATGAAGCAGCTAGATTAGAAACATGGTGGCAAGGTCATCGCAATGATCTTCTGACCTCAAACTGAGAAGAGACGCCTTCATAGGGCCTGATGGTGTTCGGAATAAGTTGTCTATAGTGTCCAGAGTGACGGATCCTGTAGGTCCCAGACGCGGCTGATAATGGTATGTGCCACTCAATTGTCGCATTGCTTTGACCTCCTGTACCCTTCAGCCAGTAATACCTATAAAAAAAATTACCACATTGTAAGTGGTTTTAATATGTAAAAAAAATGTTTTTTAAAGGGTTTGGCCACTTTTGGTCCAATAGTGAGAGACAAATCCTGTTGTTTGTATAATGACCATGGTGTGATTTGTATCCACTGGGAGTAAGCGCAATGGATGACAGCAAGCAGAGATCTAGAAAACCGGGAGGAATTGATGAAGTATATTGGAAAATTGTATAATTTATTATACAAACAATAACATTGGTCACTCAATATTGGTCTGAAAGTGGCCAACCCCTTTAATGATACTTCAAGAGATTGTCTCAGAGATATTATTTATGACTTAAAGAAGACCTTTCATGTCCTCAGGCACATGCGGTTTTAATATTCCGCGTTACGTGCCCCGGGGGTGGAGATATCAGTGTCGTTATAGATATGTCTTCACCATCAGAAGGGCATTCCTGACAGTCTAGCTGGGTTGTGAGGAACGCCCCTCCTGACAGTACTCATCCATAGCCCTGTACTGTCAGAGGGGGCATTCCTTACCAACCAGCCATGACACTAAGCTGTGAGGTACTGGCGTTCTTCACAGCTCAATGTCATGGCTGGGTGGTAAGGAATGACCCCTCTGACAGCACAGGGCTATGGCCGAGTACTGTCAGGAGGGGCGTTCCTCATAGCCCAGTTAGACTGTCAGGAATGCCCTTCTGACGGTGAAGAGATCTCAGTAATGGCACAGATATCTCCACCCCCCGGGCACGGAACGGGAAAGCCAACATTGCCCTGAATTCAGCGTACTGTTGGCTTTCTAGTGGTGTATAAAATCACATGTGCTCAAGGACATGAATGGTCTTCTTTAAGGACAGGTCATCATAGTTTCCTCTGCAGACTTTCTGCTTCCATTATTCCTATATAGACACTGCCGGCGTTTCTGTAGGTATAATTAACATGCTGCTATACCCTAAAACACAACGGTTTTGGAAATCGCAGCTGCCGGGAATGTAAACACAGCAGTTTTTGCTATGGAGTTTACGACACGTGGAGCCCCAACCTTTGTGGTTTCATGGACCGTTTTATCCAACAAACGCAGATCCAGAACTCACCAGGCATACCTTTTTACATGTACCCCTAATTTAACATATGGGGGCCCCCAAAGTAAGATTTTTGTAGCATATTTGCCGGTAACACCAGAGGGATGCATGACAGCATATTAATAATGATTAATGGATATCCTGGAGTTTATTAATTGCAAGTAATAAAGATAACATTGTGCAGAAGATAAGTGTAACATGCACGGTATCTGACAGGTCACATGTATATGTTTCTCACCTCGTCTCCCAGGAGGCATCATTGTACACTGTGCGCCATGTTCCAGCTACAGTTTCATATTTTTCTACTTTTAAGTACGTATCATTACTCTGAAAGATAAACTTTATTATTAGCCCTAGATATTGGAAGATATTGCAGGTACTGACATAACCATATGGGTCACAACAGCCACAAGGGTTCTCAAAAGTCACCCCAATAATCCAGGATTGGATCAACTTTGATCTCCTTTTTAAATTTTCTTTGATGGCTGGCAGTCTTTGTATCATAAATGTATGACCCCTGCCCTCTGACCCTATACCCCCTTCCACTGTCAGAAAGGAGAACATTTCACCCTTTCATGGCCAAGTTACTCAGCCGTATATAGTCAAGGAGGGAGTCTGTGGCACAAGAGGGGCCCATTTTTATTATACGGGGGGTGCTAACAGGTGATAGGAATCATGGGAAGCTTTTGTGGGTCCAGAAAAAGCATACACGCCATGAGTCATGAGGGACTTTGGGTAGGTTTAATAAATGAATGGACAAAGCTTGGGACAAACCAAAAGAAACCAGTGGATGGAAAAGTTGTGCGTGCACTGATTTCAGGTGGATATTGTGATGGAGTTTTCTACAGAGATAACGCCACAAATGTGAATACAGCCTTAGGGAGCCTTCACACGGAGTAAATGTGCGTGTATTTTTGCAAAATAAGACTCCCATTGACTTCAATGATATTTTTTACACGTGTAAAAATATGCCTGTAAAATGTCATTGAAGTCAATGGGTATTTTTACACATATATTTTGCAAAAATACACACGTGTTTACTCCCTTAGCTGTCCTCATAAACATCTCATATAGCCATACAAACACAATACAACATAATACAAATCCACGGTTTCCAAATAAATAATACAATAGTACATTCACGTACCATATATGTTACAGAATTTCTGGGGTTCCCAGCAACAAACGTAACTGAAGCGACTTCACCCTGTGGATGTCATCACATGAAATGGAGTCAACAGAGGTTGGTTTCAGTAAATAAACCTTATGCTCAGTGGCGTAACTAGGAATGGTGGGGCCCTGTGGCGAAATTTTGACATGGGCCCCTCCGACTGACACCGAAGACCTCGACCGACCCCCTCCTACGCATTCCTGCATGCTCTATTATGCCCCATAGTGGCCCCTGCACACAGTATTATACCCCATAGTGGCCCCTGCACACAGTATTATCCCCCATAGTGGCCCCTACATACAGTATTATCCCCCATAGTGGTCCCTGCACACAGTATTATACCCCATAGTGGCCCCTGCACACAGTATTATGTCCCATAGTGGCCCCTGCACACAGTATTATCCCCCATAGTGGCCCCTGCACACAGTATTATGTCCCTTAGTGGTCCCTGCACACAGTATTATCCCCCATAGTGGCCCCTGCACACAGTATTATCCCCCATAGTGGCCCCTACATACAGTATTATCCCCCATAGTGGTCCCTGCACACAGTATTATACCCCATAGTGGCCCCTGCACACAGTATTATCCCCCATAGTGGCCCCTGCACACAGTATTATACCCCATAGTGGCCCCTGCACATAGTATTATGTCCCTTAGTGGTCCCTGCACACAGTATTATACCCCATAGTGGCCCCTGCACATAGTATTATGTCCCTTAGTGGCCCCTGCACACAGTATTATACCCCATAGTGGCCCCTGCACACAGTATTATGTCCCTTAGTGGCCCCTGCACACAGTATTATACCCCATAGTGGCCCCTCCACACAGTATTATGTCCCATAGTGGCCCCTGCACACAGTATTATGGCCCATAGTGGCCCCTGCACAGAGTATTATGTCCCATAGTGGCCCCTGCACATAGTATTGTACCCCATAGTGGCCCCTGCACACAGTATTATACCCCATAGTGGCCCCTGCACACAGTATTATACCCCATAGTGGCCTCTGCACACAATATTATGTCCCTCAGTGGCCCCTCCACACAGTATTATCCCCCATAGTGGCCCCTGCACACAGTATTATCCGACATAGTGGCCCCTCCACACAGTATTATGTCCCATAGTGGCTCCTGCACACAGTATTATGTCCCATAGTGGCTCCTGCACACAGTATTATGTCCCTTAGTAGCCCCTGCACATAGTATTTTATCCCTTAGTGGCCCCTGCACACAGTATTATGTCCCTTAGTGGCCCCTGCACACAGTATTATGTCCCATAGTGGCCCCTGCACACAGTATTATGTCCCATAGTGGCCCCTGCACATAGTATTATCTCCCATAGTGGCCCATGCACACAGTATTATCTGACATAGTGGCCCCTCCACACAGTATTATCCCCCATAGTGGCCCCTGCACACAGTATCATGTCCCACTGTGGACACCCATAAACAATTATTATACTCTGGGGTCTTTTCAGACCCCAGAGTATAATAATCGGAGACCCAGGGGGAGAAAAACATAAAAAACCTTCTGTTACTCACCTATCTCCCGTCTCCTATGCTGTCGGCCTCCGAAGTAGTCCATCTTCAATTACGTCAGACGTCACATGACCCGGGACGCAAGCCAGGGTCATGAGCCATCAGACGACTAGGTCGAAGCCTGCCCGGATCGTGGAGAGGTAAGTAACAGTGTTTTTTTATGTTTCTTACCTCTCCCGGTCCGAAAAGACCCCCGAGTATAATGATAGCAGCGGTAGCGGCTGTCACCGGGCCCCTAATGTCCCGGGCCCTGTGGCAGCTGCCTCACGCCACTGCTTATGCTGCTTTCTAAGGCTAAATTCTCCCAAGGTATAGACTGAAAAACCAAATTTACTGGATCAGACTAGGCCGAATACATTTGGCAAAACTAAGTCGGGATCCTGCAGCCCAAAGTGTATTGACAAACATAGTCTATACATAAAAGGATATTGTATAGCTCCAGGTTTACATGTTGAAGGTGTTGTCCAGCTGTGGTTACGCTGAATGTACAGCGTGGGGAAAGGACCCCTCATTCCTCTGCTCAATAGGGGTCTCATTGGTCAGGCACCCACTGATCAGGTATCTATCCTCTAGTCTATGAATGGATAATAACTATATTTTGTGGCATGACCACTTTAAGTTAGCCCATGTTTCTGACTTACAGGTAAGTACTGTGACTGGACATCCACCAACACACTTCCAAAAGTTTTGTTGGTGGGAGTTAAATCGAGAATAGGCGGCAATAAACTAATAAGCTGTGATTCATTAAAGAAGGGTGGCTGCGGTCCTTTGGGCAGCTCTGCGACTTTATCCTAGAAAAGAAAGTAAACGTCAATGTTCACATTGTAATTCATGTTGTACAGTCTTAAAGGAACAGTCAAGCAACACCAAGAAGGGAGAAAAGATTAAATGATTGTATGTATTTATTTCTCCATGATACACAATTCATCTACTTTTACCATATTTAGTTACTCCTTTTTATTAGAAAATTCACTGAATCCTTCTCTTTAACTGGTTCATGTAATTTCATTGTGACCTGTTGGGACTTTCATGGGTTTTTGTGCTCTGCAAAAGTCACAATCGACTTCCTGTGTAATCGGAGTGTATGGACTCTACCATCCAGGCTGTCCATGGGGGGGAATACTGCCCAACCCTTATTCTCTGCTCCACCTCTCATCCATTTTCTTAATTCCCAATGTAATGTTCTGGCCACCTTAAGGCCATTTCCGTTAATTCATTGAAAATGATGAATCAGCTCCATTTCCTCAACACCGAAGAAAAAAACAAGACTTCTACAAACGCATCAGAATGTACAAACATTATGGCGCACGTTTCGCTCACATTACCTCAGCGATTGCTCTCGCCAGACCTTTAAACAGCTGCAGGTAAGCAGAAAGTGTGTGTGGCCCATAAATAGTAGACGCGGCCTCGTATCTTTGAGCCTGGAGTCAGAAAAACAATCGTGTTGGCTGTATCAGTTGTTATCATGACAGTCATTCGCATTCCAGAGACCGCCAATTACCGATAAATTATTTACACAGAAAAGTCGCCACATTTATGGTTCGGATCAAAGTTTACTCAGCAGATCAATGGGGTTGTCCTGGACTACAAATAGGTTTATCCTTTTTCCAAATATAGCACCACTGTTCTCCATAGCTTACACCTGTTACTATAGCTCATACGTATTCCAGTGATGCAATACCAGGCACATCCTATGGACAAGAGTGGCGCTGTTTCAGAAGATAAGCAGATCTTTCAGTTCAATCCTAGACAACCTGTTTACATTGTATTTCCTTCTAGAGAGATTTATGTCAACAACCTTAGTTACATTTAGTATGCTACGGAGAATTCCTGAATAGTAAATAACTTTCAAGATTTGGTGGGTTTATTCTTGGAGAAGGTACACAGCTTAGTAACAAGACTATGTTCATGGCACAAAGCACAGTCTCTAACACTTTTGGGGCTTGCCCCAAACAACCCAACAGTCTCCGACACAGCAGTAGTCTCTTGCAGCAGGACTACAGGTGGTATCACGGTGCGGACTCTGTTTGTCTCAGGCCTAGGAGCTATGACTAAGTGCACTCTCTCACAGTCTCAGTGCAGTACGCTCTCTATACCAGTATCTGGACATTGTCCCCTCTCTGCAGTCTCTCTAGGCTGGCTGGTCACCCTCATTGTAGGCCACAACACAGGCATGTCTCAGCCATCACACAGTTCTCTCACAGGTTACAAGCTATCCAAGTGCCCTAGGTCACCACTTAACATGACTATGGAGGCCTCAGCAATGACCTGGATCCACCCAGTAGGCCAGAAGGCACTGAGAAAGGAGACCCGCCATGGTGGTGGAGCCCTGGAGAGGTGAAGAAAGTGGACTATGACCTCTGTGGATTCTTTAGACACCAGAATATATCAGAGTATGAGAATACGACTTCTGGTTCAGTCCGAGCAAGTTTAGATCAAACTGAAATTGTATGGGAGCCTTGCAAAAATTCCTGAGACAAATCTTGAGACATTTGCTTATCACTACTCTAGCTACTTTATATATCTAGCTTGCAGCTCTACATCAAGATATTGCATGGAACCATCAACAGTACATCTCCATGCAACCAGCCTAGACCTGCAACCTATGCTCTCAAAGCTATAGTCTACATGTCATCACCATACTGTACTTTACATAGTAATGTCTTCCAATCGTACTGCCTGCATGCTATACATATTCACACGAAGCATTTCACCATCACATTGCACAAAATACTTGGCATCACATCAACTACATAAGCCGTAATACAATAGCTCTGGCATTCAATCACTGATATTGCTCTGTTGCCTTGCTACACAAATTTTCATGTACGCAGGACAAGGTTACCAATCTGAATACTGATCTATACAGGTTCATTGGAGCAATTACATCAATTTATAGCAAATACCTGATATTCTTCATATGTTGTAATGTAATGTGTATATACATTACTAAGCCCAGAAACAAGCACATCAGTGTCCTTGGTATCGGATCGATCCAGTTCCTGGAAATGATAAAAGTAATTAAAGAAAAGTAAATATATATATCCATCCCATCTATCTATAAAGGTGTTTTTCCACTGTAAAAAGTGTTAGGATATGCCATCACTTTCAGATTGGTGGGGGTCCAACTGACCCCACTCAACCTTCCTAAACAGCTATGCTGCTGTAAACCCACAACTGAAATTGGATCTGGTCATAAATCAAAATTGTTCAGGAGAGGATAGAGAGACTGAGCCAACAGACAGCTAGTCTGACAGATCTGCTAGTGAATGGCGTCCTGCAGCTTGCTATGTATTGTAATACAAGGGTCCACTATCTTTAATAAAAACCTTCACACAACCTAGTTAAAGAGACTGTTCCATTAATGATACGTATAGCTGCAAACAGAATATAGGATATGCGTCCGATCACTTGTTGTCTGACCACTGGGGTCCCTGATGATCACAAAAACAGGGATCCACCACTGGTGCATTTACATGAAGCACTTAGGCGACATTACTGAACCCATTCTCCCAATTGCTGGGGGTCCCCCCAGAGATCAGACTCTCATCTCCTCTTCTGTGATAAGTGGCATTATTGGCACAATCCCTATAAATCCTTAAGTTCTTTCTGCCCCCAGCCGGCACTTCTGGCAACTCCTTGCATAAAGGTTCCATTAGACTAAGACCTAAATCAGTATGCAGTTCTCTCCCCTTCAATGTCGCCTCCTGAGATTCTGATGCTAGAAAAGTATTCCTAAATCCAGCCATATAATTGTAATATTTCGGCTTTATACCTGTTTCACTGCTTCTCTTAATCTTCTTCCAGACATGGTCCTGTAAAAGAACTCTTATTAAACCAAGAGCGAAGAAACCTTTATAACATACAAATCATTGGCGACAACTCTGGAAAGTAAAGTATGGAGGTTAGAAGATACTGCAGTGCACCCTACTAAGGACTAAACCGTGTTATAATTTCACAGTATGTCTAGGGGGCGTTCACACCAGCGTCTGCTGTCCGCCCAGGGGTTTCCATCCTATCCCCAGAAAAACTGGATAGGTTTGCCGGCGGTGAATTTTAAAATCCATTCATTTGAATGGGATTTTAAAGCAAACTGCAGGTGTCCATATCCAGCCTACACGAGAAAACATGCAGGACATGCAGGACTTTTTGTCTGTCCAAAAAAACGGTTTCCCTGTGGAGAGGCTGCATACGGACACTAGTGGTTACCTTTAAAATCCCATGGGTTTAAAAACTCACCGTCGGCAAGCCGTTCCATATCCAGTTTCTCCTGGGATTAGGACGGAAACCCCATGGCCGGACACGGGCACAAGTGTGAACGTGGCATTACAATGTTTTGTACTATTTGCTGCTGGTTATTTGCACTTTTTAGCTTTAGATTGGGCACTTTGGGGTTAATTAGACGTTTCTGTTTGGCTTCGGTTTCGGGGTTTCTAAAAGCGTCACTTCATCATGACCTTCGTCATCGTGAGGTTAAAGGGGTTCCACTCTGAGACCCAAGTAGTCTCTGTGCAGAGACAGGAACGGACAAGGGGACACGTCTAATGACATTTGTTCCCGTTGGCGATCAAACCCCTTGAGGTGCGCAGACGATTTTGGTGTTTCACATCTTTTTATTAACTCCTAAAGAATAAAGGCACTCACGTAAATTCTCCAGGAACTGCAAGAATCGCCAGTGATCCAATGGTGATCATCTGAACATCAATTATTGTTGGATGCCATGGGATAGGGTCACGGATCTGCAATAAGCAAGGACATGGAGAGAAAGTAATTCACAAGATCTCTATTACAGTCTATCCTTACGGAGCTAGGATTTGGGGGACCCTAACATGATAGAAACAAGGTGCAACTTCCACCTCTCTGTATCGCTACATTGTCATGGCGCCAGGTTTATGTAAATAAGGAATTGACATTTGAAATACAAAAAAAAAAAAAAAAAATGTAATAGAGTTATCACATATACCTCTCCGGTGTTCAGCAGGATGGGTTTGGGCCGGTGGCATTCGATAGTTTCATTAGATGGAGGTCCAAGAAGTGCAGCTACTAAACCATCCCAAAATGGATCTCCCTCAGTCATACCTGCATAGAAAAGTTATAAAACTGGTGAAATGTTGTTCTAACTTTTTGTACAAGTTCCCTTTTTATATAATGGTGGTCTATGGCTAGGATATGCCTTCATTTTATGATCAATGGGGTTGGTATCTCCGGGACCCCTTACAGATCCAATACATGAAGGGGCTTTAGCACTGAATTATCACTGTGGTGCTGCCATCTACTGGCTGTGCACGCATGGGTCCAATCACTTGTACATAGGGCAACCAGGCCACCAGTTGCAAGGGAGCACAAAGCTATATTATATCCACAAGTTTGATCAATACTGTCATACCATTACTTTATAAGATGGGTCTAACCTAAAGATTTTGCAGAATCTCAATCTTCAGACATCCCTGTATCAATCCTATAGCAGACGTATATTTGGCAGGTGACTATATATGTATGAATGTATACGAGATTGCATTTCATAGTAGTAGGAAAGTCCACAAGCAATTCTCACCATGAGTGAAATTGATCAATCCAGGACCATCGATCGTCCCCGCAGCAAAGCTATAACCAAGCGCGGGCTTGCAAGTTGTTGCCTTTAAAGAGATAGACCAAAGTCAAAGCAAATATTTAACCAATTTCTTAAGAATCAAAGCGGAACATCTAAAAATCTAATATTCATACAAAGTATGTCTATCACAATACAATAATCCTTTCTATTAGAGGCCTTTATAGTGTGCCATATAGTGGGCCACCAAAGTGTACGCTATAGTCTATGTATACTTACATTGTGCGTGTCATTCAGCTTCACAGTGACATTACTCATGTCCACCCACTGGTGAGCAGAATTCACGGACCCCAAAATTTCTTTGGTTGATGAATTATACAATTCCTTTAATTTACATAAAAAAGAATGTCAGCAACATATAGATACATATACACACAAAGAGGCAAAAGACTGAATATCAGGGTCTAAAACCCCAGAGAAAATTAGAGTGTCTCAGAGCAGAACTCTGAACGAACCACGTTTTTATTAAAGTTCACCAAAATTAATATATATGCCAGGGACGTAACTATCGGGGTATCATTATACTTGAGGGTCTATTCAGACCCCCGAGTATAATGATCAGAGGGCTAGGAGAGGTGAGATAACAATGAAAACACTGTTACTTACCCCTCCTGGACTCCAGAAGGCTTCGGGTCTACTTGGTGATATCCCAAACATCACGTGGGCCGGGCTTGCGTCCTTATGCGTTACGATGCAAGGCCGGCTCAAGTGACGTCTGTACCATCATTGAAGATGGCCAACATCAGCCGAGAGTGTGTTGTAAACCAGGAGAGGTAAGTAACAGTGTTTTTTTATGTTTGTATCCTCCCCTGGGTCTCCAAATATTATACACTGGGGTCGGGGGGGAGTGTTGTCGGTAGGTCAGAGGGGAATAGGAGCCATATCAAATGTTCACCATGGGGCCCCTCCATTCCTAGTTACGCCACTGATATATGCTATCTATCTATCTATCTATCTATCTATCTAGCTATCTATTTATCCATCCATCTATCTATCTGACCTATACTGTTCCTATAATTACCCAGTTATGAACAGCACTGTGCTAAAATTTTAGGCAGGTGTGGAAAAGATCCTACAAGAATGCCTTAAAAATAGAAGTGTTGTAAAATCTGCGGCTGCAGTCAATCCTCTCCCACTCCTCTAATATGTATAAGGGACTAGAGGTAGGGGTTAGATTTCTGCGTTTCTGTACTATATATGTATATATACACACATACCTTTCCGATATACTGTATGTATATGTTATGTTATCTTACTTATAAGCTAAGCTATACCATCTATTTTTTCTATGCTTTACAATTCAGAGGTCATTCACCCATTAAAATGGATAAAAAATGAATCTACCATGGCTTTCTCAAATATTTGCTCTCCAATTATTCGTGTGCTGTCAAACGCGTTGTCTCCAGGGCCAGTTGCGATGCACGTTGAGACCTTGAATTAAATTAGAAAACAACACAATTAGAGGATTTTAATAATATTAATAATCTCCCCTTTTAGAATTTTTAATAATGATATTTATAGTACAATTATTTAGGGTAATAAAACAAATTCCTACCTCCATCCTCGCCATCTCCAGCTCTTCGCATCCTTCAATTCTTGAGCAGTTGGAATTTTTCTTTAGCCCCCGCCAATCCTGAGCAATTGGTCCTGTTAGTTTTAGTTCTTGATATGCTAATTAAACTCCATACAGTCAGATGGGCGGTCTGGATTGGAGTAGCCAGGGCCCTGCCCATCTGACAGTGGAGAGCCTAATTAGCATATAGGGTACCGAAACTAAAGAGGGAAATTACTCAGGCATGGTGGGGGCTAGAGAACAAATTCAGATTTCTTGCCTCTGATACATATCTACCCTCAATATCATAAAAAAGATTACTTGGCTTAACACTACCTATAATGCAGCATCTTCATACTCTTATTTAATACAATTTGCTAGGAGAGGATTTATGTTTTGTTCTCTCTGATGTAACTTTTCCATTACTGCGTCTCTAAGGACCAATATATTAGTAGATTTAAAAATAATCAATTTGCAAACATCCCTGAAGAAATTACATTTTATACCAATTTCCACAACCATAAAATGACAAAACCTTCGCATTGCAAAAAAAGCTGCATTAGCTAAAAAAAAAATCAATTTAATTGTTATGATGTTTATTCCTATTGATTTTCCAGATGACTGAGCTTAGTCGGACATTAAAGTTGAGATTCATTTTTACTTCTACATATTTTTTAACTAATCATTGTTGTAAGCTAGCATTCGGTATACCTGCTTTATGGGGAGTCTGTCAACGGGAAGGAAAGACAGGGGGAGTCTGTCAACCAGTAACACCATTAGATAGGTTAGCTTCACCCGAATGTAATGTCTCTTTAATGTCCCATGCTAATGGATGACAAAAATAGACATACGCATGGGCCCTAAGTGTAACCTACCCCTCCTTCTGGGCAAGTGCTGGTTGGGTTTTCGCACGACAGACCCGTATTTGTGCAATGAGGACCTTTAGTATTTGGTGTGACATCTCCAAGATTAGATGATGAAAAAGCTGCTACAAATGATCCCTGCAAAAAAACAACTACAATTATTGACTCATAGGTGTTATCTATTCTTAAAGCCCCATTATGTTCAATAATCAGAAATTATATCAAATTTACCTAAATTGGTAAATTTACCATATTGTAAATTTACTAATACAAGTTTCCAGTACAGTATAGTAGACCCTTAAAACCACAGAAGATTAAATGGCTGCACATGACTATATGACTATACAGAATATACTGTCTATATCCTGTGTAGAGAGCCTGAACAGGAAGCAGAACAGGAAGTGCCTCAAGAGCTGCTTTAACCAATAGCTGTAGAGCAGGAAGTGATGTCAGAGAGGGGGTGTGGTTTTGACAAGCTTCCGTGTACAGCCCAGTAACATGCAGCAGTTGTCATTGTCTGTGGTGTTGACAACCTAAAGTATACAAAGCAACTTGGAAAGTTTGGAGGCAGAATTAAAGGGGTTGTGTCACTATATACAGTAAGCAGGAATCTGATTCATGAATGTTGATATTGAAGTTGTATTATATTAGTATTGTTACCTCACCCGGCAGGGATCCCTCATTCTTCGCCTGTTCAAACAGGTAAGAGGCATAACCCATGTTGTCACTACTGATCAGATGGTTAGTATTGGGCATACTGACCGCGTGCACTGCAAACCAGCTGCAAACACAATGGCGGAACATAGGAGAATGTTTGATTGTTATATACAGTCTGTTACTGGGGGGATAGATAGATAGATAGATAGATAGATAGATAGATAGATAGATAGATATTATAAACAGACATACAGATTGAAAAGAAAGAAAGAAAGAAAGAAAGAAAGAAAGAAAGAAAGAAAGAAAGAAAGAAAGAAAGAAAGAAAGAAAGAAAGAAAGAAAGAAAGAAAGAAAGAAAGAGAAGTGTTTGGGGCACTAAACAATCCATTAATCCTTGTGAGCCCATAGACAAAATGTTGTAGCAAGGCCGTGTGACCAATGGACATCATGTCACTTCCTGAGAAGAAGAAAGCAGCCATGTCCGAAGTCCTGCACAACCCCTTTAATGCAGATACGGATAGTGTTATAACAGGGCTATTCGGGACAAATAGTTGGTTTAGTGTCTCAAACTGATCTGACAAATTCCCCTTAAAACTGTAAGACTTATGCAGTTTACATATACTCTGCGGTTACCTGACAAGTCCCACATCCGCACCATTCATGTCCACCATCTTCATTATCACCATATCTTTGTCTGTGTTAGATGGGTACCTGTGTATAGACAATACATGGCCATTTCATTCTGTAGAGCTAATATTAGTAAATCTGCCCCATGGTGTCAGTGATCTCAAGTTTGTCTAAAACTTTGACAGTGTGAACTTGGACTAGAAAGTGTGCCGGATTTATGAGGCGATGATGTTTAATACATATGTTGTATTTTTAGACTGTACAGTCTGACTTTACACCTCCTGTTAGTTGGCATAGTTTACACCAGAAAAATGGAACATACTTTGGCACCATTTTTGGCACACAATGTCGCAAGTTAGGCCATGGCCACTTTCCATAAAGCCACGCTCCTTTCCTGTCAAGCCATACCCCATTTTAGACAGTGGTTAAAGTGTCTAAAACACTTGGCAAAAGTCATGTTACGTAAATTTACATACATTTTGCTTAGTAAATATCCCCATTGTATCTCTCATGAACGTCAGTATTGGAAATGGATTGTTGTCTTTGGCTGGACATACACATGATACCTCACGGATAAAATATGGCTGACAATTCTCTCTCAATTGCTCTCCTTTTATGGCGACAGGGGAGAAAGCTACTGCTTGCTTGAGCAATGGCTTGGACCCTGACAAAAGGATCAGGCATGTTGGATTTTTCTCCCAACATTTGCTGGTGAGATACAGTCAGATGGCTCCAAATACATTCAATGGTTAAACAATATACATCTAAGTGCCCGTTGTCCGTTCTGTGCCATTCCACCTGATTTCCATCCTCAGCCCTGAGATACTGGACCGGGAACAGTGTCCGCGTGTGGCTTCTCTGCAGGGAAACCATTTTTTTTTTTGACCAGACACAAAATTCTGCATGTCTGGTTTCCCCTCGGAGAGGCCGCAGGCAAACACTGGCGGTCAACTGTAAAAACGCATTCATATGAATGGGTTGTAAAGCTGACTGCTGGGAAGCCGTGTCCTGTCCAGTTTCTCGGAGCTGAAGACAGAACCCTGGCAGAATTTCACAGGACGGATCCCAGGCGCAAGTGTGAACGCTAACATGCATGGCCAATATTAGGCTATGGCTCTATGTTACGAAAAAGCTACTTTTGTAGCCAAAGTAAAGAGGGGATTACAATGGAATTGGGGAAAATATAGGAGGTTCTTACGCTTTTCCCTTCTGTGAAATCCACTCCTGGCTTTGGCTTATAAAACCCAAGCAAATCTACAACATAAAATGCAGCTTTTCTGCAATGTAGGGCCATAGCCGTTCTCTGTCATCCAGTGACCAATTGTTGGCTTGCAATACGAGTCTTGAATTATGAACATATGTATTGGCAATTGACAACAATGGTAACAGTGGCATTTTTAGGTGAAATATTTGCTATTGTTCATGATTTATTATTCTGTCACATTTCATACGGCCAAGCTGAATATGGCTCGTAAGATTTAGGACAACTGCTACGACTGTTTTTATGTTTCCTAAAAAGTGGATTTATACCTTAAATGGAGGCAAATGGAGCAATATACAAGCTATTTGGCTTATTTGCTGTGCTAGGCTGCTTTCACCGTAGTTGCAGGTATGTGATATGCAGTATGACAAGGTCAGTATTATTATTCTGTACCCTGTTAGTAACCTTTACCATGGCCAATGGAAAATAAATCCACTGCCGAAATAGCAGATCAGAGCGCAGCGCCAGCAGATGGATGTTATGGGCCCTTATCGCACACTTCACAAACCATATTTCTCACTTACGTAATTACTTCTGAGTGGTTTTTCTATTTGCCAGTGAAAGTTAATTTACCAGTTGATTGAGCTTCTCTCTAGCGTTCCCGTGTCATACAACCGGCTCATCGGAAAGACTTCTCTCAAAGTTGGGGGATTTAGATATGGTATGAAAATAGACTATCAATAACTAAAACTTACTTTATATTCACAATCACAGGGATGGCGGCCAATACGTCTGCCACTTCCTTGGCATCCAACAGAAATAATGGTTTTTGTAAAAAGTGAATTTTAGAAATTCATTTAATAGATTTACAATTGTCCAATGATCCTGAAAAGTATTACAATTTGGAGATCTGGGTGTAATATGTTATACGCCAAAGTAGCAGTCATCGACTACGTCCATTAGGCAGTGAAGAACTTGATGTCTATACTACTAGTGGGAAACCTAAATATACAATATATCTAAATCTGGTTTCTACAAGTCAAGATGAAGTCATACCAAATCCATATCCCATCTATGGAGAGGTCATCCCAATGAGCCATTGCATGACAAGGGACTTTGGGAAGAGGACCTATGTCTGATACAGGTACATTTGCTATACTAATCACTGGGTAGTCCTACATTATATCTCATCTGTGTATTTACAGTCCAAAAACATATAAATTGGTGTTCTATCCAACTGTCCGAACAGTGGAATTTCCTCATGACGGCCAAATAACCCCATTACCTGGCTCTTTCCCATTCTGGGTTGCGGAGATAGGAGGAAGGGCTTCTGTTAATATGGCTGTTTTCGACAGTGCCTCTGTTCACAAAGACTCGTCCTCTTTTCATGCTCGCATGTGCTATGTCAATGCTCTGTGGATTCAAGATGACATAAAACATTCAGTAAAGAGAAGGTGCAATCTATTGGGTAACCTATATATAGTATTTGTAGTATGTTTCTGCCTTACCATATAGCACAAGATTAGATTATCGTTGACCGTACCTTGACAATACCATTTACTACCGCATTGGTGGCCTCTCGGCTAAATCCCTGGCTTGTCAACCTAAAGATTGTGTACTGAAAATATCCAGCTGGTCCTGAATGTGTGTGCGTCCCACTTAATATAACATTGTCCTGTCTGTAGAGGTCTCCATACTTGCTCCTCAGTTTATCCAGGACCTATATATAAAAAAATAATTAATAATTTTGTTTTTAGAATTTAAGCCCAAAAGTTATTAGAAGTTAATCCAATTTAAAAAAATAAAATAAAATCCATATGAGATCCTTTAGGACCATATAACATGCATTTTGCACCATATGCCACTTTCAATTTTTTGGACTTGGGGATCACAATTTACCAGTATTGTTTTCAGGATATATCAATTCCATGAGAATTGGGGAACAAAACTGAACACTGAAGACTACGAAATAGGGTTTTTTTTTTTTCTTTATATATGGTGGGTTTCACTAGTAGGCAAAAAGTGATAACTGAGACTTCAATGCAAGTCCCTATTCACATGTACTCTAATGCTTTTGTTCCAATGGAAGCCATAGAAGTGTACTGGATATGCCATAAAACTGATATCAAGGGCACCCAGGGAACCTCATTGACTTATCAAAGGGTCTACTGGTATTCATGGGTGAACCTAGGGTTTGTGCCGCCTGAGGCGGACGTCAGAAAACCGCGGAGGGGGCGGGGCCGAGCGGAGTGAGCGTCGTTAGCAGGCAGAGAGCAGGCAGGGAGAGGACCTGCTCTCTGCTAAGCGTGAGGGCCGGCCGCTGGAGCAGCGCTGCGTCCACAGGGCCGCCCCAATCCACCGCTCGCTTCCCGTGCCGGGCTGCCGAGACGGTGACGATAAGCCAGTCCAGGACAGCTTGTCCTGGACTGGCTTAGGTCATCAAATATGCTGCCCTACCCTGGGGCCCCGCCATAGCGCCGCCTGAAGCGGTCGCTTCAGGTCGCCTCATGGGAGGTGCAGCGCTGCTGGTGTTCATGGCTGCATGCTGCATTATTCTTGCCATCAAAAGTGACGGAAACCCTGATGAGGCTGCCAAGTGGAGATCTGAATATAGCCAAAGACTGTAAAAGTTGTACTTCCATTCCTCAGACTGTACACCTTAGGAGAGCCCATAATAACCACTTAGCTCTAGGCCTACAAGGTGACACCTATTGTTTGTACCTCTACTTTGGCCGATCTTGGCCATGACCACTAGGTCACATATTTGTAACCTGCAAAATTATCAGAAATACATTTACAATAATTTTCAGTCATTTCATGGCTGGAATGTTATTTTCCTTAGGCTAGGGCTCCACAGCAACTTTGGATACAGCTCCCGTCACGCAACCATAGATCACCAGGTTTCCCTAGGACTCCTTCACCAATGTTAGTAATTGTAGTTACCTTGCAACTCCAAGGGTTCAAAAAATATTGAAACACTATTCAAACCAATGCAACTCCATTCACTAGGTGACCGAGCGATCCAAGCCAAAGTTGCTGCGTAGCCTCAGCTTTATTCAACATATCTTCATCATAGATTGACCCGTTTTATAGACTCTACAAACACTCATGATTTTATACGCTTCTCTATAGATACTCGTAAATGTGTCACATAATAAAAAATATTGGCTTAATGATTATATATACCTCTAGTCTGACCCTCTGTGAAACCATTCCTATGTCGGCGCTCACAAACACCACTCGTTTGGAATCATCCGGTTGGGCTACTATGAAGGCTCGACTGTATTGTCGCGTGTGTAGCCCTCCAGCAAGTTGGTCGCTACTAGCATAGCCCATCTGAGAAGAGACAAATAAAATGGTCACCATCAGAAATAGCCCAGGGAAAGAGAACATATCAGGACACCATTGTGATTCTGCATGGTACATAACATAACATGATAGTACGCAGTAATACTGATTTTCTGAGAAATATTGTCCCTGGTCAAGGACACTCTCATATGATGGAGAACATACGGTACATCCATTTCGTCCAGTGGTCCATTACTATTATCTATCCACAGATATGTAATATATCCAGGTGCATTCTATATGTATATATACAAAATCAACACAATAATATACGGTGATAACAAGTCATATACCAATGGAATATCTCCCAGGAGGCCAGTACAGTCTGCTCTTCCTGCCCCAATCAGATACGCATGAAGATGAGCATCAGCTGTTGTTGTAGTCGTGGGTGTCGATGATGGCCGTTGTGTTGTAGTAGTAGTTGTTGAAGTGGTCACACCTATAAAAGAACATTATTATGAATATATTTGTAATGTTGGAAATAGACCAATTGTTTTGTGTTCACAGCTTTCAAGCAGACCTACAGTATATGTCCATGGTATCAGACTACAATCCTGTGTAGTCATACCCTCCTCCATATGTATCCTAATTCTTCTTATCCTACCAAATGTATATTAGGAAGAAATTTGTGAACACATGGGTGGCAATGTAATAGAAAGACCAAATTTGAATAGATTTGTTAGTTATCTGGTACCAATTCAAGACCATCATGTATCTGCATACAGCTTTATTAAAACGTCATTGACATTACAAGCAGGGTAGCAGGTATAGTGACCCACTCTTCACATGGCAGTGTATTAAGCCTTCATTAGCTTTAAAATTCCCGTGTTGTGACATTATTTATAATATTTGCATATTATCTCTGTACTGTGACATCACTGTGTGTATTATCTCTGTACTGTGACATCACTGTGTGTGTTATCTCTGTACTGTGACATCACTGTGTGTATTATCCCTGTACTGTGACATCACTGTGTGTATTATCCCTGTACTGTGACATCACTGTGTGTATTATCTCTGTACTGTGACATCACTGTGTGTATTATCTCTGTACTGTGACATCACTGTGTGTGTTATCTCTGTACTGTGACATCACTGTGTGTATTATCTCTGTACTGTGACATCACTGTGTGTATTATCCCTGTACTGTGCCATCACTGTGTGTATTATCCCTGTACTGTGACATCACTGTGTGTATTATCTCTGTACTGTGACATCACTGTGTGTATTATCCCTGTACTGTGACATCACTGTGTGTATTATCCTGTACTGTGACATCACTGTGTGTATTATCTCTGTACTGTGACATCGCTGTGTGTATTATCCCTGTACTGTGACATCACTGTGTGTATTATCCCTGTACTGTGACATCACTGTGTGTATTATCCTGTACTGTGACATCACTGTGTGTATTATCCCTGTACTGTGACATCATTGTGTGTATTATCCTGTACTGTGACATCACTGTCTATTATTTCTGTACTGCAACATCTCTGTATATTATCCCTGTACTGTGACATTATTTATAATATTTGCATATTATGTCTGTACTGTGACATCACTGTGTGTATTATCCCTGTACTGTGACATCACTGTGTATTATCTCTGTACTGTGACATCACTGTATGTATTATCCCTGCACTGTGACATCACTGTATGTATTATCTCTGTACTGTGACATCACTGTATGTATTATCTCTGTACTGTGACATCACTGTGTGTATTATCCCTGTACTGTGACATCACTGTGTGTATTATCCCTGTACTGTGACATCACTATGTGTATTATCCTTGTACTGTGACATCACTGTATATTATCCCTATACTGTGACATCACTGTGTATATTATCCCTGTACTGTGACATCACTGTATATTATCCCTATACTGTGACATCACTGTGTGTATTATGCTGTACTGTGACATCACTGTGTGTATTATTCTGTACTGTGACATCACTGTGTTCATCATCCCTTGTCTGGGAAATGACTGTGAACATCCTGTCCTACCACATCACGGTGAGCATTATCCATGTACTGTAACATTGTAAATTATTCCTCTGCATATTCATATTATTCATGTAAATATACATCAAGCTGGAATGCATTGGCATTATTTTTCAGTTTTCTGTAACTAAGGCTAGGTTCACACCTGCGTCTGCTCTCCGTTCGGGAATCCCATCCCCAAATTCGTTTGAAAAATGTGGATATTACTCCACCTCCACCTCTCCGCTCTGGTACATAGCACACACTGGGAAAAGCATAAGGTATTACAAAGATTACACTTACTATCTTCTTTCAGTGTGCTTTCCAGGATGAATAACATTGTGATAAATCCAATAGATGTACAGAAAAGTAACACTGTCAAGACGATCAGGGCCACTTCCAGGTTGCTAAAAGTCCTCTGCCTTGCCATTTTCCTGGACTGTCACGTTGCAGTCAATTCAGAGTCTACAAGGAAAGAGAGGAAGTCCTCATTAACATTAATGGACTGTGCAAAATACATGTAATGACATATTTGTCACGTTAATTATTGCTCAGATCATCACATAAAATGTAATATAAGACATCTACAACCCAAGGAAGCACAAAATACAGCTATTAAATGATCGTTTCATTTATTGGGGTCATTAAAGGCACTCCAATATTGTAGATACATTGTATGGACAGAAGCTTATGAACGCCCCTTCTATTTCTATAGGTTGGGGGTTTCAGCCTTAACCATTTCTAAACAGGTATATAGAAACAGAAACCCAGACGTGTCATCTCTATATACATACAATGGCAGAATTGATCAACATGTCTACACCAGTTTTCTCCAACCTCTTAGTGGTGATACTCTGTTGTCTTGATTGGTTATCAATGGACACAATTATGAATGGAAGAACTTTTTATGGACTGGGACTAAGCAAACCAGCCATGACGTCCTTACTGTGGTCAGGTTGTCTACTGTGCCTATTGTAATAATCCAGGGGAGGAGAGACAACGGAGTAGGATTGTATTCCAAGGTTCTTCTAGGCACCTTATATCCTACAAAGGATAATGTTAATTCTATGCATTCAAGGTAAAATGAGCATCTTCCACCTTTTTGTTAACATTTTGTGGGAGGTCTTTCCCTGTCTATGACTTGACTATGACTTTGCCCCTGATCACTAAGTATGGTATATAAAGTCATGGTTTGGCAAGTTAAATGGCCTACACAAAAAACGCAACCCTAATGCACACCATGGATGAGATTCCAGCAAGCATGTAAAGGGTGGGATGGTCAAGTGTCCATAGAATTTTTCCATATAGTGTTTGTACAACCATGGTCCCTAAATTCATCCATGGTTGATCACATTTTGAGACAAGTGTCACTTATTAGAACATGGAATTCTGAACAAAAATATTAATTTAAAAATGTGGTTTTCCGTCTAAGGAAACCTTCCTAGAAAAGTCCTGCCAGTAGACGTCTCCCTTCTTGCTAATTTCTTGTTCACTCTGTTAGAAATTCCATTTTTAGAAACCAGCAGGGTCAAGAAGGGAACACAGTAAGTGGAAGTGGGAGGTGAAGGTCTCCTCACAGCCTCCACATCACAGCTTTCCCTACCTGTACCCTGCGCAGAGAGGAGTCTACAGCTCACATTGAGCTTAAGGGGAGTCTATCTACTTCTGACTAGCTGCTTGTGTTATAACTGATGGGATGTTAGTCATAGACAGTAAGCAGCTTTATTCACTGTGCTCAGAGATCTCATTTTCTATGTAAGGGATCTTTTTAGCTGTATCATAACCTGGATTTGGAGTCCAGTGTCCCTGAATCTACTATATTATTATCACTTTTCAGAGCTATTTGTTATTTTACAGTTATTTTTGGCAGAATTACATGTAAAGAAACCAGTAGTAGTAATAATGGATGGGAAGCTGAAGATAAATGTAAAATGTGCTGCATCCATAATGTGACTATTAGCAGCAGGAAAACTGATAGGACACCATGTTTGAAGGCTTATAAGCCAGAGAACAGACTGCTCAGCAACAGGATGCACATGGTTCACTTTTTGATGGAAACTCAGGGACCCTTTAAGCATGAGAGATATGTTCTTAGCCTTTGTTAGGAGCTGCATGACAATGCTTGTAGTGTATATCTCTCCAGCATGTCTACTGGTACAATACTAGTGTAAAATAGAATTATTAGTAATAAATCTAATTCTATTCTTGAGCACATTGTATGTATTGTGTAGACTTTAAGGTTAATCACTCAGGCTGTGCACCATTGTATCCTTCCCTTTGGAGTCACATCAATAAAATGAAAGGATTTTCTAATTCTGCCTTTGATGTTATTGAAGACTCCAGTGGTGGAAATAAAACCCGAGCGTCGCAGGCATGTGACTTGGTAATAAGTATCAAAGACTGAAATAGAGGTTAAAGAGCTAATGGCTGGCGCTATTGTTGTGTAATTGCTTGTGTGATACGGGCGCGGGGCGCGGCGATTAGAGTCACAGAGCAAATGAAATGAGAAGACTTGTTTTTGTTTATTTGAGCTATTAAACTTCTATTTCATTAGCTTTTTGGGACAGAGACATAATGGGAAATATTTTCAATTCCACATAAAGCAATCCTTTTGGCTAAACTAATTATTGCTGCTCGAAAAATCTGAGACTAAAGCGTATCGTGATGACCGTCTCAGGCGGGGATTGAGTTTTGGCTTTTCTGCTTTTCAATAAGTAACGTAGTTATCAGCAGAAATAACATTGACTTCAGGTGTTGTGTCTAGAATATAGCAGGAGCAGGTGGACTGACTATTCAGGCAACCGAGGGCTCATGATCCTAATTCAGCCCCTGTTCCCTGTCTCAGACAGGTATGTAAAGATGTGTTGCACTGGGTCTTGCCACAAGAGGGCGTACAGGTGTTTTCCTTGCTGTCCTATAAAGAGTCTCTCAGAGGCTACTTTTGGGCGGTGTACCTCTTGATGAGAGATCATTCACTGCCTCTATGATGCACACAAGGATATTTTGCCCAGTTGATTGACTTTGAAAAGGGGCACATGACTGGCCTGAGAGACGCAAGATGGTTATTTAGACAAATTGAACACTATGTAGCACATTGTGACCTAAGTGTTTGGAGGTATTGAGAGCAGTGGTTATGTGATGATATGCCCAAATGGTAAACAGACTATGGGCAGCCCAGGTAGGCCACCAGTACAAAGAATCTTTTGATCCACCAACAATCATGAACAGCTTTCAATGGTAAGGATCAAGTATGGAGGCTTTGTAGTCAGTTCTACAATCCTTTTCTATCAAACAGAAGAGAGATGGTGAGGAGTAGACCGTCGCAGCAGATAAGTACTTATGGTGCTATATGTGCCTGGCACTGTTATAGAGGACCATTGTGTAGATGTTAGGGTTGGCACTGTGTGGCTAATATTCTTATGGGGGTACTGGGTTAGGACCCACGTTGCGGGAAGACAACTTTTTTAGTTGCAGACCTTGTGTTGTTTTGAGACAAAGCCAAGAATGGCTACCAAAGGAATGGAAACTCTATAAGAAGTTCTTATATTTCCACCTTCAGCTCAATCCACTCCTGGGTTTGGTTCAAAAAACTCAACAAAACGTGGAGAAAAAAAAGCTGTGTTTCTGCAATATGGGGCCTCAGCCTTATAGGGTAAACTTGGGGTTTGAATGAGTTCTGTCTTAAGTGACTGCTATTATGTTATGCCAGATGTCAAGCTGGCAACCATTATATGTATGTACGTACTTGGCACATTGCAGTTATGGGGTATTGTGTATGAGGAGTTTCAATATGGAGTCTTCCAATCCATATGTTCCCTTGTGTTTGTGCACTTATCTCATTCCCGTAGGTGTCTACGAGACATGTCACCCTCTGGGATATAGAAACATGACAATTTCACAATTCGTTTTTGTTTTTCCTATAGATATTTATTACTTAACCCTATGTAGTATATCCAAAATCATGATGGCACTTCTTGTGCTGCATGTATTGTGTAACCGCACTATCCCATTATGTATTTCTCTTCTGGGACAGATACCTACATATACAGCCTCCATGAACTCTTCCCACCAGCCATTGGCATGGCACACATGTCCGCTATGGAATGTATTTAGTATAAGTAAATGTCCTTTAATAGAAATGGCACATAGAGACATCCAAGGAAGACACAAACCAGATGTGGATTTTATGATGTCATGAAAGTTTATGAAAATGTATAGCGCCATCCCATAGATTGTTATCTATCACCTAACAAGAACCTCTCTGCTTGTCAGTAGCACAAACAATGAGGTATTACAGAAGCAGACATTCATATGTATATATGGTGCTGAATATACATGTATCCAGATAACAGCATGCCATCATCATCTCTATAGTAGAGTGAATAGCCGGACGTTGGAAGAAAAAAACTTTTATTCCTCAATATATTAAGTATTAAACACAAGAAAATTAAGATTTATTTTCTTTGCATGTGGTGTAAAAATATAGAAAAACAGCAGAAAAAAAATAAATGAAAGTACCAATGAAAACTACAGCTTGTCCGTAAAATACAAGCTAAAGCTACAAATGCTTTATTCCAATCTACAGCAACCCATCCAACAATGGGCACACCTACATTCAGCCAGGGTGAATGCACAGCTGGGGCACAACACCCCCCGTTCTCATAATCATGGGGGTCTCAGCAGTCAGGCGGCCCCAATCAGCTATTTGTCCTCAATCCTATGAATAGAAGATAAATATTCTTTATGGCCTAACCCCTTTAATAGGGTCCATTGGAGTTCCCAGTGACATACTGTACCATACCGGTTATAGCATAGGACACTATGTCGCTGGGTCAATCCGGCCATCACATGGACGAGTGAAACTTGGTCCGTGAGAATCTAGCCTGAAGTGCAAAGGAAAGACATATCTTCTTTACTAATCTAATGCTGGATTTGGGTGAACACTAAAATTGCTTTAAAACTGGACAATATGGTCCCATTGTAGAGCTTGTTCTGCGAGTCTGAATGTTTCCTATATCTGATGAAAAACAATGGAGATTGCCATTTATAATGACTATTTTAAGGACCATCTAAATTCGGAGTGTCAGTCGATGATAGTGTGAATATTCTCCAATATAACAGTACTACTGATGGTCAATAGCAACTGGTTATGAAGGTAACAGGTCATCAAGAAGGTTGGGAGATCTGATCTTTAACATACGAGGAGATCATACACCAGGGACTGTGTATATGGCTCACTGACCATTGGTGTGGTTCAGGCAGCTACAGACATGGATGGGCTTATACAACTGAAATTAAATATCTTTGCTGCTATTGAAGGTTATTGTGGTCATAAATCATCACATTGCATGTATAATTGTGAGGAGACCGCCATCCAGGTAATATATCACTAGTACTATGTTTGTCATCTCTTAAACTTTAAGAGATGACCTTTCTCTTTAAGAGTTAAAGAGGAATGATAGGACATTGTTGGGCTCAGCCTTGCTTCACCTATACAGACCTGCAGATAATAAGGCAATATGATATTGCGCGTACTTACATAACTTCTTCAATTATAGATTTTTCTACTACATGAATCTCTCCACATAATCTCTATATCTTTGCTCCTGTTTGTGAACTACATTAGGTAGGAGGGACTGCAGGTAATACTCACGTCATGCAACTTCTCCATTTGGTCCTATTTGAGTTATATCACATATCTAAATCTTCTTCTGTGTGGAGCAGAGGTCAACCTCTCTGTGCTAAAGGCCTACGCGGCGCTCAATGTGATCCTCATAGGCGGGCCTAGAGAGTCTGACTACCAGTCCACATAGCAGATGCTCTAGGAGTCACATAGATGGAGGGACAACATAAGAGATGCATGACCTTACTACCCTAGACCACCAGTGACCTCTTTACTATCTTAGTATTATTATGTAAAAAAAAACTGGACCTCTTGAGGTATTAGACATTACTTTGTAACAGTCCTAGACGGCCATGGATTAGGGTTATCAATATTAGCACCTCCATTACTACAGACTAGGGCTTCCAAAAACAACAACGGACACCCAGGCGCAAATGTGAACATAGCGTAAGTGGATAGTAAAATTATCTTGTAAGAAAAGCTACAAGCGCAAGAATATCAAAGAAAAAGGAACATGAACATCAATAAGGACAAATATATTAATATCATTAACAAAATGTTCTAAACTTTGTAATGAAATATAATAAAACAAGCCATATAGATATAATATTGATAGTCGTACCTATGTTATTTGTTACGTGTCAATTTTTCCCTTTACGCCTTGAACAACTCCAAAACTGGTATGACTTACTTATAAGAGGGTCGGGTATGAATAATATTTAGCCATATGAAATGTGTGTACGTCTTACCTTATGGCACAACGCACACTTACCAGCGTCTCAAGGAGCGTAGAGAGTGTTCCCCAAGCCTCCTTCACTCATGGTGTGAGCTTCCTCTGAACTGCCACAAGAACATCTGAATCATCCCTCACTGCTATTCCAGGCTTATCTTTATTACCTCAAGGATATCTTAGCCATTTTCTCCTGATAAAATTTATGAAAAGTAGTGAAGTGCAGAATATACGCCAGCTGAGAAAGCTACAGGGAATAAAAGATCTCCTTCCGCCCTTCCGTTTTATTTCAGTAACTCTAATTAAGTAAAAATATATGTTTTGCAGGAGTCTTCACCTTCCGAGATCTTACACCTACAATAAGGGTTGAATGAGATTAGGAAAAACTGTGCTACTTTTGTATTTGGACCAAGTATGGCATTTCTATTCAGCCCATTCATTTAAGGTAAGCCCCTGTACCCAATGCAAAATCTGTAATGGGGCTCTAACCTACCTTATGTGGCATATTCTATGAGGCAGGGGGCCTTTGGGGCCCTTACAGGATATGGGCCTAGTAGCAACTTTTACCTCTGTACCCTCTAGTGGCAGCCAAGTTTCCCCAAGAGTGGACTTGTCCAGTGGATCTGAGTAATGGACTTCACATCATTTCTATATCAATACCCAACAGATCCCATTCCCCCCCCCCCATCGAGGACCCCAGAGTATAATAATCAGAGACCCAGGGAGGATACAAACATAAAAAAAACCTCTGTTACTTACTTCTTCCTAGATCCAGCACACTCCTCGCTGATGTTGCCCATCTTCAATGATGGAAGAGACGTCACTTCAGGCTTATGAGTACAAGCCAGGGCCACATGACGTCTGGGACGTCCCACAAGTAGGCCTGAAGCCTTCTGGAGCCAGGAGACGCAAGTAACAGTGTTTTTTATGTTAACCTCACCTCCACTGGGCCTTCGTTCTTTATATTCGGGAATCTGAAAAGACCTCCTCCGAGTATAATGATAATGTTTGTGGGGTTCGCGGGCCCACAGCCTCACTTACCGATCCTGGCTCTTGCTCACGTCCTCTGCAGAAGGGGAAGTGCCAGTAGCTGTAAGTAGGAACCAGGATCGGTAAGTAAATAGGGCCCATTACCTGCTGGCGTTACTCCAGCAGGTAATGGCCTGTCAAAAAAAAGTCTGCACGGTGGCTCAGTGGTTAGCACTGCAGCCTTGCAGCGCTGGAGTCCTGGTGTTCAAATCCCGCCAAGGGAGTTTGTATGTTCTCCCTGTGTTTGCATGGATTTCCATCCCATATTTCAAAGACATACTGATAGGGACAAAATGTACATTGTGAGCTCTATGTGGGGCTCACAATCTACAAAAAAATAAAAAATAAATAAAAATCTGCAGCGGTAGCCCCCTAATATCCTGGGCCCCGTGGCAGCCGCTACCACTGCTTACTCGGTAGTTACGCCCCTGGATGCACAGAGGACTGAATTATCCACTGTATCAAATTAAAATAATTAAAACTTTCACTGTTTATCTATCATTTATCTGTGGTCGCTCACATATCAGCTGTCCGACACCTGTGCAGGTAGATACAGAAGTACTATACAGTATATCACTTGGAGAAGATAGCAGCCAGAGAGCAGTAGAAGGTCAGAGAGGGGAAACCTTAGCAAACATTGCGGAAGGATTCATATGCAATCCAATAGAAAAAAACTTTGTTCTTCAGTATGAAATGGGAGGTATACAGAAGTACATGCACCATATATCTGTGTACATTTCCTGTACCAAAGAAGGGTCATGTAAATCATTCATGTGCAACTATGGTAGTAAAAACGTTCCCACAAATGCCACCAATTTTCTACCATACTAGTATATTATGTACAAATGGCATCTTGAGGGCTGGGAAACTTGAAGACAAACAGTAGATCCAACCAATGGAGATTCCTATGTGGAAGCAAAAAAGGAAAACCCTTCCTGATACATTGTGATCAATACTAGAAGCTCAGCCAGCTAGTGAGGCAAATCACACAACGTACATCACTTGTGCGTTATCTTGTTCTCCCTCTAGTTGATAAAAAATATTTTACTGCATTTTATCAGCTTGGACTTTCGTTGGGGGCGGAGAGTGACATCAGCGTTTATTACAACTAATCAGCGATTTATTGATAATGTCGATCAACTTCTTTGATAAAATAGATTTCATCTCATGGCGAAAGTTCACAAATTGACCAATTTTTTACAAGATCCCAGTAATAATTATAAGAAAATTCTTTAAGTCTAGGTTCACACCTTCTCCTGTTCTTTGTTTGGAGGTTCCATCCCAAAATCTGCTTAAAAGATTTGGAGAGAAATTCGGAGAAAAGTCCTGCAAACAGGATGAGTTCATTGTCTGAGCCAAGAGAGTGACCAGGTTGGTAGAGGGAAATGAGACAATACATATGGCGGTGCAGCATTGTGGAGAGAAATTTGTAGACTACAAGGTGGGTTTTCAGTTTAATGTTACAAGAAACAAAGAACCGCAGTAATTTGGGCGAGTCTATTTAGTTGAATGCCAGTTAGTAGAGGTTACGGTAGTCTAGGTGAGAAATGATCAGGGTCTGGACTAGAGTTTTAGCAGTGGGGAAGAACCCATATAAGAGATATTTTCTAGGTGTTGGGGACTGGCTTTGGCAATGGATTACACAAAAGGAAGAGAACATAGATCTGAGTCAAGTGTCACTCTACTTCCTTGGGACTGGTGACTTGGAAGGATAAAGGTGTTTAGATGAAGATTTATTTTATTCTTTCTTTTCAGATTTTGTTGCAAATGTTATAACGTATTCATCCTAGGGAAGAGATGGACCTCCAGTGAAGCTGTATGAAGAGTTTGGCCCTATGGATCTCTAGTGAAGCTGTATGAAGAATTTGGCCCTATGGATCTCCAGTGAAGCTGTATGAATAGTTTGGCCATGTGGATCTCCAGTGAAGCTGTATGAAGAGTTTGGCCATGTGGACCTCCAGTGAAGCTGTATGAAGAGTTTGGCCACGTGGACCTCCGGTGAAGCTATATGAAGAGTTTGTCCACGTGGACCTCCGGTGAAGCTATATGAAGAGTTTGGCCACGTTGACCTCCGGTGAAGCTGTATGAAGAGTTTGGCCATGTGGACCTCCGGTGAAGCTATATGAAGAGTTTGTCCATGTGGACCTCCGGTGAAGCTATATGAAGAGTTTGGCCACGTGGACCTCCGGTGAAGCTGTATGAAGAGTTTGGCCATGTGGACCTCCGGTGAAGCTGTATGAAGAGTTTGGCCATGTGGACCTCCGGAGAAGCTGTATGAAGAGTCTGGCTTCTGTGAGAAAAGTGGTAGCTAGGTCCTAAAAAGCCATGGGGGCCCAAAGCACTGCAGTCAGTGGAGAGGAAAGTAAAAATATTAGTGTCTGTATGGCATTTGATATGGGTGAGCGCTGTTTGCCAAAAAGGCGGAAGTCCCACCCGATATGAGGAAATGAGCCATCTCCATCTCTGGTCATATACGGTTAGGACCAGTCTATGGACCTAGTTTGGAGGATGCTACCATCTAGTGAGGGGCTCATAAGAGAATTCCTGGATTCTGGAAGAAATGTTGAATCGTATTTGAAGGATGGAAGAATTAGCTAGTTGGGCAGAAAGAAACCACCCTATGAGTGACTATCCGGCCCACCCACCCTCATTCTCTTTAAGCAAATATTGAATTCATTTGTGGGACCGTTGTATATAGTTCTTAGTCCATATAATCCATATTAGTGCATATACACAGAATCTTTGTATCCGTCTGATCCATATCTGTATAGTATGTGCCAAGATTTACTGCAGTTTCTTGTTTCATTTCCTTGTTCTTATGTTAATGCTCCTTCCCCTTCCAATAAAATGAGAATCATAAAAAAACAGAAAGTATTCATTAGAAAAATGCTTGATAAATAGACCGGACTTCTAATGTGATTTACCCAGGTTATCTATGCAAGGTAATCTGAAAATATGTTCTGTTCTGACATAAGTAGGATAGAGGAGAGTGAAGCTGCGGTGTGCGTCATACATCCCCAGATATTTTATATTTCTGCTCTTGCAATAAATTAATACTACTTGACCTTGTATTTTTACGGAAGCAAAAATAAATTTGAAGCTGATATTGTAGGTCACATCTTCCTCCTTAGAGGAGACACCAATGGCTAAAAATATATGGCCAATGGGTTATTAGACTCACAAGGTCATTTCTTAGATTATACATACATGTAATAAATACATACTGTACATATGCATCCATGTAATATGGGTATTTTATACCGCCTGTGGTCTAAGGTTCTGTTTATGTGGCTATAGACACAAAATTTCTGATACAGGTATAAAATTATATACCTACAAAAGGTGTATGTCCACATCAAACGCCCTAGTATCCAATCCAGTAAAATTCAGCAAACAATCACTTAATGTATACAGGGTTAAGGGGATATTGTCACTCCTTGGGGAGAGACCACCATATCGGTGTGTGGAGACTTATTAAGGCTTTAGCACTCCACTTCGCAAGGGACCATGGGAAGAATATGCAAATCTGTCTTCCCTGATGTAATTAGGAAGTCAGCTGGTGCCTCATTGTTGCAAACCAATAGAGGGCTGACAAGATGCAAGTACATCGAAACGGCCGTCCTCGGTTGAGAGACTATACCTGGTAATACCTGGTAAATCCCAGTGCCATTGCTAAACAAAGGACTCTTGGAAGGTCGAGCATGATGCTAAAGGGAGCAAACCTTTATTTGGTTATTTCACTGAAATTCTGTCTTCCTAACTACATCAGGGAAGACAGGCTTGCACATTTCAGTGAGCGCCCTCTATTGGTTTGCAACACTGAGGCAGCAGCTGACTTCCTAATTACATCATGGAAGACAGATTTGCATATTCTTAATGTATACAGTATCCAACAAGCAGGGGTGAACTATCGAAAGGCACACCCCCCCAAAAATGCACACATGGTACACAACCCCTTTTTATGGCCCCAACATGGTACACAACTACCTTTTTTTGGCCCTGTATACGGCCCCCCCCCTGTTTTTAGGCCCCACACACTATATGACACTGCGTGGTCTGTACAGGAGCATGGACAGGTGAGTAAAAAGTATCTCCCACATTGCAATAATACAATAAGTAGCGGCCAATTAGAAAAAGAGATGCTGCCCCCTCAGTTTATCCCATGAGGCGCCGCCTGAGGCCATTGCCTCATGGAAGATGCCGCCCCCCAGCCAACAAATACTGTAATGGTTGTTACATAATAAAGGACTTGACATCATAAAGTAGTTGTCCCTAATGTTATGGCTGTTTGTGACAATAAGGTGTGTGTACGGTCTCACCGGACTCAGGGTTACAGGACAGAACCATACACCTCCTTTCACCTCATGGAAATGCCATGAACTGCAGGATCTGCAGCCTTTTATGGGTCAGTAATGAGCCCAGGATCTACACCTGGGCTGAGGCCTACTCCAGATCCGCCCTGCGGACCACACATACGGCTGATATATCTAGACTCCAGCACTACGGCCCAGTGCGGGATCACCATTAGGGTAGTTCAGGTGGTAATGCTGTTAGCTGTCTAGGTAATTTAGGGGCCTAAAGTTGTTTAAGGACTGACACCCGGTATGGTACAACCCCAGATCCAAACACGTTGCCTTCATTCCATAACTTCAGATGGTATATTCCCCTTCCTCATTGATGTGAAAGATATATGCAACAGGATACAAGGTGAAGATTGATGGAGGAAATAGGGAATTCAAGGCCCATGATCCTTTGGCAATATGGGGCCCAGAGGAAACCCTGGCTCCATGTACTATTGTCTCGGTTCCATCCATATATGAGCTCTAATGTGACATTAGTGCTTGGTAGTAGCAATGTGGCCGGTATGACATCTCATATCCAAGAAATACCCTATGTTATAGTAGAAGAAAAGGTCCGTGATATTCTCAGTCTTCCAACATCTGACTCCATTGACTTGCATTAGTTGCACCTAATCATGAATTAGGCGCTTCCCCTTTGCACCCTTGTGCCCCAAAGCCGTCATAGATTCTGACATTTATGTCAGTTTTGTGGTGTAAATGATACTGAATATGGTGCCCACAGCGCTTTTTGCAAATACAGGACTTGTGACTACTTTTGTCATAAGTGGCATCTATTTGCGACAATTGTATACCACTGTTCCAGTGTAAGGGATCAGATTAATCTTCCCCCTATGATTTTAAGGTGTCCTTTTGGGGATAGTACCTGGCGGCAGCCCCTGTTGCTGAGAATTACACTTGCACGCAATGCATGAACTGATGCACTTAATACAAATTGGATTGGATTTTGCAATATTTCCCTATTATACATTATGGTCAAGCAGTCCAGTACTATAGTACACTACACATATTACATAACATGAACTCTAACATAGCATACAAATAATCTGTTGTGTAATAAGCCATAGAGTACTCAGACAGTAGAGGGCGATATTGACCAGAAAGCAGACATTCCTGCACAGCTTTGTCTGCAGGTTTAAAAATATCTCCATTTTTTTTTTGTCACCTTTTATTAACGCAAACCAGATACAATGAATCCAGCCGACTCTCTGCGTCATCTAACACAGCATAACGCTTCCAATTCCAAAGAGATAGAGAAGTCTAGAAAAAAAGTTAAAGCAGGTATGACAGCACCGTTCCCCCCCCCTCCCCTGACATATCTGTATACATATATACAAATAATATACAGTATACATATACATATATATATATATATATATACAGTCCTATGAAAAAGTTTGGGCACCCCTATTAATCTTAATCATTTTTAGTTCTAAATATTTTGGTGTTTGCAGCAGCCATTTCAGTGTGATATATCTAATAACTGATGGACACAGTAATATTTCAGGATTGAAATGAGGTTTATTGTACTAACAGAAAATGTGCAATATGCATTAAACCAAAATTTGACCGGTGCAAAAGTATGGGCACCTCAACAGAAAAGTGACATTAATATTTAGTACATCCTCCTTTTGCAAAGATAACAGCCTCTATTTTAGTTTAGTTTAACCCATTCTGAATTGACATATTTCAGCACTATGGCTCTTTGTCACATTTCAAGTCCCTTATATACAGTAGTTGACAGTGATGGAAACCATGTCCCTGCGCGTTCCGCACTGCTGACATTGGTTGGATTGGACGACTTTAGACATTTAGTTTATATAACATTTCTGCTTTCATCTGGTCAGCGGCTGACCACTGGCTGTGTATGGGCAGAGGTGCTGTCACTGACAGCCAGGCCCATCATAATCATAATGACATCCCCATTTTACACAACGCATTCAGAGATTCATTACTGTAGTGACGAGACAGACTGCGCAATCATCGGGTTTTGCAAACTATTCAGGATTTTTTCATGTGCAATGCACTTCACATCTGGCATTCACTTCACATGACAATCTGGACTGTAATAAAACACTATATTTACCTATCTATATACGTATGTATATATTTATACGGTTCTGTATACAAATTTGAATACTTCTGTATATCCAGCACAGGACTGTGGCATAACTTAAAGGGATTCTACCATTAAAAACTTTATTTTTCCTCCCTAAAACGTCGGAATAGCCTTAAGAAAGGCTATTTGTCTCCTACCTTTAGATGTCTTCTCCGCCCCGCTGTTTGGTTAAAATCCCGTTTTCCGCCGGTATGCAAATGAGTTCTCTCGCAGCACTGGGGGCGGGCCCTAGCCCAGCGCTCAAACAGCACTGGGGACGTCCCCAATGCTGCAAGAGAACTCTCCAGTGCCACCTCCATCTTGTTCAGGAACGGGGTATTGTCGCGTCTTCTTCCGGGGGTTGGCTTCAAACTTCTAGGCCGCGGGCCTAGGGCAAAGCCGACTGTGCATGCCCATCGGCCACAAGAATATTGCTGCTTACAATACTGTAAGAAGATGGAGGCGGCGCTGGAGAGTTCTCTTGCAGTATTGGGGACACCCCCAGTGCTGTTTGAGCGCTGGGGCCCGCCCCCAGTGCTGTGAGAGAACTCATTTGCATACCGGCGGAAAATGGGATTTTAACCGAACGGCGGGGCAGAGAAGACATCTAAAGGTAGGAGACAAATAACCTTTCTTAAGGCCATTCCGACGTGTTAAGGAGAAAAAAAAGTTTTTAATGATAGAATCCCTTTAAAGGAAATCAAGTGATTTTTGCCCTCCCATTGGTAGGGCACTAAAATATCAATAATTTTTCAGACAACTTAATCACATTTCATAAAACATACAATTCTGGACCAAAATGTAATTAAAAATGTGGTAGCTTTCTGCTTGAAAAACCTCTCTAAAGTTCCTGCCATTAGGTGTCTCCCTTCTAGCTAATTTGTATTTTACTCCTTCATTGGGAGAGAATCACATACCTAGGTAGGAAGATAGAAGCAAGATGGATCACAGCGATGGGAGGGGCCGATTCATTTCTTTCTTCACACAGTGAATGCAGAGTGGAGGGGTTGATTCTCCTCACAGCTTTCACACACACCTCTGCAAACTGCTCTGTGCGAGGGATGAAAGATTTTGCAAATCTCACTGCTCAAAATTCTTCTATGAATTTCTGGCTATTTGTATGGTTACAGATGGGATATTAATCACAGAGAGCAAGCAGCTTTAGTGACTTTAGCCATAGAGTGTTTGGCTGTGTGTACTTTCCCTGTATTACAGTCCAGTGTTCCTGGATCTCCTATATTAAGGTCACAATAATGGAGGTGAGGGGGCAGACTGCTCTTTATTGAACACACCCTTAGCCCAAGAAAGAAAAATATAAAGTGTGCTACAGCCATAATTTGATGATTAGCAGCACAAAAACTGATAGGCCATCATGTATGGAGGCTATATAGTCATAGAACAGACTGCACAACAAGGTGCTGCAAATATTCCAGCTTTTTAATTAAAACTCAGGTACCCTTTAAAGGGGTTCTCCACAGTGCAGCATCATGATATGTAGTTGCAGACTGCTCAGAGGGCCCATGCTCACCACAGTCCACTGCCAAAAGTACCCACCATGAACACATTTATCTGAACAGGGCCATGGAAAAAATGGAGAAGGTGGCTTGGTCTGTTGAGTCATGTTTTCTTAGATGTTGACGTGCATGTGGGTCACTTACCTCGAAAGGAGATGGAACCAGGTTGCTCTATGATAAAAGAAAAGCAAGAAGATGGAAATAGGGTGATGCTCCGGGAAACCTTCGGTTCTGACATTCATGTGGGCATTACATTATGGTAGAACGTGCACACACTTTTATGCCAACAGTATTGCTTTTGGCCACTTTCAGTAGGATAATGTGCCCTGCCACACTGCAAAAGGGCTAGGAAAGGTCATTCAGGAACAGCACAGAGCTCAAGGGGTAACCTGGACTCAAAACTCTCCAGATCTCAATCCAGTGTAAAATGCTAGAAGATCAAGTCTGATCCGGGGAGGTCACATCTGGCCTCTTAGGACTAAGGATCTGCTGCAAATGTCTTGGTGCCAGATACCACAGTACACTATCAGAGCTCTTCTGGAGTCAAAGTCTTGACATATAGTTGCTATGGTGCCATGAGGGGACCTACACAGTAATGTGCAGATGGTTATATTATGGCTCAGTAGTGTATGTACACTACCCAATAGGTGCCATATAATCTGAATTAATAGAAGCAACTGGCAGAGGAGAGCAATGCCAGTCCTAAGTCTGAATGGTCAACTTGTTTGACCATTTTTAGTTGTATGGCTTTCCAAGTAGTCTTAAGCAGCCTAGCCCTCAGCTGTGTCATGTGACTTGCAATGAGACTCTACAATTCACGTTTCTCCCACAGTCACACTACTGGCCAGAGCTACCAAGAGGTTCTGGTCTCTTAGTAATTCTGACACATATGGGTGCACCTAATCTCAAATCTATGCATATCAGGGACTGGCACAGACATGCAGGATAACTCATGCCAGCTCTGTGCCATGAGTCATAGTATACCTGGCAGACTGGGTGCATATTTGCCCTAATATACGTGAGGACAGGAAGTCAATTCTCTGATTATTCCCATGAGATTTCCATTAAGGTTCTCATAGAAAGGAATAAAGAAACTGATCTCCGGCCTACACATAAGATGCGGTGTCCAGTGCAGTGTATTGCTAGTCATATGACACAGCCGAAGACCTGAAAGGAGTGGATAGCCTCTGCTAACAATATATACACTAAAATGTATGACGTGTATCTGTCTTATGAATCAAACAACAGTGTGGGGGGGGGGTTCCTTAATTCTAATAACAGAAACCTTGTTTTGTCCACAGCTCTATAAGGCGATGTTTCCATGGTAACAGGTTATAAACAAATTTTATGTAATCTGATTGTGGAATTAAACTCCTTGCCATCCGTCCCCTACACTAGATACTGTAGATCAGTGGTCCTCAATAGAGATGAGCGAACACTATTCGGAACAGCCGTTTCGAATAGCACGCTCCCATAGAAATGAATGGAAGCGGCCGGCACGCAGACTTTGCCGGCGGCCGGTTGCTTAACCTCCCCGGGTGCCAGCTACGTCCATTCATTTCTATGGGAGCGTGCTATTCGAAACGGCTGTTTCGAATAGTGTTCGCTCCAACTTCAAACAAGACTACTCTTCCATGGCCCGGTGCTCTGGTCATATGGGGCAGGTTCCACTGTGTGGATGGGATGCTCTGTGGGTAGGCGGGCGTGACACGAGCATCTGAGCAGACATGGCGTATCCTTAGCCCCCGAAGCTGGATACTTGGCGCTAGGCCACATTGGTAAGGTCAAGTGTAAACTACTGGGTAGTGCGGCGTCCTTAGCAGCTACCCCGTAGCAGGGCCTCAATCTTAGCTGGATACTTTGCACTAGGCCACCTTACTATAGTAAGTAGAGATGCGCGAACACTGTCCAGATCAGCCGATCCGAACAGCACGGTCCCATAGAAATGAATGGAAGCACCTGTGACGCCGGCCGGCCGCCGGCAAAGTCAGCGTCACAGGTGCTTCCATTCATTTCTATGGGAGCGTGCTGTTCGGATCGGCTGATCCGAACAGTGTTCGCTCACCTCTAATAGTAACATATAAGCTATCAGGTAGCGCGGCGCCGAGATGAACAAAGTGCAATGAAGACCGTCGTGACTTAAATATAAATATACTTTTAATTAACAGTTCTGGAAACAATGAGGAGACAAAATAATGGTGAAAACAGGTAAGCATGGGAGGGTCAAAAAGAATATCGGAGCAAACAATTCAAACAACATTTTTAGAAAGAGTTTTTTGTTTGTTTGTTTTTTTAATATTAAGTCAATAATAGAAGACACCATAAATAGACAAAGACGTTTCCGATCCATACTGCCCAGCATTAATGGTAAGGCTATGAACACAAGCACAACACAGTTCAAGTGTTTTCTATTTGCTTTTAAGTTTTTTGTAACCTTTTTATTTTTCAAATCAGAGATTTTTTATTTTTTTTTACAGTACAAATATCAACTTGTGAATACACAAAAAAAACAAAAAAAAGAAAAACGACACAGAAGAAAACTCTGTTTTACAGAAAATACAGAATAGATATATATGTGAATATATATCAATTATAGATAGATTTCTTCATTCTTAAAAAACTATTATATCCTGTACATTGGCAATCATATCATCAAATACTTTGTAATTCTCTTAAATATGGTTAGAGCGAAAAAAAAAACACAAGTGCACGAAATGTCCGCACAAATAAAACAGAGAGAACCTGACTATCCCGGAGTATCAAAATCTAAGCAGGACAATGGACAACTCCACCCCCGAGGGAACATGTACAGATGGGTGGAGTTAATTAACAAGGACAACAAAGAATACACAATAACAGGTTGTGCTATACTTATGGTAGGGGGCACCTGAGGTCTATGACAGAACAGGACGCACCAGCGATTTACGTACAGTCGATGTCCATGCACTATATTACGTGAAGAGAGGCCTAACAAGTTTCCTACCCCATTAAGCTGAAATGCCAAACGCCATGTAGGAAAGATCTAGAATCCTGTCGAGTTAAAGGGAGTCTGTCATTAGAACCCAGCCCTGAAGATAGATCGGTGAGGATCAAACAATGTCCGAAGATAGATTAGGATTAGAGATGAGCGGCAGTTTCAAATAGCACGCACCCATAGGAATGAATGGACGCAGCCGGCACGCAGGGGGTTAAGCGGCAGGACGCCGGCCCCGTCTGCGTGCCGGCTGGCTCCATTCATTCCTATGGGTGCGTGCTATTCAAAACTGCTGTTTCCAACAGTACTCGCTCATCTCTAATTAAGATCAATGTTTTGCCCTGGTGAATTGATGACTCTGAAAGGTTTTGAAAATATGCAAATTTTTTAGCTCTTTGGAGTAATTAGTTCACCTTCATAACGCCAAATATTTAATTTGTATATTGACAAAAATGGCGATATCTTGGCAAAGGAGGCAGCAATTTATAGGGGTCCCTAAACTATCCATCTACAGGGCCTGTGGATATGATGGTTTCTGGTGATAGACTCCCTTTGAAGGAGAATTCAATAGCAAATCTATATAAATGTCACCTAAAAGGGGCTGTCTAGGATTTTTTTTTTCCCCAGAAACAGTACCCCCCCCTGTTGTCCATGAGTGGTAGTATTACAGTTCATGTAATGACTGGGCTGATGTGCAATACCAAAAAAAGTGGCGCTGTTTCTGTAACGCTGGCCGTCCACCCATTTCGACGACATTGATACCTCCCCATACGCATGCACGACCATCAAAGTTGTATGGCAAGAAAAAAGCAGAACCTCTTATAATCCCAGACAAACCCCTAGGTTATTAAGTGAAGCCAAGGTGTATGTAGTTGAAATTATTCATCCATATGACAGCAATTTCAATCCTGTATTCTGGCTGCTCAGCGTTACCACTGGCCTTATAGGTTGCAACAAAAGGTACGGGCATGCTGAAACCCTGCTGCCATTAGTGAGGAGTTAGGAAGCCCCCATAAACATTGGATGCCAAAACCAGCTTTAGGGTCATTCACATGTAGGAAGTTGAAAAAAAAAGCCTCCCATTGACTTCAATGGCTTCCGTTTTCCGCGCGGAACCCATTGAAATCAATGGGTGGCTTTTTTCCCATTGATTTCAATGGGTTCCGCATGGAAAATAGAACCCATTGAAGTCAATGGGAGGCTTTTTTTTCCAGCGCTGATTCTGACGCAGATTCTGCGCCAGAATCAGCGCCAACTTCCTGTACATGTGAACGGGACCCTTAGATAACAGACCTGTCCTAGCCCAAGGACAGAAAGCAACACAATGGCGAAACAAAGGCAGCCTAAAAAAAAAACCAGTCAACCACTAGTGACTTTTGGCATAAATTTAAGACATTCGATTTAACAAAAAAAAAATAAAAATTTATATTGTTTTTATGTAGATTTTCTAGGAATTCTCCTTCAAACTTAATGAACTCCACCCACAACCAAATTTTCAATTCTTGGTAAACTTGCAATAGACCAGAAAATTTGAACACAAAATTGTGAAAGACACCTAACTGCTTTTTACAAATATTTTTTGGTTAAAAAAAAGCAGCTTTGAATTTAAAAAAAACCAAAAACACAAGACAAAAAAAATCCCACAAATGGTAGTCAACGGTTTACAATATGAAATGTCTCATTTTTCGCTCTGAACAGATCAAATTATACAATAAAATATGCAATAAATCGTGTTCTCTATGTGCGAATGCCAAAAAAATATGTCGTAACATCTCCGTATATATAGAATTTCTTTCACGTGTGATATGGAATACTTTATTTAAAATTAAAACGACTTAAGACTGCCTACAAGACCATACAATCGAGACGAGGAAGGCACTAGAAACATGTACAAATCTCTCCTCCGAGTAGATCTTCTCCGATATGTAAAAATCTTTATGTTATCTTTATCAACGTCATTTTGAAAAATAAAGGTAGGAAATACTTAGAAAATTCACTTTACAACTGAGTATTTTTTATATTTTTTTTGTACTTTCTGCCACCGTTGCTAAAGATTTTTACAAAACCATATTTTACTAAACCGCTCGTTGTCTTTTTTATTTTACTTTTTAACAGAGCGTTGCCGCGACAGGTAGAAAGATTGGAGAACGCAAAGCTGCAGTCCCACAAAAAAAAACAAAAAAAAGTAATAAATAGGTCAAAAAATTAAAGCAAAAAACCCTAAGGTGCTACCAAAACCAGAGAACGGTGAAGTGATGTCGTAACGATAAATAACTTGAACTTTCATGGATAGAGGTCTGCTAAAGTAAAATGTTAAAAATTATTAAAATAAGGGAAAAAATGGAAAAAAACACAGCCAACTAAACCAGATTTTTTTTAAAAAATCTGGTGGGACTGCAGCATCAGGTTGTTCAGATACTTTGAAGCCTTCATAGAGACACTGGTTAGAAAATGGCTTAGAGCCCAGTATTTGGGGTAAGTGGTATGAAATTATGTTTTCCCAAGAAAATAATGCTTCATTCCCAGACATGACTGGAAACAGACACACGCAGGGTAGAAAATTTTACTGGTTTGTGTGGTTTCTTCATATACAAACAAGCATGGCTATGGTGTCATGTCGTTCCCACGTGGGCAGCACATTGTGTCCAGTCCACGGTGAGCTGAAGTCTTGTTTGTTTCCAACGTGGGTCCTTTGGAGAGTAAATTATCACAGTGCTGACCAGGTAGATGAATAGGTCAAGGTAAGGTAACATAAAGAGGGATGGTAGGTGTTTGCGTTTATGGCATTGTCTAAGAGTACTTAGCACTTCTGAGAGCAGCCGGCACACCGTCTGCAGTTGTGGTTATGCGTCATTTATTAGTCTGCTGTATGCCACCTGCCTTGTGGGCAGCAATGACCAAGGGATGGGCCATTGATAGGATCGAGGTACAACACCGTGAACATTCCTTTCAAAGAACTGGAAAGGTCTATACCACCAGACCCGCGAAAGGAGGTTGGATGGTGACGCTTCTTTTAGCACCTGCAAGGGGTTAAAAAAACACAAAGTAAATTTAAGTTCTATTATAATGAAAAACTAATGTGTCTAAATGGTCCTTTTGAGCTCTTGGGATGCTCTCATAGAGGACCTTTCTGTTCACTAGGTGCCACACTTATAGAGGACCTTTCCGTTCACTAGTTGCCACTCTTATAGAGGACCTTGCCGTTGACTAGGTGGCACTCCACTGTTCTGGCACAGTTGGAATCTTTTCTTTAACCCCCTATTGTGTCAAGTAGGTGGTTCTGGGCTGGAGCAGACAGAGACCACCCATGAGAGAGAATAATTGTGCAAAAATGATTGCTTGTAAATGGAGGGGGCTAGACAATACAATCCAACTGTGCCCGAATCATCGAAACTGAAGGATGCAAAGAGTTGGAGTTTGTAGAGGAGGTGATAGTCCTCTATAAAGAATATTACCGTTAACTTTTATTCCTAAGGCTCTACACCTAGGATACACCATAAAATATTTGTATTGGAGGTTTTCCCTACAATAAAATTATGGATTATTAATATACTTAGTTGCTTATCCACCATGTTGAATTTTTGGTGATTTTTGATAGCTTGGACTCCGGTTTCTGTTCTTCAGGCACTGCAAAAATGAAAATCAAACCAAAAGCGGTTACCCGCAGACCCCATAGACTATTACGGGGGCAGCCGGGTTTCTGCCGAAAAATGCAGAGAGAAGACTCCTGCTTGGAGGACTTTTTTCTCCACATTTTTCAAGCGAAATAGGGGACAGAATCCCCAAACAGGATGCAAGTGCAGATGTGAACCCAATGTTAGACCTTCAATCACATTCAGAGGGTCGAAAAGGGTAACAGAACAATTTCAATATGTAGGAACTAGAGATGGGCGAATAGTGTTTGAAACTATAGTTTCGGATACCTCGCTGCATAGGAATGAATGGAAGCGGCTGGCGCTTAACCCCTTGGTGTTCGGCCGCTTCCATTCATTCCTATGGGAGTGAGGTATTTGAAACTAGAGTTTGGAACACTATTCACTCCTCTCTAGTAGGAACCAAACAGTGGTTGGTAGTAAAAATCATATACAGTGTCTACAGGAGACCTGTGCTCAAGTAAGTCCCATGTCCCCTCCAGACAACAGGTGGAATGGATGTAATACCTCCAAGCAGGGTCTACCAAGACTACTCCAATGTTTACTGGACTGGAAGAGAATGGCCGTCATTACAACCTCTCCCCTTTAAGAAGAATTTCACTAGAAAACCAGTTTTAGCGGAGTGAGAGAATCCCGCACCCAGTCATTGTGCACACAGGGCGAGTGTTGCGTGCGAGACGTCCAGCCTTATGTATACACATTAATATCTTGTATATTGAATAAATGCCTTCACAGAAGAAATAAAAGATAAACCAAGCGGCTCAGCTCCCTATAATAGAAACATCTTGAAAGATAAAATACTCTAAAAGTTCAGAGAAACTCCTGCCAAGCCTCCTGTAACCTTGTCAAAACAGCGGCCGAGACAGGACAGACGGCATTCCTTAGGGGGAAAAGACAATTAAGAACTTTTTGTACAAATCGATGATAAGAATCAATGAGCCCTGCGAGCCTCTATCTACTCCGGGCGCACAAATCACTTGCTACAATGTGTATTACAAGAATATTCGTGGCGTCTTGGGACTTCAACAAACTTTCTCCAGTGCGATAACTGAAATGATAGGACTCGGTGCCCATAGACCTATGATGAGCAGTCTAATATGAAATAATAGGGCACAAGGAGAGCGGGAAACAGGGTAATAATAGGGACATATGTGTACAGCTTCAAGGTTTAGGACCCCGACCGATCTGATACTGATGATACGGATCAGTATCCAACTTTACAATGTTGAACGTAACCCCTTTAAGGATTTCACATATACAGTGATACCGGCATTTGTTGTCCTCTACATCAACAATTGGAGCCAATATTAAAACAAAAATGTTAAAATTCATAGAATATTTATGAGAAAGGGTATATACTCACTTGCTGGTTGGCCATAGTATGATACCACCAGAAACACCTGGATGTGATGTAATAAGCGACGACGACATCTACAGTATAGTGGTCATGTGCTAAAAGAATACAGAAGACCCCAACAACGCTGAGGAACCAGCAAATCCAGTGATACCACCAGAGGCGCCGAGGAGAATCTATGGAAAGAAGAACAGCTTCGGTAAGGTCCGTGTTACAGCGAGAGGGAACACCAGGGTGGACGTAAGGAGAATACGGTGACTTACACTCTTTTATGAACATGTATGTCAGTGTTAACATGACTGTGTGTCCGCTGTACAGATAGTCCCCACACATGGTGTGAGATCCTGTGATGGAGAGGCCGCCTCCTGCAATCATCTTCAAGATCCTCCTCAGCTGGGCCTCCCAGTTGCCAAAAAGCTTTAGAATAAAAAATAAAAAAATTCTGGTTATTTTACTATTCGGCAATTGTATAAAAATAAATGTAACATATTGTACAGCCATTCTTTCTCATCCAGTTTCTAAAATTCATGGACTATCCTTAAGACAGGCCATCAAAATTAGATCTGCGGGAGGCCGTCACCTGGGACCCCCCAAAGATCAGCGGTACGGAGGCAGTGTGGGAGAGCGCTGCAGTACCTACACTCACCACTACGTTTTCTATGGCGAGTGAGCGGCACAGCTAAGGTTAGAGATCCGATCACCCCTTTAAAGGAAGAAAAGGTTGACTCAGGACAACATTCGATTTAACCCTTGCTCAGGCGTGGCAGGGATTAGAAACAGATTAGTCTAGGAATTTCTTACATTTTAGAAGAGAAACATAACAGATTGCCAAGTGTACAATCCTAATCTATGAGACTGCTCTTACACAATATTCTCCACACCTCACATGGTAGACCCTGCAGACGTATACCTATAGCGGGCTGTGATGGGTTACCTATACCTACCCGAATTGTTTGTTCCTTGCTCACCACTCTTTGCAAAAGGTGCTGCACTTTTTCTAGCGCGGTTGGAATTTTTCCCGTAGCCTCCCATCCTTAGTAGAGTTAGTTTTGATGCCCAATATGCTAACTACTCTAATATCGAATGGGTGGTGTCAGACAAGGGAATGTAACTTAGATCTCCAGTCATAGCCAAACAGTGTTAGAGCTCAGAATGACACCCCTTCTGCCGGACACCACCCACTTGAGTCTAAATGGCATATCAGGCACCAAAACTACCTGCACTGAGCTCAGGAATGGCGGGGCTAGAGAAAAAAATTCCAACTGTGCTACAATCAGAGGAGCATCGCCTATTAAAGGAAGTGGAAGAGGTGAAAGGTCCTCTAAGCAATCTAATATTCTCTAATCCACACATTGCTGATGCATATCAAGGGAAGAAACGGTTCACACTTATCCTGTACTCGATTACAAGTGTATTGCAAAAAAAAAAACTAAGATAAAACCTTTATATTCCAATCAATGCTATAATAATTAAGAGTCTTAATAGTAATTACATTAATTGGATGGAAAGTTCATGCTAATCAGCATCAGACGCTGTATGGTTCAGTACTGACTGGTGCAGAATAACATATTAGGCAATGCCAGGACACTGGTGGGGGCTCCTGCATTGTGATTCATTACAGACCCCGCCCTTGTGTGGTAAACTGTCTGTAGGCAAATCTACACCCACTTGTGACCGAGTCATCTGCATGGCCTGTGGTGGCGAAACAGTTCCTCAAATTACAAGAGCATGGCTATGCCCAGGGAAAGCACCGCGCGGTCGCTTCTATAGACAAGCAGTTACCCCAGTGAACGTCCACATGAAAGCAACACCTTTATTATCAAGTGCTAAGACCTTACATGTTCTGTGTAGCCTCTGACCAATGTCACACACCAGCTAGGAGCGGCGTTATACTGGTATATATCATTGCCGACCTGTAAACTGATCACTGTGACTGCAAGGACAAGGCTGCACTGAGAGACATGGAGTCCCTGGAGAGCTCAGGCTGGCGAGTGTTAAACATGTAATGAGCGCGTCTACGGAAATGATTCTCTAGGCCCCTGCTGACAATACACCTAGCCTGGCTGTGCTGAAATGAGATCCACACATAGTCACAGGGGATATAGTATACGGTATGTGCTAAAGATGGCATACCATATGTATATCACCATCATGTCTGAACCCCAACATCGTCATGGTAGGCAAAGCCCTGACAGTCAGATCCAGACCCCGGCCAAGCTAGAATCGATGGACAACCCCTTTTACCCGGGGACTGTTAGCCTAAGGCTTGATGCAATGGATGCACATCGCTGGATTAAGCCCTGTACACACTCATACTGAAACCTTCTAGTTTTTGTATTCTGACTCATGCACTTCTAATAAGAGAAACTCATCATGCATATCCAATATGGACGCCTGTAACCCGCTCTGGGACACTCACAGGAGGGTGAAACGAGGCCACGTGACATTACTAGCACATACAAGTTAAAGGGGACCTTCTCCTCACTCGTAACAGCACAAAGCAATGACGACCTCTCCTCTGAGTCACGGCTTCATCTCTGAGCCCTCGCCAATAGATTTCCTCTGTTCCGTTCCACCTCATAGTGAAAGTGAACCTATTGTATTAAGGTCACACGTTCACTGTATCCGAGCCCGGGACACATTCTGCTAAAAATTAGCCGGATATTAAGAGCTCGGATACAACGTTATTAACTAGAAAAGCCAACGTGCTTTGGGGAATTTGGACGGAATCACTTTTCTGCCCTATACTGGTCTGTGCTTTGGATAAAAACATTGCTGAAACTAACGCGTTTCAAGTTCTTCTCATTCTGTATATTTCCCCCTTCCCAAGTCATATATATATATATATATATATATATATATATATATATATATATATATATATATATATATGATAACACCACAACCAGGTCATGTTTTGCTGCTTTCATTAACCAAAAACGGAAAAAAAAGCCACGGCAGAAACCTATATCTTTGGAGATATTCAGCCACAGGATGAGACGTAAATGTCTGATAGAAATAACCACTTTATCCATTGAATCTAAAGTGACATCCGGAAGCATTCTTGATCGTTCATGTCACCTCCACCTCAAAAACTTCTCCAGAATACGCCCTTTCCTTACCAGAGATACACTAAAGACACTTATTGTCTCTCTGATTCATTCTCACCTTGACTACTGTAATTCCTTACTAATCGGTCTTCCCCTCACTAAACTCTCCCCTCTACAATCTATTCTGAATGCAGCGGCCAGGCTCATCTATCAGTCTAGACGCTACAGCGATGCCTCTGGTCTGTGCCAGTCACTACATTGGCTGCCTATTCATTATAGAATAAAATATAAAGTTATTACTCTCATCCACAAGGCTCTCCATAATGCCGCCCCTCCCTACATTTCCTCCCTCATCTCTGTCTACCACCCAACCCGTGCTCTCCGTTCACTCAATGACCTAACACTTACATCCTCTATTATCAGAACCTCCCACGCTCGTATACAAGACTTCTCCTGAGCTGCACCACTTCTCTGGAATGCTCTACCCCGGACAATCAGATTAACTCCCAACTTCTACAGTTTCAAACGCAAACTAAAGACACATCTTTTCAGACAGGCCTATCACAATGTCTAACGTAAACCCTTAACCGTCCTCTGTCCCCGCTCCCACATTACCCCACATAATATGATGTCATCTCAGGATAACTTTATAGGTCCAAGCTCCATCCACATGTTACAGGACATGACTGGTGACGGCTCATAAAGTTTTAATGTTTGTGTAATGACAGTAACCTCTATTACAGAAGTGTCTGACCCCTGTATAAGTAATGCCGCCCCTGCTACCTCTTGTGTCACCCCCTCTACCTCATAGATTGTAAGCTCTTGCGAGCAGGGCCCTCAGTCCCATTGTGTGAAATGATTCTCTTTGTAATGTATCTGTCTGTCTGTATTTTAACCCTACAAATTGTACAGCGCTGCGGAATATGTTGGCGCTATATAAATAAAATGTATTATTATGATTATTATTATTGATCATAAAAACAAAACAAAAAAAAATATAAAAATGTAGCCGAGCAATAAGTCATAATCCAAAACTTTGTATTTGTACGTATCTGTACAGAACTCGGTGTCTCTGTGGTAACAGACAACAAACACACTCTGTGTAGTCTGATCCTATTCATCCATGACTTCTTAGTAACTACCAAACAGGCATTAGCATAAATTAGGGGAGGAAGAAAAGTAAATCTAAGACCTCAGGATTTGTTTGTTGTCTGTTACTGCGGAGATACGGAGTCTGCATTGGAGCTGAAGGGAAAAAAAAAACAAAAACAAAAAAAAAAACCAGTAGGGAATTTTTTTATGAAAACTAGTTACAAAGTTGCTTCATTAGAGAAATATATTTGGGGTGGACAAAGCCCCCAAAGCAAAAGGGATCCGATTTCTGATAAGGCAACAATATGATAGATATGGCTATTGCCAGGACAAGGCAGGCCGCGCCTCGAATATGCAGCTTTGGCTGTGAACTGGTCAGTAAACAACCGACCCCATACACATAGAGGATGACGGCACCAGATTATACCGCCAGTGTTCAGGCTTGTGAGGACACGTGGGGCGCTGTATCCTGGAAATTCACTCTACATTACACATAGGCGGACACAGGAAGAATACACATGTACAAGCTCACAGCCATTCTATCACCAAGGCGGGGGCGAAACGAGAAGTAGCCCCTTACATAACACCATTGTACAGCTCACTTCCTTCCTGCTCCACCAGGGGCATTCCTAGCTCTCTACAACATTTACCTTGGATCAGACGGCAAAGAAAAAAAATGTTATTTCACTGACAGACGGCTACGAGGCCAACAAAAAGGGCCAAACCTCAAATAAGTATGTCACCAGGAATACGCCACGGGGGATCACAAACATACGTGCGCAATACCAGATAGACTGTCTACCATATCCAGAGGGTGGGGTGTAACACACTAAGGCTCCGTTCCCACGGAGTAACGCGCCGCTCATTTAGACACGTAAACACGTGTCAGAGCGCGGCACTTCAAAACAGAACCCATTGATTTCAATAGGTGCCGGCTTACGCGTGCTACACATCGAAATCAATGGGAAGCTTTATAACCCAGTGATCTCAATGTGTAGCGCACGCAAGTCGGCACCCATTTATGTGTCTAAATGAACGGCGCAGTACTCCGTGGGAACGGAGCCTAAAACGCCAACCTCAATGTGCACACATCTACCCCAAAGCAATGGTGGGAAGGTTGTCACTACAGTAACAGGAATGTATCACAACTGGATATTTTTTATTAATTAAAATCAAATGCCGAAAAATTCCTCTGTTTTTGACGAGTCAAATTTTTGATTTAAATTCTATTTTCTTTGCATGATTTTGGTCTGAGCCGCAGTATTTAGGTATTTTATTTAGTGTCGCCATATGGACAATACCAACCTTATTAACGCCTATGGAAGAGATTATTGACATGTGCACGTGTGTGGGGGAGCAGTGACCATCACCTATTGTCAATGGTGTATCCTGTGTTATATCAGCTGAAATGTGATCTCTACAGAGCGGGAAATTGCCTATTATAAAGCGCAGTGACCAGATTGAATTCTTTTTTATTACCATGTGGCATAATATTCATTATGTTTATATTAGAAAATAAATGTCACAAAAAAAAAATCTTTAAAACTTGCTGTGAACAAAGGGACATATTGTGACGGCACTTTCCCTTTAACCAGTTTGAGGGGAAATTGTACCGGAAGGGCCGGTGAATGCCCAAAGACTGTCAACCATGGATTATTTGTATTTTCATAAACATATACTTATTAGTCCCGGTTCGCATCTGCATTCGGGCCATTCCGTTCCCCTCTCCGTATGAAAAATGTCCTACAAGAAGCACTTTTCTCTCTGCAATTTTCATGTGGAAACCACACAGACCCCATTATAGTCTATGCGCTCCGCCAGTTTCCTAAGGTAACCGCTTTTTTATGAGGATTAGGTTTCCGTTTGGGGAGTCTGCTTGGAGAAACTCAAATGCAGATGTGAACGGGTCTTATTGTACCTAAAAGTCTGACTACATGCTAAATCTTTCGAGTTTCACATTTTACACCACAACAGGAAATAACATATTGCTGCGCACATTGATATCAAACTTCAAAGGAAATGTAATTTTATATAGGTCACGCATGGTTTTTCTACAGTGCAAATATTGTGACGTGAATAGAGATGAGCGAGTAGGTATTCGATCGAATAATACGGTATTCGAAATACTCGTATTCGATCGAGTACCACTCGCTATTTGAATGTAAAAGTTCGATGCAGAACCAGCATTGATTGGCTGAATGCTATACAGTCGGCCAGTCAACGCTGGTTCTTCTCCTACCTTTAGAAGTCTTCTCCGTGCAGCTTCCCCGCGGCGTCTTCTGGCTCTTCATTCACTCTGCCAGGCATCGGGCCTGGGCAGAGCCGACTGCGCATATCCGCTTGTAGTGCGGGCATGCGCAGTCGGCTCTGCCCAGGCCCGATGCCTGGCAGAGTGAATTCAGAGCCGGAAGATGCCGCGGGGACGCTGCACGGAGAAGACTTCTCGGAGGATCCAGCCCGACCCTCACTCGTGGACTTGGTAAGTATAATTTGATCGAATGTTGCCTACCCCTGAAACGAGCATTTTTCCCCATAGACTATAATAGGGTTCGATATTCGGTTTGAGTAGTCGAATATTGAGGGGCTACTCGAAACGAATATTGAACCTCGAATATTTTACTGTTCGCTCATCTCTAGACATGAACACTAGGCTAGGGAGACATCGGCGTCAGAGTCTCTGTTGGAGATTTTGTTGCACAGTTCATCGATGCTAAGTTATTGCTATGTCTGGTGAGGATGCATGGTCACTGACCTGGTTTCAAGTCTGCAACCACATACATAATATATATATATATATATATATATATATATATATATATATATATATATATATTAATTGCACAAAAACTCACAATAAAGGTCCATGATACAATATACTATTACACAATGGGCACCAGGCCCACCAGCTTTGTTCACACTAGCTTCGTGGGTCCCACTTACAAGATGTGCCATGACACGGTGACAACTCTATAGTCTGATGGATCCAGTCAGTCCCAACACCCTGCTGACCTTAATGGCGGTCTGCTAGAGATCCATCATACACGACGGCTAGAGTACACAGAGCCAGGGTGGTCCAACAAATAAAACAAGACGTATAGCTTACTGGTAATCTGTGTCAAGGTTGACCACAAAGTAGATACTGGAGGGGGGAAATCGGGCAATATGGGAACAAAAGAAATGGAGGATCAGGGAGGGGAGTGCGCAGTTTGTACACCAATATGAGCCGCTCTAAAATGTAGTGTCCCCTTTAAAAATTCACCTGACAGCTTCCTTTTAAAGGAGACACTAAATTAATAGCACGTCTTTATGGCTTTGGTCTTTTTTGTTGCAGATTTTGCAACGGTTTTCAGTCTAGGGCCTAGTAGAAGGCGGCTGTAAAAGAGCACTGCGGGAAAAAACGCGGCGGCAACGCATCATGGTTTTTCCTGCAGTGCTTCCTTTATACCTACATGGAAACCACCAGTGTTTCCGTAGGTATAATAGACATGCTACGATTTCCAAAACTGTAACTGTTGAGGGGTGGAGTTCGCCTAATTTATAAAGAGCTCGGATTGGCAATAATTCAAGTACTCCTCGTACCGGTCATGGCTTTATTGATATAAGAAACAAACACCTGAAGAAGTGTAAAAAAACCCAACAAAAACGCACTAAAATGCAAAAATGGCGTGCCCGAAACCCAAAATAGGAAGCAATGTGCAACACATGGTGATCCTGGCCAAGCCTAATAGTATAATAAAAATAATTTAAGAAGTGAAAATTTTTTTAAGCCATCTGATGTAATGCTAATGCAAATCACGTAGCGCTCTGATGGACGATCTACGTACGTAATTGGATTATCACCGCTTGTGTTAATAGTTAGCTGGGAAGTAACAGAGTACAATGACTGACCCGCTCTTCTGCAATCGCTGACTAAATGACTTTGCTGATCAATGGGAAGCCTGTGAAATGGATTATTGATCCCGGGGTCACTGCTGTCTGTGGCATATCCTATGCTCGACAGTAACACCACGAGATGTCCTCTGTATGACAGCATCCATTTATACCTACAACTGGGTCTTTTATGTAAAGGGGGTTATAGATACTGTCAGATGACTGCGCCGACACTGGGACGTGTGTGATATACAGCACTTCCAGTAGACATGTCTGTATCCTCTGATGAAGCCATGTTCACATACACATCAGCTGATACCAGTAAAAAAACACAAGTATCCGGCTATGGAGAAGGTGACAGCGATTAACATACAGAGCCGGGTGCTATAGTCGTAACACATTACCATACAGACCAGCGTCTCGTCGCTCCGTCATAACCCCCTGCAGGATTATGCAAACACAGTGTACGCTAATCCGTCGCTTTAAGAAGCCTTCCGCTCCTCTTATACTGTATGACATCGGACTAAAGCCCCGCATTGTGCCCCGTATTTTTGTGTAATTAAGAAACAGAATAGCCTGAAAACGTAAATAAGGCCAAGATTTCCAGAGGACGCGATTCTACCAGCGCCATCCAGCTGGGTGCCATGGCAAGTAAAGGCGACTGCTTAAGCTTTAATTTCCTGCTTGTATTTACTGGGAGACTTAGCTCTGAATATCACCAAAGCATTTATGTGCCAAGAGCTGATGCTAATTTGATCCGTGAGGGGGAAAAAAAACTGGGTTTTCTTCGAGCCGGCGGGCTGTTGGCTAGGATTTCAGCTGACTATTACCCGTATAAAATAATGGCATAGCAAAGCTAGCTATACAGGACAATGTATATGTATGCAATGGTCTTGTACACTCTGCTGAAAGGCTATTCTTCTCCTACCTTTAGAAGTCTTCTCCGCGCCGCCTTTCGGTAGAAGAAAATGGCCGCTTACACCAGCTTACTGTGTAAGCAGCCATTTTCTTGTGGCCCAGGCATGCACAGTTGGCTCTGCCCCAGGCCTAGAAAACTGAAACCCAGGACGGAAGGAGACACAGGGAGAGGGCGTTCCAGGAGAAGATGGAGGTGTCGCTGGAGAGTTCTCTCGCAGCATTGGGGACGCCCCCAGTGCTGTGAGAGAACACATATGCATACTGGCGAAAACCAATATTTCTACCAAATGCCGGCGCAGAGAAGACATCTAAAGGTAGGAGAAGTATAGCCTTTCTTAAGGCTATTCCTACATGTTAGGGAGAAAAAAAAAGGGTATCCAATCATAGGATCCCTTTAATCCAACAGGTAAATCTGACAATCCCAACCAGCAAAACTTCAAATATCAAAGCCATCCACAACCTGTCCCCTCCATATATCTCTGACCTCATCTCCCGCTACCTGCCCACATGTAACCTCAGATCCTCCAATGACTTCCTACTCCGCTCTGCTCTCATCCGCTCCTCATACAACCGTCTCCAAGATTTCTCCTGTGCATCTCCCATACTCTGGAACTCCTTACCAAAACACATAAGACTGATCCCCACAATCACAGGATTCAAGAAGGCCCTGAAGACTCACCTATTCAGGAAGGCCTACAACCTCCAATAACACTATCACCGCACTGCCATCTGTACAGTCTCCCCCTCTCCTTCTGTCTCTACCCCCCTTCCCCCATAGATTGTAAGCCCTCGCGGGCAGGGCCCTCTACCCCACTGTGCCAGCCGATCACTGTCAGTATTATATCTACCTGTATATTCTGTGTATTGTATGTAACCCCCAAATGTAAAGCACCATGGAATTAATGGTGCTATATAAATAAAACAATAATAATAATAATAATAATAATAATAAATATCCTTCACAGGACATTATTCTGGAAAGTGATTTGCTGCTCAAGTGAACACAACCTAGTAAATCGAAGCTAGGGAAACTAAGTATAGTGATGTCACTACATTACCATCCATGACTCAATTCTGATCATGCCCCAAAACTTTTACATATATGGGAATGATACTAGCAGCTCCCATTAAGGGCTTATTCAGACAAACTATGATCGTGTCCAGGTAATGTCCAAGTGCAGAACAAACGGCACACGGCTTGGGCCCTGACACTTTATAGTCAAGCTCATATTCCCAGTTTCTGCATAGAATATTGGCTGGTTCTAAGAAAATCACAGCAAGCTCTAGTAGCGACCAATTCAGGGAGAAGTTGCAGTTATTGTGCTGTACATAAAAAAAGTCTGTTTTTAATGGACCCAACCTGTGTGACATCTGAGCAGGTCCTACACAGGTTTTACTTGAAACTTCCATCCAACTTCCAATATCCCATTAAGTCTTCCTACCGACAAATATCACCCCCAAACTTTGCTTCGTGCCCTGGGTATAAGAGAGCCAGTTCAAGGCCATCTTTCATATATGCCATAGCTTATATATATTCTTCTACACCTTGGATTCGGAAGTGGTCACATCTATAACACAAGACTTCCAACCCTAGAACTAGAAGGTAGATGTCAGTCCAGCCAGACCTGTTGGATTTCCACTAAAAGAGTGACTTCATGAAGACAAGCCTTCCAATGAAAGCTGGCCAGGTACTTATGTGACGCCATAGGCCGGGCTTCTCTAACCTAGTGTCCAGTGAATGGTCGTCTTTTACATTGCCGTCTCTTCATGTTGTCTTATAGAGGCAAGTGCTGGGGTGGATTCACATATTGGTCAACTGCATTTTTTGCAAACATAGAAAAATTTCTATAATTCACAGAGACTAGGTCTTGCTTTGGTGATAACCTCTTGCTTTCCTACAAATCCACCACAAGATAATCTAGAGCCCTTACTTTTATAGGGGGTGTTCACAAGGAGGAATTTGGAGAGTAAATCGAGGTGGTCTTCCACCACCGATCCCCCTTCTTGTGTGCAAACTGGTTGTGGAATTGTTAAAGCCCTGCGCAGTGTAATAACAAGGGAATAGTAGATATCCCTGCAAGGTTTGGCAAGACACCGTAAAGTGACCTTTTCTGCCAAAGTACACACTAGTGATGACCATAAACCTTGGAGCGGAGATTTATTGGGTTGATAACACTTACCTTTGGAGAACAATTAAAATGCATTCCAGGGACTGGCAGTGTAGTAATATACATAGTTATACATCGGTACAAGTACAGCGTCCCAACTATACAAAAAAAACGCCGGCCAATAATGGACCTGTATAGGGGGAAAAAAAGACAGGAATTAGGGCATGTTAGCATGGAGAAGGGGTAAAGAATAAACAGACTATTCTTAAATCTGGCATGCTAGAACGATGAGGAAGACCCTTCCTCTCCCTAAGTAATAGAAACATTTCCACCATGTTTTCTCCTTATGTGTCGCCTCTTTTGCTTCTGGTTTGGAGAATTTAAGGGTAAGCGGTGACAAGTAGTAACGTAACATCACAATATCTTGCCACTACAGTATATTATACACAAAGATAGTGAAGGCCGTGGCGCCGAGTCCCTCAAGTTGTTGAAACCGTAACCCGACGGTCTGCTGAAATTGAACTTTGCTGGATACCAGCATGCCCACCAGCCAGTGTAACCGGGTGTATAACAATGCAATTGTAATTTCACATGGCCATTAGTCACCTTGTAGCCCCTAGCCTGAGGGTTATCGTACAGACTATAGGAAATTCACTCCGCTATACGTGAGTTATGCTACCAGACAGTCTCACAGATACCCTGGGATGGAAAATATAGACTGGCTGAGCACAGTAATGCAGAAGAGACCAGCCAAGTCTAACCTGGACTGACTAGTCTTACTGGATGTTACAAGCACAACCACTTCTCTTTATAGAGGTTGTCCCATAACCATCATATTCCTAGATACTGTAGGTCACAAAAACAATGTTGCCATTGGAATGGTTTTTCAAAAATGCTCCAGTGTCTAGATACTTGTTATGGCGCCCCCTGGTGTTATTTTGATTCCCTCTCAGTAAGTCCACCTAATGTGTCCAATGCTGGTGGTCGCACATGCTCAGTCCTGGGTAATAAGAATCAGTGGACTGGTATCAGGTTCTCACTAGCCCTGGACAGCTGAGCCTATGATGTACTAATGTACAGAGGTACTAAATGTGTCCATAGCCTTTTACTGAGATACAGAGGCATATTAAAGGGTCACTAGTATCACATCTACCAATCACTAATACAACACCCATCAGTGCCATAAAAAAGGGGTGCAATAGTTGAAAATTTGGCTGGTATGTTTAAGTACAGGACACCCAACATTTACAGCAGAGCACCCATCAGCAGTCTGCCTCCTATAGGTGTGTACAAGCTGCTAGGGGTCAGTGACTGGCAGGGTGGAGAGCTGTATCTGCAGAGAATCTCCGGACACCACAAGGCATAGATGAGAAGGTGTTGGGGTTACTTGGGTAGATGTGTAAGAAGCTGCATGCTAAGGCTCCACGTTACAGGCTGCAGCAAAAAAGCAATACGGGGAAAAATGGAAATGCATTGCAGTTTCTCCATCGCTTTTCACAAAAATTCCAGTTTTCCTCAGTAGACTTTTTACTTCAATTATACTTATAGGGAAACTGGCGGTATTTCCGTAGGTATAACTGACACACTGCGATATCCAAAACCATGATGTTTTGGAAGTGGAAGCATTTATGCTGCGCATGTTTTTCCGCAATGTGTGGATGGGAATCACTAGAATCCCATCCACTTTGTAGCGACTGTAAAACACTGAGGGTTTTGGCACGGGGTTTACACTACGTGGGGTCCCAGCCTTAAAGAGGACCTTTCATGTCCTCAGACACATGCGGTATTATATACTGCTAGAAAGCCGTCAGTGCACTGAATTCAGCACACTGTTGGCTTCCCTGTTCTGTGCTCCGGGGCTGTTAGTTTCAGAAATTATCTCTGTCCACTTTCAGAAGGGTGTACCTGACAGTCCACCAGAGCTGTGAGGGACGCCTTCTTCCCCCAACAGTACTCGTCCATATATTTGTACTGGGGGGCGTTCCTCACAGCTCAGCGTCATTCCTGGGCAGTAAGCAACACCCCTCTGACAGTACAGGGCTATGGACAAGTACTGTTAGCAGAGGCGTACCACACAGCCCGGCTAGACTGTCAGGAACGCCCTTCTGTTGGTGGGCAGAGATCGGTGCCAAAACTAACTCCAGCCCTGGGGCACATAACGAGAAAGCTGACAATGCGCTGAATTCAGCGCCCTGACGGCTTTCTAGTAGTATATAAAACTGGATGTGCAGGACATGAAAGGACCTTTTTAAAGGGAATTTTAAAAAACAAACTACAACACGTGGCACCACCTAGACAAAGAAGCAATTCTTTAAATTGTTCCAACTAAAAACTGCTTTGAGTGATCGCATGGAGAAGTGTCTTATTCAGATGAAAAAAAAAAGGGGGGGGGGGGGCTGGATGGATCCTAAAGAAAAGCCTGACTTTCATTTCTGTAGGACTGCGAAAAAAAAAATAATGCTGTATTGTGTGAACATGGCCAAAACTCACACACAAAAACATGCTTGGGATTTGCCCAGCCCTTAGGAAGCACCACCCATGACAAGCAGCGGCAGGTACTCAGAAGACATTCTTATAAAGAGAGGAAAAACTGCAGCTATTAGGCCTACGTGACGTCTTACAATCCAGCTTTTGTTCCATTTGCTCAGCTCAGGATCCATCACAACCTGAGGTTCAGCTTCGTGATTAATATCAGACTGTCCTCGATATAACAGGACAGAAGAAAGGAGACTTATATACATGAGGTGCTGTATGTTTATGGAGAAAGAAAGACGCCTTCAAAAGTTGGGTAAGAACTGGAGCCAGACAATGGGAGAGATTTAAAGGGGTTGTGCTGCTCTGGACACCTCCAATATCTACAGGTCAGAGGAGAAGTGTCTGAACACTGGGGGATCCTAGAAGGACATTGAACCAAAAGTCTCCCTATGAAGTGACAGCGCACTTGTGTTACGGGTGCTGCATTCACTTACATGGAGCTGTGGTCGATTCCAAGGCTTACAGTACCGGCAGCCCTATAGCAGCACATGAAGCGCTGGTCATGCAAGCACATGGTTGCTTTATTCACAAGGGACTTTTAATCCCGTCCTCCTGATTGCTGAGGGATGTAGCGGCCAGATTCCCAGCGATTGGACAGGGAATAAGTCCATAACGGCACAACCCCTTTAAGAAAATGGCCTTTAAGAAAAAAAAAGTCCGCAAAATGGATAGCTAGTGTGAAACCGGCCTAAATCTGAGCCAATACATTTCATTTCCAGCACACGCTTCGATACCACACAAGACTGGCCACACAATCTTCTAGAGAATTATATGACTGGAGCGCGTAACCTGCTTGTCTGGGTGAGGTGCGAGACGAAGATTGATGTGCACTCATAGCCCTAGGGGAGAGAACAGGTAGCGTGTCTTTACAACCAGCCAAATCCCTAGTCACCTGATTTCTAGACACCTGCAAAATATGGATGACAAGGGAAGTCGCTGGTGTCGGCCATCAATCAGGAGCAGTCAATAATGCATGTAAATTCATGAAACCGGGCAAGCCAAAAAACATTATTGAGAAGACTATGCAAGCAATACACACAAAAACTATATCCATCTATTAAAAGGAATATTATTAAAGGTAACGCTGATAAAATGGCTGCCCCAAGAATGAAACTAGAACCACAAGACAGATGGTATATCTGATCAGTGTGGATGCAACTGCTGAAACGTACACCGATCAGATCAACTATCTTGTGGTGGGTGATCGGTTTCACACTCGGGACATTTTTTTTTTTTTTTTTTAACTCCATTCGCAACTTTGTACTCACTTGTACTTCAGAAATAACCATTGGAGAATCCATAGTGCCACAAGAATCATTCCATTAATTTCACATATGGAGAAGGCCCACGCAACCCGGTCGAAATGATCAAAAAACACATCCGGGAGCGGACCTTCCTCTGTCTTAGGAGGCACACGTTCATGGACAACAGAGATCATGATGGAGGTGAGGATAAAACAGCAAAGTGCATAGAGGAAGGCTATTAAGGTTTTATTCCATTCGTTGGGAAAGGCCTGGGAGCGGTCCACCTCAGGCATAGGAATCTTTATCATCTCCTTTCGGACTCCATTTGGCATCCCGTTCTTCTTGACTTTGCTGGTGAAGCTGTGGTCGTTGGAATTGATCTCATCTTTGATGCAGATATGTCCGTTTGCGTGTCCATTTTTATGTTCCTCTATGTGGTTCTCGATTTTCAGTGTCTCTATCATCTCCAGCAGTTGCCGTCCATTATCAGATGACACACGTGACAAGGGCGGCTTCTTGAAATCATCCTCTCTTAACCTGAGCAATCCTTGGCCATTGAGGGATTTGAAGGTCTCGGAGTATTCTTGTAGACCTCTCTTGGTTAACCAGTCAGAAACCTCCTTGGGTGACCAGTAGATTACTTCCTTCATTTTCCAACGACAGCTAGGTTTTTGTGTATTCTACACAATCCAATTATAATTGTAGAAAAACGGCAGAAGTTCTTTTCGTAACTTTCTCATCCTGTCTCAGATGTGGCTTTATAGAATGGAGGATCCTGTATATGAATGGGGAAGCTTTACACGACTGCCCATGTGTGGAGACATAGAAGGAGCCGCCGCTGGTCAGCTACAGACAGAGACAAAAGGGAAGAATTAGATACAAGACTTAAGAAAAGTGAACATTTTCTTAGACTATGAACACTTGAAAACTTAGAACTACCAGACGGTTAGGATTTTCTCTTTGCAAAGTATGTGGAGGAGTTCCCAAATAATCACCACCAAGCTAATTAAATGAGAGGTGAGCGTCTTCTGTGAAGGAAGTATTCATTACTGTATTTGGGGATTTGACTGGTAGAACATCTCACAAAAACTGGGAGGGGACATGCAGCCCACAGAATATTTCAGTAGTGCAGCCTCAGGCTTTAGACTTGTAACTTCAGGAGGTTGTATGTCACATAAAATATAATGGGTCTTATTTTTAATATTAATACATGGACTTTATTAATATTATACACCTCTGGTAGGTGTGTACACAGAACTTACTAGCATTCTGCTAAGCTAAGGTGCAGCCATACAGGCTCATATAAGGCCCAGTTCGCACAGTCTAGTGACAGCGTATTTTGATCCAGATTTTGATGCGGGTAGCGCTTCCCACTCCAGAGTAGGCCCAAATGAATGGGCCTAGTCCAGAGGGATTGTCTTGACGCGGACGAGCCACATCAATTTCCGCCGCAGCGTCCACTTCAAGAAAGGACAGCTCGCTTCTTTTTCAACTCGCGGGAACAAACCGCTCATAGACAAAAGATCACTAGCGGTCTACATAGACCTCTGCTGTGAGGGGGAGGATTTTGAAGTGGATTCTGTGCCAAAATCCGCCCAGTCTTGCCCAGTGTGAATGAGCCCTTACAGATCAATAGTATCTTCTAGTATGCACAATCCCTACAATATGAGATCCGTATGGAAAACCTCCATATACCATCAAAAGAAAAAAGTAGTATAGGGTCCCCAAGATTTCAATGGCCACAGGTAATTCAGAGGATGAACGGAGCTTTAATCTAGAAGCCTGCATGAGGCTGTAAGATCATGTTCAGACGTGACGCGTTTACTGCAGATTTGGGTTCAACAATGTGAATCAGCAGCAAATGGCATTACAATGCACGTGAAGGGGACTGATCCGCGGTACGCAGGTTATGCTGCATGTTAATGTAAAGGGGCAAAATCCATTATGAGGGAACGTTCACGCTGGAGTATTCTGCTCCTGGGTTTGGTAAATACTGATGCAAAATAGCGCTGTGTGAATAAAGCCAGAATCCGCAACGTTTAAGACAGAGTTCCCCTGCAGCGAATCACTGCCAAAAAAACCCCTGAATCATCCAGAATCACAATTACTTTGCAGGTACTGTAAAACGCAGCGTTGTTTGCCACATAGGGTCCGCGAACAGAGCGGACCCTGAATAGCACAGCCAGGCTGACACACAGTGTACAGAGCCATCATCTTCTGGTTCTGTACACCATGCAGAGAACAGCTGACGTCGGTAAGGCCACATGCACATGTTATGGATTACGTGCAGATTGTCATGTAAATCCTCAGCTTAATACAGAAGCATTGAAGACAATGAGATTTTCCTAATCATGTACACAATACTGATTTTTCTCTGCACGGAATTGGACCTATAATGCAGATTTTGTGCCAATTTTCACTGTGCATTTTACTTATTTCAATCAGAAAGGTGTAAAAAGCAACAAAATACACATTTATTGTAGATTATCAGAAATTCTTTGAGCCTAACGCTTCCATCTTAACATTACGACATCTAGATAAGCACGTGCAGGCGATACACAGTAACAAGGAATCAATGTGTGTTATAAGGATAGAAACCTCCAGACGCACCAAATATTAAAGAGAGTAGTCACTGCTTCTGAGTAATAGGAATGAGACAGCCTGGTAGCGGCAGCCATAGACATACAGTTATAGGGGAGGGGATGGAAGGCGGGCGGAGGCCTTATATCTAGAGAGCTCATTTCCCTTTCTGGAAACCCCATTTGTGACACATTTGTAGCGAGACAACAAGTTTATTTCCTGCAATGACAACAGAGTGTTCTTGTGTTGCTCTGAATGATCGGCTTCATGTACATGACAAAGGAGATCTTCATAGACGTCCTGGAAGGAGATCCTGACCGCTCCCTACAGTAGTCTAGTATGGCCCATTTACCGAGGACTCTCTTATGGGTTTCTTCCACGTTCCTGGGCAAGACACTTCTCACTCAGGGACACAGATCTGTTTTATAGGATTCTGTGGCCTGCAAGCATCATTTATTCCAAAGGTGGGAGAGAACACATCATTTACAAGGCCTGGAAAGTGACAAACGCCGTAATTAAAGGGCAGTAAATAATTCACGGGGTTATTTCCACATTTTATGGAACTCTATAACTGGAGATGGGTTTTCATGGGTCTCTCCAATGACTATAGGAACACATAATCCGTCACTATGTCAAGCTGTTTCCTTTAGGGCATCCTTATTCAATACATGGCTAACACAATAACCTACACGGCACGGCAGCGGGGACATCAATCATGTAGGGTGGATAAATATCAATGAGCAGGCGGCCTCCTGAACAACAGCACAGTCTGGCTTCAGGAACGGTTTCCGAGCTGAAACCGATGCAGCTAACAGGCAGCGCGCCACTTGTGGGGAGACATATAGTAATATAAGTAATGTTTATTAGATATACTAAGCACAGACACACAACAATGGGGGGAATTTAGGATGACCGTTTTCTGGCATAGATGGGGGTTGATGTGGTGTATGGCCAGAAAAAGCTATTATAATTTAGCAAGGTGGCATAGGAAAGCCACACTAGCACCTGCCTGGCATAGATTCTGGTATACGAGAAATTCCAATCTCTATATAATATATGGCGAGGGGGGGGGGGGGGAGATTCTTAAAAGTGGGACAACTTTCTACGAAGGGTAAAACAAAACTTAAGGTTGTGAAAAGACAAGCCCCCCCCCCCCCCCCCCCCCAAGTCTAGAAATTGAACTGTAGGGCTTGCACACAAAGAGGTATAACCCAAACATACTAGATCATTTGGAGCACTCTGCATTGTGCATGTACCTCAGTTACTTCTCCTGGAAATGTAGGACTAAATTGTCAGGAATTGCAGGGATACACCAAAGGACTGAGGGGAAGGTAATGTCTAGCTGTTAACCGAGCAGCATATGCCAGAGGTCTAAGAGAAGATAGCCATGTCAGAAGAGCCAAAATGCTCTTGTTAAGAGGGTGACTTTCATACAGAATACCCTTAGCCCCTTTATTCAGCTGAGAGTTGGACCGCCATCGATACTGATGTCCTACACTGCGGACAGGTCATCGGTAACAAAGGGGACTGTATTAGCTGCAAGTTATTTACTACCCACTAGATAGGGACAACTGCTATATTGGTGGGCGACCTCCGCCGATCACAGGGACCGGGGTCACCGATGCATGCTGTTACCGGGGCTGTGGAGTCGGTAGACCAAACCATCAATGCCTGGTCACACTCCAACTCCTTCATAAATGGCCGACAGCCATGGTCAGACAGAAGCAGTGGATATCCTCTAATGTCTATGAAAGTAAATATCTAACAAGCAATATATCCCATCAGTTATACAATATTAATACATTGATAATATAATTAAAATATATATATATTACAATTTCATTTTTAAGCCAGTGTCAATAACTTTTTCCCTACTTTGACTCCAACTCCACAGCTCTGGCAGCGGCTACATTCATCTCTATGGAACTGCCATATAGAAGTCACGTCTAGAGATGAGCGAGTAGTATTCGATCGAATACCTCGCCACCATAGGTATGCGTGTAAGCGGCCAAACTCCAAGGGGTTAATAGCATCGAATATGGCGGCGAGGTATTCAATCGAATACTACTCGCTCATCTCTAGTCACGTCCCATCTCAGACTGAATGGAGAGGCATGGCGTATGTCTGACCTACCAGTCCACTCATATAGGGCACACAGGGCCCATGTTCTCATGATCTGTAGGGTTTCCAGAGACTGGTCCCCCCACTATCTAGTAGTCATCCATATAATTACCAGAAAACTCCTTTAAGCCCCATATGGCAAATTGGAGCTAAATACGCTGTAAAATTAAACGTAGTGTTTTCCATTGAATTTTTGCTGTGTTTTTCTCACCTTTTTTCCATATAAATAAAACTTTCTTAAATTCTGCAAATAAAAAACGGTGCATCTTTTTAAAAAATTCACGTGTATGAAAGCGCAGCTTTTCCACACAATCTGTAAATGAGCTTAACCAGAATCTCATTTACTTTGCCAGTACTGGAAAATGCAAAAAAAATTTCCCACTGAGCTTCCGTAGCAGCCACAAAAGCTGCATTTCTGCAACGCCGGGCCTTAGTCTTACAGTCTCTGGAAACCTCTTTAGAGCCAGGGCTGCCCTGTGACTTCTCGTAGTGCTACTCAATGATTTGGACTAAAGGGGTACCTCAAAAGTTATGGTCAGTTTGTAGTGGTTCATGTGGCAGTGTAGCCCTGACCTAAAGGGAACCTCTCAGGTGTATGTGGGACACTACATACCCCAGACCATCATGGACTGGTGGCGGAGTGTCTCACACAGTCTCATGCAAGCATGCCCTCTAGTCAGGGCGTGAAGATCTATGTAAGCAAAGGAGCCAAGCAATTATAAAGAGGTTATTAGTGTAAGAGCATGGGGAGGGTTAGAATAGGGCTAGACGGGAGACTAGGCCACCAGTACATAAAGACCTCCGGTTTCATTTCCCCAATAGGTCCTGTTATGAGAGATGGTGCCAAGACTTCAGACCACCATGTCCCACCAACCAGATATAGGAGGATGGGGCAGTCAACCCCTCCCTCTATAATATATATATATTCCAAGGCCTCACTGAAGCAATCTCTCATTACCATACCACTATCGCCGTCCTATATTTATCTAGACACATCTTTTCACAGTAATCTGTGTTAGGCCAGTACTGAGGCTTTGTATACCGGCTCCTGATGATATCGCTGCCGCCGGTTAATAAATGTCACCTCCGTCGCCAGCGATGTGCAATGACTTCATCTACTCTATTGAAATAAACAGCGGCATCCTTTATCAATTAGCTCATTACTAGGAAGTGAAACAATCCAGGACTGGTGGGATCAGTGTTCTGCTGACACCCATTTATTCATGTCACATATGCCACAGAACATTACACATTCACAATGGCACACCGGCAGTCTCAGCCAAGCACCACACATGGCGTGCACAAACACCTCAAGGCTTCTTCAGAGAGGGCACTTAACTCCGTCACTGCTTCCTGTAAGCTTAGCACAAGTGTGAGAACGGGGTATGAACAACACAAATGGCTTGTGAGATATGCAAGACACACATGCAATGGGATAAAGTAACAAGCAGCTACGACCAGCGAAAAGATTCCTATAAAAATATCACAGATTTACACAACCAACCAAGCACAAGAGCGGTATAAGATCCCGCAAGACACCCCGGGCAGATTTTCTACCTTGAGGACAGAAGGCTTGATAAAAATCTAAGCCCAATCCTAATCTTCCCCAACATCTGCAAGTGGGGCAGAGATGGGAAGCCCCCATTTACATCACAATAAGAGGCTTTGGCAATGTGGATTTAAAGGGGTATCCTGTTTATTGCAATATTGTTCATATAACAGGATTCCTCAAATATCATGATAAACTTTGGCGTGGTTTAACTGACTTATATTCAGGTCATGTGACCACATGGTTGAGTACTGAGGCCTGTAAACAAAACATCACTGCACCATGTGACCTTTTGGAAAAGAGTCTCTAAAACCTCCCTCGCCAATTCCAGCGCACTGCGAGGGAGCTGGGTGTCATGGCGGCCGAGGGTGAAGGCTTCACAGGTCACATGGCGCTGTGACGTTTTGTTTACACGTCTCAGTGGTTATAGAGAGGGGTACTGAGCATTCAAACAAAACCTCACAGATGAGATCACGTGACCTGAAATTAAATCAGGTAAATTTTATTGTGATGTATATTAGTAATTTTTTTTATATGAAGAAATCCAGTTTATGAATATTTTAATAAATCGGATAAAAACTTTTAGATGTTTTTTTTGATCCTCAGGATAGACCATTAATATCGGATCGATGGGGGGCCAACACCTGGTCCTTGCACTGATCAGCTGTTTGAGGCCGCTGCCAGGCCTGGTTATATACAGTGTTCACAGCCAGAAGCAGATGGCTCCTTATATTGTATAGTAGCCAAGCTGTGCTGTTACTGCTCAGCTCCAATACTACAAGGAGAGCTGAGCTGCAGAACATCGCACCGCCATTACTCAATGTGCCGAGTTCTCTGCTTAGGCCTACGTAGATGATCTAGTGCTGGGCCTGGGAGCCGGCCTAGGAAAAGCCATAAACAAAAATATAACAAAATTAAAAAAAATCTTAAAATAAATAATGGATTATCTTTTCACTAAAGCCAGATTTACTCATGTGATAGCCGAGCCCAACCCCCCTATACACCTACATATCCGGCTTGGTCACGTATACTGAATGGTACTAGGGAGAACAATGCTCTCACACTATTGTGGCAGTAACTTATTTCCCCAAGAAAACTGAATATTCTTAACTCTTCCGACATCTGCTGTTGAGAGAGAATTCGGAAGACCCCCATTCACATTAGATGGTTGGCTGAACCACTAGAAACGTGTCTGGCAGTCCCACATCTTATATGTATGAGCCGCACCTATTCACACATCATCCCATACATACAATATATACCATGGACAAGGAGACGTTCTCCCCCTACAAATGCCACAATAAGTACATTAACGTAATGAGTTAAAAGCTCGGCCGGCTGAAACGCTCTGCGAATATTCTGCTGCATTTCCCAGAAACAATTAGAAGAGAAAACATTTATTGTGGGCATTTAGAAGAAAAGTCGCCAGATCGGATCATATAACTAGGCGCAAGTGCCATTATACTGTGCGAAAATCTAAGGCCTCCCCAGCACCGCAAGACCTGTCTAGAGTGAATGTAAGATAAAAATGGATGACAAATGTCACACAACCACGATGTCTGACCACGGTCATAGCCACTTGCCATTCAGGAGTGTGAAAAACCCAGGCATGGAGTTATTAGATTATCCAGTAAGGGACCTGCCATATAGGAAGTGACATGAAGGTACAAGAGGAATCGATGGTCGTATATGACTGTTCAGTTCTTCCACCATCTACCTGCCATAGACTAAGCCTTTAAGCATCTTATGTCTGCATTATAAGACATGTGACTTTCTTGCAATACGGAATAATAAAATAAGTAAGAGGGATAAGATGACAGGCTCACAGCTATGACAAGCCATGCGTCTGCCCTAAAAGCACTAGGAAAGAAGCGTTAACCCCCCCTCCCCCTCCTGCGGCGACGCGTAATGGTACCTTGTACTGTACCTGGATGTATGATCATCGCCTATACAGCCAACCAGGTATACTACACGCACCCATAGGCCGGGTCACTAATCCAGAAGTAACTGTTTATAAGCTTAGTTAGGAATTTCTTTTAATGTCGGCTCTAACAAAGACTGTGAACTTTCCCAAGGTAAACGGTTCTGTGATCTGTTACCAAAATCAATTCCTCCGAACACAAACACGGAAAGTAGAAACTGTGTTCCACTTACAGAGAATACAGGTAACAATTGTGTATTACGTAACACTAACTAACCTACAAAGAGGCCCCATACAATGTTAAAAGCAGTCGCTCTTGTCCGGGATTTAGCCATTGTATTCAGCCATGTTTAAACATCCGAACCTGCATACAATGGAACACCTGCTGTACGCCAATGTCCGCACATACACAAGTGGCTATTCCCACCGAGACCTGCCAACATCTCCAGGAGAAAGCTACAGTTAGAAGAGGTTCTCTTCTTTCCACAATCCATTCTTAGTAATAGGGTGCCTAGCTGGGGTGTAACAAGTAACGATGGGCCCCCCGATCTACCATGGCCACATTAGGGAGCAAGTTAAGAACTTCAAGTGTACAACTGCTTTGGGCTCCAATACACACAGGAATAACACACATTGTGATTTTACACTACCAATAACGCACACAGCGACAGAGACCATGCACACAGCAACATGACAGCGACAGGGACCATGCACACAGCGACAGGGACCTTGTAAACAGTGACGTCTCAGCTACAAGGACCCTGCACACAGTGACATCACAGTGACAGGGACCTTGTACACAGTGACCATGCACACAGCAACAGGGACAATGCACACAGCGACGTGACAGCGACAGAGACCATGCACACAGCGACAGGGACCCTGCACACAGCGACATGACAGCGACAGGGACCTTGTACACAGTGACCATGCACACAGCAACAGGGACAATGCACACAGCGACAGGGACCCTGCACACAGCGACATCACAGCAACAATAGTGATGATAAAGTGCAGAGATAATGCACATATAAAAAGTTCCACGTGTACACTGTGACACCACACGTGCAAGTATTACGGTATCCCAGTAAAGCAATGGAGGTGCAGCCAGTTCTCCATATCTCCTTTCATAGTTACACTAATTGTACCCTCAGTGGAAATGGATCCCCTTATTGGTTGGCGCCCAAACAGCTATATCACCTGCTACCCTGATAGTTGTGACCATGGCCTAGACCATAAACTGACCTAATACATACAGGGGATGTGTCATGTAAAGACGCTGTCCACAACTTTAGGATTAGATGAGGATTTAGGTGCAGAATACAACCGAGGCCTTATGCATGCGACAAGTGTGCAGGCCGAGGGGGTCCAATTTTTTTTTTTGAATGATACTCGAATGTCATTCAGGTGTCATCGAGAGCCTTTCGCCCTCCACCGATTTAAAAAAAAAAAAAAAAAAAAAAACTTCCATGGATTCTGGATGGAAAAGCCACAGATCAGCAACAATGAGGTCAGTCCTTGGGCCGATCAATATTGGCGTATCCGCAGCAGAGATCTAAGTGAATCGGATGGGCTCCTTTTGCAAATAGACTTTAGGTTTGGCATAGGACATTGACGATATAGAAAGCCTCATGTTTGTCCTTCACTTATTTTAGGATTAAACGCACTATACTGTATGCAATTTTTCGTTTTTGGTATTCGCAGCGCCTCCCTGTTTACAGCATGAAAAACGCACAAACATTTCAGATTTTTTTCATTGTGATTAAAAAGCCAAGATTCCAAGATGCAAATGGGGGAGGAGCTACAGTACTCCGATACATGCGCTATACAGTGTACAGAGGCTTTTGCATCCAGTTCCATACACTGTATATAGTCCTGGTGCCTGGAGCAGCTGATCTGTCACTGATCCGATGACCTAGCTGGAGGATAGGTCTTCAGTATGACTCCCCTTCCTCCTCTTAAGTTCATTTCAGTATCTTGTCCACAATTGCGCACAGTAACCAGTAACTATGTCCAGGCCACAGAAACCAGCCACAAAATAAGGAGCAGGTCCTATTCTGGTCCACAGTAGCCGCACAGATTCTCCGATACAAGTGTAGGTGATCTGTGGATGTGGATGACAGAAGGATGCAACGCGAATATTTATTTTGGCAGAATGCAAACCCATTTTGTAACAATCACTATGGTAGTGTGAATGTAGCCTTAGGGCTGGTTTCACAATCTTGCATCTGCAAATTAAAAAAGAATAAACAGATACAAAGGAGATGCCGTCTTGTCAATTTCCCTGCTTGACCTAGCAATAAGTCGGTGAAATACAGACCGCACACTGATGTCGCCGGCGTGCTGTCTGTTAGTTTTCATAGACCCACAGAATGAAACTAGTAGAGAGGGGCAAATATATTATATATATATATATATATATATATATATATATATATATATATATATATATATATAAAATATTGAGTGTGCTAGTGTCTCTCCATCCACAAAAACCATTGGACGTGTGAATACCACATTCACTATAATGGTTCTGTCTGATTATTCGAAGATCGGGCCCTCAGTGCAATATAAGCAACAGGGAAACGGTGCAACCCAGCCTCAAGCTCAATTCACATTTACATCTTCTGTTTGTGGCAGAATCTACAACACAGTGTACAAGAGATCTAATCCTTGATGTACACTGGGGTCAGACGGGGCTCTGTCAATAAGATAGCAAAAACAGTGCATGTGCGGAATTATTCATACCGCCAAACCTGAAGGGAGACTCCAACACGGATATAAAGTGTATGCAGTGTCAGATGTTGCTGCATTACTAGCACTGTATAAGGGGGCATTCACAGAGTGGCGTTAAACATGCATGCCGTTATGATGTCGTTTTTGGTGAAATTTCTTAATTTCAAGGTGAAACATTTATTTAACATATTTCACCTGTAAAATCCAAAACCGGTCCAAAACAGCATGCAAGTTTTTTTTTTTATTATTGTTTCTTTTCTTTGTTATTGTTTCTTTTTTTTTATTATTATTATTTTTTTAATTGTGTTAAATATACAAAGAAAAATAAACAAAACTATTATGATTTTACAGGTAAAGTACCGGTATGCCATTTTCCTGAAGCAGTTTAATTCTACCCACCTACACTGTGAGCGCAGTCCCCCTACAACATAGCGCAGCTTAATATGGGGGGGGGACAAGACGGTCAGAACATTATGTTTTAGCATGCAGGTCTTGAACTTAAAGCATTCTCGGAAATAAAAAAACAAAAAACAAAAAAAAAAACCAAGCTTGTATACTCATTCACCACATCAAATATCACTTTAACAGAATGTAGCGCTGACCAAGTTCTCCAGAATTAACCCTCGAACAAGCTTTCTATATCACCACAATCTCTGCAGAAGTGTGAAATCTATAGCGGATATAACCGAGGTGTAGCTTTAAGATCCTGATGCAAACCTGTACCCTGTGCCATATAGGTTAGTGGGATTTTATGTGTGTTTTGGGGCCTGGTAGTGACTTCTTCCGTCCACCCTTCCATAAAGATTACTACTTGCCAGGGAACCCCTTAAAGGGTACAGTCTCAAGTAGCGAATGGACTGTTGTGAAAATGAGTGCCAAATGTAAGGATTGCAGCTGGCGGCACCCGATTTGTTGTCACGAGGTCCATGGCCCACAGTAACACATACGCCAATATTCCTTCCTTCTTTGAGACTGTTAAAGGAGTCTTGATCTTTTGGCTAAACACATAACTTCCTTATATAGTGTAAGAAAAAGTTGCAAAGAGTGCGGGGGGTCTGCCAGAGGCGTATATAGGTAGCACCTATATACAGAGGTGTGAAGATCTATTATAGATACTTATCTATGGGTTACATATGAAAACATTGTATCTGACTGTATATCGTACATAAAATAAATGGGGTGACCCCGTACTTATCTATGGTATACAAACGGAAACACTGTATATAACTATATGTCATATTGGCTCAGTCATACATAAAATAAATGGGGTGACCCCCGTACCCATCTATGGTTTACATATGGAAACATTATTTATAACTATATATGTCCTATCAGCTCAGTCTTACAGAAAATAAATGGGGTGACCCTGTACCCATCTATAGTTTACATATGGAAACATTATATATAACTATATATGTCCTATCAGCTCGGTCTTACAGAAAATAAATGGGGTGACCCTGTACCCATCTATAGTTTACATATGGTAACACTATATATAATTGTGTCCTATCAGCTCGGTGACCCCCGTACCCATCTATGATTTACAAACGGAAACACTGTATATAACCACACAGTTTAGTCATACATAAAAAAAATGGGGTGCCCTCTATAATTCTGCCCAGCATACACCATGGAAGGGTCCGCCATAAGCTGCCACCACACGCACCCTCTTCCCCGGTCACAGCAGAGTTTGTAGCCCACACGAGACGCGATTACCAGCATGTCACATGTCCTTATTAACCCCTCCATGTTCCTCATTTCCATACGGTCATCATTTAGATTTCCGGTACAAGACACCCACGGCTCAATATCCTTCCAGGACTCCTTATAGTTAAAACTTCCTTCCAGGGCTTCCTGAATAGTTCATGTAAAACGAACACCGTGACCCATCAGCCATAACAAAAATACGTAAACAATGCGAAGATTCCTCCGTCACGTGAGGATGGAACAGTCCCGGTGCGGCCACTGCACATGTAGTGTGACCAAACGCCTCCATAGGGGGACAAAGTCCATGTGACCGGACAGCTGGACGCAACCCCCGAGACCTTTACCCCAATCCAATGCTCCTGACTGGCACAAGTGGGGACTTATAGACTCACTTCCAAATTAAAGGGACGGTCCACAGAAAAGGGTCACAAAAGGCATTTTAGCTAACACGACTGTGACATCATAGAAACATGCTCAAAGTTCATCAATGACAGGAAAGTTCCTGTTCTCTGTTATCAGCCACTGCCTAGTAATAAAGCCCCCATCTGTCTGGCCTCCAACCCCCCAATAGGGCAGGTTAGTCCATATTTACCCTCCTGTAGTCAGTTTCCTCTCTGAAAGTTGCAGCTGGACAGAAAGAAGTGCGCTGATGACGTCACAAGTCAGGGTTTCAATACGTAAACATGTCCTAAGCTCCCCCCTACATGTGAGGGACTACAAGTGCCAGGCTAGCCCGTCCACCACAAGTTGGAACACTCCGGCGCCCCCTCTGTCCCGTCACAGTGGACTCACCCCACACCGCCGCCGCCGTCCTGCTCCGGGCTGTGCAGACGCTTCCCCGGCGTCGCTCGCTCGAGAAGTTTAGTGGGAAATGCCGTGTGTGTGCGGGAAGGAGGGACAGACGGGGGCGGGAGCGGGCGGCCTATGGCAGAGAGGCAGGCCTACAGGCCTATTCTAATTAATGACTTCCAAGGCGGAGGCTGAGCTGTGTGACAGGGTGTGGTGCCGCTCACTACTCAGGACTGGCGTGTCCGAGCCGGCTACACGGGGAAATACGGCGGCGGCGGCACCGGGACCAAAGTCCGGGCAAACTTGTATAAAGCAGCCTGACTATGTCCATGTGTGACCGGTCACCGAGACCATGTGGCCCGGGCCATGTAAACAATCCCTCCCCCACCCACACTGCACTTATATAGGCCAATGCATTTATTAAATTTTTATACAAAACTAATCTTTATTATTCCACCATTGGCAGCTATGGCAGGTTTTTTATTTTTATAGTACAGGGGTGCACTAGTTATAAATAAATTTAAAAAAATTCATAAATGTGGCCGCTCTCCTTGCCAAAAAAAAAAAAAAGTTAAAAAATAGTCACAAATGTACTAAATCTAGTGCACGGGGGATAAAAAGGGGCAAAATTAGTAGAAAATAGGGGCAAGAGGCTGGATAAATGGGGGGTGTAAGTTATAGGGGCCCTAAACTATCACTACATATACCCCCTGTCAGAGTGTGACTGGTTCGGAGGGTACCTGCATCTTAAAGGGGTTATACTTAGATGTTCAATTGCTGAACGGTGGGGGTCTGACCAGTGAGACTCCCACAATCTGGAGAACAGGGGGTGCTTAACCTCCCCCCTGCGCCCCACCCCCACCGTAAAGCTAGTCGTACCTCCCGCACCCATTCATTTCAATGGGGTGCAGAAGTATAGCACTTGGCTAACTGGTGCTCACTTTGAAGTGAATGGGAGCAGGTGTGTGTTAGGGTCCACCAGGAATTTAGGGAAACTCCCCTCACCCCATTCTCAGGACTGGTGGGGTCTCTGCAGTTGGATCCCACTGACCAGCAATTTATCCTCTATCCCATGGATACAAACTTTCTTGGCATAGCCCCTTTATCTTATCCCTCTATCCTACTTCTACTTATAGATACGGACAGGGCAGAAAAACCAAATACATTCCTCTGTTATTCCTCCTGGATATGCATGAATAACTCTGGGTGTTACCCCCTCCCCTTGTCCATAGGGGTCTTCCTGCACAGCCTGACACTCTGAGCATCAATGAACAATGTCATACACTATAGGACATAGCTTTGGTAACACTCAGATGTCAATTTATTCATCAGACTTAAGATTTTCCAAAAGTGTTATATTATGAGGAACACAAGTATTTGTAAAGACATGTTTAGTCCATATTCACATTAAAGCTAAATATTTAGAATAAACGGCAGGAAGAGCCCTTGATATGTATGGAAGATGTATCCATAGGGTTGGAGGTTGTCATGCTCTGGCAGTGTTCACGTGGCCATACACGCAAGATATTTATCTACAGACTATTGGCAGATCCAGTTAAATCTGGTGGAATCTACTGAAAATAAACTGGATCTGACAATGATCTGCAGATAAATATCAACTGTGTCTGGCCAGCTAATGGGTTTTTGGGCCGCCAGTCAGGTCATTGGTATGAAAAATATCTTGTAGACAGGTTGTCAGTATGTGATCAGTGGTGGTCCGACACCCAGACCCCTGACCGATCAGCTTATGTGGCTCCTATTCAAGTACCAGGACCCGAGCTGCAATACCACAGAGCCACCACTAGTGGATGCAACCTGTAACTCTGCTTCTGACTCTGTCCTTCACTATAGTTTGAGGCACTCAAGCAGTGTGGGGTCTTCATGTCTGACCCCCCACCAGATATTGATGACGGTCATCAGTGTCAAAAACCCCTTTAAATGTGAATATAAACCAGCTTCTCTTGTGACAGCAGCAGAATTTAGCTTTAGCCATGAACAGAGAATAACTAACATCCTGACTGACACGTTACACATTTCTGTCAGTATACGCACAAGGTAGGGTACTAGATGTATACAGCTACTTCTGGGAACTCACCCTTTGGTCCCGGATGCTGCACTCTGTACAGGCAGCAAGGTGTAAACATTACACAATAGATAAGCAGCGACAGGCAATAAATAACCTATAGATCAGTAAGTCAGACAGACACTTGGGACAGATACACTGTGGATTTGCCCTACAGATCTGCAGCTTATTACAGTAGCAGCAAAGTCCATGAGCGGATGATCAAATCTTGTTGCAGATTTCCACCACTAACAATACATGATACACCAAATTCACACTAGAGTTAATAATAATACAATTTATTTCTATAGCACCAACATATTCCGCAGCATTGTGCACTTTGTAGGGTTCAAATACAGACAGAAAGATATAGTACAAAGAAATAGTCACATCACACAATGGGACTGAGGGCCCTGCTCGCAAGAGCTTACAATCTATGAGACAGAGGGGGTGACACAAGAGGTAGCAAGGGCGGCATTGCTTATACAGGGGTCAGACACTTTTGTAATAGAGGTGACTGTCATTACACAAACATAAAACTGTATGAGCAGTCACCTGTCGTGTCCTTTAATGTGCCGAAGGTGCCTGGACATATAATGTTAGTCTCAAACTACATCATATTGTGTGGGGTGATGTGGGGAGGAGGGTTTGTTTTAGGGATTCCAACTACGGAAGGGTTATCATTAGGCATTGTGATAGGCTTGTCTGAAGAGATGTGTCTTTAGTTTGCGCTTGAAACTGTAGAAATTGGGAGTTAATCTGATTGTCCGGGGTAGAGCATTCCAGAGAAGTGGTGCAGCTCAGGAGAAGTCTTGTATATGAGCGTGGGAGGTTCTGATAATAGAGGAGGTAAGTGTTAGGTCATTGAGTGAGCGGAGAGCACGGGTTGGGCGGTAGACAGAGATGAGGGAGGAAATGTAGGGAGGTTCGGGTTTATGGAGAGCCTTGTGGATGAGGGGGATAAGTTTATATTGTAGTCAAGTCTCTGTATAAGACTCCTTCTCACATTCAGCAAGGAGGACTTTTCTCTCTGCCAGTTTCAATATAAAATTTCCGGAATCCCAGCAAACCCCATCACAGTCTATGGGGTCCATGGGTTTCCCCGTGTAACCAATTTGTAAGCGGATAGGATTTCTATCTGTAGGGTCCTCAAGTGGACCTGAAGGACAGAAACCTCTGCTCTAGTGTGAATGTCGCGTTACACATGCACATTTAGCTAGATAAGTTCCACAACCAATCTGGAATGAATCCTTTCTACTACAAGTTATGCCCAGTGTGGACACAGCCGTAGACTGGCTTCACGCAGTCTGGGAAATATGGAGCAGATGTCGGGCGTATTTCCCGGACTGAACACTTCAGGCATCACAGTCATCGATCACACTGCTTCCCTACTGTCCCATATTGTACAAGACTGTAGTCCTGAGGGAGGCGAAGACTCCGAGCATCAAAGATTAGAAGACAATGATATTTGCAGACCAGATCCCAACTCTGTGTTTGTTCTGGGACATCCAGTCCATTGTATTCGCTCATGTGAAACTGGTAAAACCACATAGTCAGGCCGCTATATACAGCTCGAAACACTGCCCACCTGCAGTGGCATATAGATGGTTTTGCAGGAAATTTCCTTAAAACAGTGTGATGACAGCTATAGGTAGGGGTGCAGCTGTGTGAGGACAAGATTTGTGTCCAGTTTCTATCTAGTTAGACCAATATTACTGTAATATAATGTACAAGTGGCCAAGCCTGACATGAGCAGGATACTAGCACAGTGTACAGAGTCCGAGCAAGACTGCTCCACACACTGTATAATGACCAAGCCAGGATAATGGTAAGTAATAGTACATAGAGTCTGGAGCCATCTGCTTTAGACTCTGTACACGGTGCTATCAGCTGATTGGTAGGGGTGCTGGATATGGCACCCCCGCTGATCTGAATCTTGTAACATCCTAATATCTAAATCCCTGAAACCGACTTAAGACTGGGTAGCGGGTGAGTCAGTGGAGGGTCCACCATAATACACTGCGCTGTAATGATACAATAAGCAGCATGGCTATTTTTAGCTGACCAGCACTTAAGAAATGGACCGGTGTGTCTACATCAAGGAAATAGAAGGATCCTTCCTACCAGTCACTGACTATAGTCATAGACTACATCCAGTTTACGTTACGCAATACTGCAGGAACTTCCTTAACCACCCGTTCCCTGATTTATTATACTAATGAATCATCTGGTAGCAAAAGCAATTAGTGTCAGCCTGTAGATCCTCTATGTACTGGAGGAAACCATACCGAGGGCGCTCCCTCCGTCCACACAGACACGTCATGTCCACTTTTAATTGCATTGTAATCTTTGCTGTTATCGCTGCACACACAGGACATATTGATAAGGTCTAATAGGTTATTAGGCAACTCTGCAGGCGCAATCCCTAGTGCGGAGCTCTCCCTACTGAGAGTTGTAGATGTACAGGGGGCGACTGCCCTGATGGTAAGTGATTGCCCCTAACGTCAGCCAAATATTGGGGTCGTCTTCTGCTGAGCCCATTATCGTGTCCTACTTTCTGGTATACTGATGGGCAGGTCTAAGGCCCTGTACACACTACCATATCTATACAGACTCATTCACTTCTATGGCCCCCGCACACAAATCCATAGTTTTTAGGACAAAGCCACAAAAACGGAGCTGGTTCTATTACCGCCTGTCTTTGAGGCTCGGTCTTACCTACTCTGCTTATAGAGTCCGGAGGATTCATGGATGCTATATTGACCATTTTCATGAACCCTATGGTCATGTGCAGAACGCCTAACTCTGGGAGCAAGGTGAAAATATTACGTAAAAGAACCAATTCAATTAAAGGGATGGTCGGATCGATGGAACAGCCATAGCTGTATTTAAAGGGGTTATCCAGGTTTAGAAAAGATGGCTGCTGTATTTTACAAAGAGCTCCACGTCCTCTTCTCTGCAAGTGACATCACATCTGTTGGTACATCCATTGGTCACATGGCCATGCAGCAGCTCAGTCTCATTCAAGTGAACGGGACTGAACTGTAGGATGGCCATGTGACCAATGGACGTGATGTCACTTCCCGAAAAGAGGAAGTGGAGCGCTTTCTAAAAGGTTTTCTAATCCAGGATAACCCCTTTAATTCTATGGGACATTCCAGAAATAGCCATGTTCTGTATTCTGCCTCTCCATCTTACATCTGACCCTCCATTCAACCAGGGGGCGCCGATTCGCATAATCTGTGGGGGCCCAGCAGTCAAACCCAACCGATCAGACACTTATCCCTAATCTTATGAATCTGGATAGGTTTACAATGCTGTACATACCCTTTTATAGCAATAGAGGAACGTCTCTGGATGTAATATCCCAATGTTTTATGCAACGTAAGTGGACAATAGCACAAAGCAGCACACACATAAATACTAAGCAGAATACAACTCACTGTAACAATGGATTCACATATGGCACACGAGTGGCAGAAATTTCTGCAACCGTCCATTTATCTGAATGGGACTTGCACAAATTCATGCGCTTGCTGCCAAAACAATCCCATTTAGATACAAGGAACAGATTTTCATTTGCAAAATTTTCACATTCTGCCACATGTGAACATACCCTAAGAGCTATAAAATGAAGGCCTTAGATGATAATTGGAAGGGACATGGCGTTTAGTGGTAATTGAGAGGTGGGAGACCTAGCAGGGGAAAGCACCGCGTCTCATCAATATGGTGCAGAAACAAATGTGAGGACAGCTGCTTTCAAGGACAGTTGGTGTGTGATGTGCGACATACTGTAGGAGGAGAGATCAGCGAGATACAGAAGAAGCTGCAATTACAGCACAGACACAACAGTGGTATAAACACTGCATTCATAATATACACCCCCGTCCTCAGGTCGCCTCTGAGCAGGGGTTACATAGGGGAAGAGACCATGCATGCTCCCTTACTTTATATAACATAGGAAGACATCTGCTTGTGACATAGGGCATATCTGCAGATTAGGACCAGGCAGGATCTCATATAATTTTGACCCCACTTGCAAACCATCTATGAGCCAAGGCTTGGAGGGCTCCTAAAAGAGCAGCAGATCTTGCCGACATGGATTCAGGTCATCCATATATTAGGCTAAGGCTATAAGACAACTTCAACCAGGATACATGTTGGAAGGCTAAAGAACACAGTTTTGTGTTGCCTGCATTGCCTTATATCAAGTAGGTTTAGGTTTTTTGAGACTGCAACGCCATGGTGACTTGACTCAACTATTTAGCGGTCACTGGATGTAATATATATTTTGCTATATAGCACTAATCTTACAAAGCTGCCTCAATGGCAGCAACAGCTGATGGCAATCTCAGGAGTATTCTAAGGGTATATTCACATGAGTCAGATGTTTTCTGCGATTCAGAATTTGTTCCATTCTTATGAATGGTTGCAAGCATATGGATTTCTGCATGCTCCATTCAGATGAATGTACAGTCACAAAAATTCTGTTTGTATCATTGTTTGGTCATTTGATGAACAGCACTGTCTAAAATCTCTCTGAGTTTTAATAGGGTTTGACTACCAGGCATTATATGATGCCATCTTTCACTGCTTAGAGGAACATCTGTGACGTGTGGTGAAATGAAAAATGAAGACCAAGCTGGATTAGGCACGACCATACCATGTGTGATGAGTGCAGGTCCGCATGGCCCATAATACAAATGAGACAATTCCTCAGCTAAAACCTGCATTCACACAAATGTAAAAAAAACAACCATCACAAGGCCTATGGGGCCGATGGCATTTTGATTTGTTTTCTGACAGATCATGTGACTGGACTGTCAAAAAAAATAGACCATTTCCTATTTTTGCCCATTTTCATGGACCCCTGAATACACTCTGGTCTATGAGGAATCCATGAAAACAGATGGCACGCGGATGCAAAATGTCCATTTCATCCATTTTTCACATTTAATTCTCAGCACAGTTATGAGACTATAAGAGAAGACTTTATTACATTGGATTTCATTATAACGTTATGTGTTACTTTTACATTAACATGTCAGAATGTGAGAAATTCTGGAGGTATTGGATGTTATTTATCATAGGGTCATTGCAATGGTATAATAAAAGAGAAGTGATCCTCACCAATCCTCCATCACTCCAGACACACAGGAAATGACCACTCGGCCAAGCACTGGTCACAGCATTGACCGGCTTTGTCCTATGTGTCAAAATGGACCAGAAAGCAGTTTATAGGGATCTGGGGCATTGGGGCATCATTAGGGTCAGTTCACACGTGAAAACCGCCTAGCTTATTTGTGCGAGGTAAAAAACCTCGGGGAGTTTTTTTGACGCTGTTTTTTGCATTCCACGCGGTTTTTGACGCGGTTTTTGACGCGGTTTTCGCTAGGTTTTTTTTTTTCCTATATGTGCTATAGAAACTGCAGGTGAAAACCGCGCGGTTTTTTGCAAAAAACCGTGCGGTTTTGTGTGCAAAAAACCGCGCGGGTTTTTTACCGCGCGGTTTTCGCCTCCCATTCACTTCTATGCAATTCTTCAGGCGTTTTCCGCCTGAAGAAAGGTCATGTCGCTTCTTCAGGCGGAAAACGCTAGGAGGAAAAAAAAAGCTAGTGGTCTACATAGACCACCATGTTAAAGGAGCGGTTTTTGAAGCGAATTCCGCTGTCAAAAACCTCCCCTTTGCCCACGTGTGAACTAGCCCTTACTTATTTTATGGGGTTTTTTTTGTTGTTTTTTTCTTTAAATGTTACCATCTGGACAACCCCTTTAAATCCAATATGAACAGTGATCAGCTGATCGCCGCAGTAGCGTCCATCTGCAGGGGGCTGTCAGCCGTGAGACTGATCTTCAATTTGGGAGTCTTGGCCAGATAACACTACAGAGCAGAGCTGAAATGAAACACATCGTACACATATCTTTGGCGCTTGCCAATTCTTGGACACCGTGGTCATAACTTAGTGTGATTTATTGATTTGGCATACTTCCTTCTATAAATCTGTCACATCTTCTATACAACACGATGCACCAGAAAGCAATAAGACTCATCAGTCTGACTACGCCAAATACGGAGTAGTACTGCGCCACATTTTTATGCGAAAATCGCATAAATTTATCTGTTTTAGGCTTTCCATAGCCACCCCTATATGTTAAAATAAATCACAAAAGTGTCATGCATGCTGAGCCATAATAATAGTAAGTAGCGTGCAAGGAACATTCATATACAAGGCGCAAGAAACAAGAAAAAAGGGGAATACTAGAAGATAAACTTGCCCTATAGTTTGTGTAGTCTGGACCGCCCCCTGACACAGGAGAACTGACCGCCCTGACTACACCCAGACTGCTGTGTAGTAGCCCATTTTTTCTATTCTATCCTGTAGAGCAGTGGCCCCCAACCGTTTTTGTACCAGGGACCGGCTACAAGCTAGACCATCTTTCCATGGCCCGGTGGGGTGCGGCAGGGGCGGGGCTTTGTCATGTGGGGCAGGGTTAGAGGCAGAGGGACCGAATGATCTGCGAACGTGACTGACAAAAATCCCCAATGGCCCGGTCCTTGTTCCCGGACCGGTGGTTGACTCTGGTCTTCCCCTCCAGTGAGACTAGTGAGGATTTATTACTAGTCTGTACATTATTTTTAGAATATTCCAGCCACTTAAGAAATCCATTTTTAAAGTGAACCGACACTCCTAAGGTCCATACATAAACTGACCGGACAGAGAAAACCGGTCCATATTAGGTATGAATGTATTCCTATCCTATGTGGAGAACACGAAGTGATTTATGTAGGATATTCAGCATGACAAGCTCGTACACCAGTGTCTGTGAAACACATTAGACGTTAATCCCCTGGGTGTGATATCTTTAGAACAAATGGAAGTTTTGAGAAAAAGCAAGCTTATGACCTCCGTGGAGTTTTCTAGTCTATATCGTAGATGGAATAGAAGTAAGCGCCATCCCTTTAAACCTCTCCCTAGTTGCGGTTTATGCATTGTACAGTAGTATTATATGGGCAGCGGTATTATTTATGCACTGTGTGGCAGTATTACTCATCAAGGCTTGGAATGGGAGAACATCATCTGATCTGTCCCACCACAACCCTGGATACCTCCAGATCCTTCTATTCTTAAGTCCTTGTTCCCCTGAATGACCTTGGCTGTATAAACCTGTTGTTGAGAGCTCTGGGAACGTAACGTTGTTTATGTGTCTGTTGTTCCGTTAATCCCGCTATTATATATTATAACAAAGATGAAGATTAGATCACATTTTAGAAGCCATCGAACCATAAAACGAAATAATTCCAAGATGTCCTCAAACTTTTTACGACTGTATCCATCTAAGGCTCACAGATTTATAGTAAAATAAGATGGTCATGGGCAAGATGTGTTTTTCTTACAATCCTTAATACACATGAAGAAGTTAATACTGCCGTCTGTAAGAGCCGCTCCCTAGCTGGGATTAAGCCGTCTAAGCCAGACTGTCCTAGAAACAAAATAATATTTATGAATGACTTTCCTCATCACTTGGGAGTTCTGCACGGACAGATGGCCGGCTTGGTATGAAGTATATGCAGATTTGCTATAAGGCAGCTGCTCTATGCACTGTAAGAGGTTAAATAATACAGTGTACCTGCATGTGATGCACTGTGCCGGGGGCCAAGGACAGCGCACAGCACTGAGACCAGGAGATAAACATGCTTCAGGTAATAGAACATCATGCAAACACTGCTTTGGGGCATTCACGACGTATAAAACCGCAATATTGCAATATTGTGCAAATGTTTTAGTCACGTGTGGAAAGAACGTGCAAAGTAAAAATGCTTCCAAAAATAAAAGTGTTAATAGTTTGTATAAAGAGAAATCTAAATCCCATCTATATTTGGTGTGATCACCCTTTGCCTTCCATAAATTCTTCTAGGTTTTGAAGAAACTCGACAGGGAGGTTGCTCCCGCCATCTTGGAGAACTAAGCACAGATCTGTAGATATAGGCTTACTCCAATCCTTCTGTCTCTTCATGTAATCCCAGACAGACTGGATGATGTTGAGATCAGGGCTCTGCGGGGGCCGTCTCATCACTACCAAGACTCCTCCTCCAAAGGACGGTCACACCAAATATTGATGGGATTTAGATTTATCTACTCTTTTTGTCAAATGACATAATCTATTAGTTCTATTTTTGAAAGTATTTTGCAGCATTTTCTTCCCCACATCTGCCTAAAACTTTTGCACGGTACTGTCGATAAAGTGATAGGTAATTTACTCATCTGATTAGGAGTTACATGATGCTACATTACATAGTTATATAGTCAACTCTGTATCAAGTATGAATGGTTTATGGGTTCAATATTCAGACTATCCTTCATGTGTGCGACCAAATAAATCCAAAACAACTTTTGATATTCGGCCATATTGGTGACTTTCATAAATGTTGTGGTATACTATATCATCAGATTTGGCTCCTTTCCATGAAATAATACACTGAAATCCTCTTTCTGTCCCTTATTTATTTTTCTTGTTTCTCTATTGCCAGCTGAAATCTAGGAGTATGGGTGGGTGGGCACCAGTATATGACAGGAAGGTGGCAGTGGCTAATGGTGTGTATGGGGGGGATGACTCGAAACAAATATACCTTGGGCATTTTAAAGGGGTATCCAGCTTTTCAAAACTGATTTCCTATCCACAGGACAGGACATCAATTTTAGATAAGAGGGGTCCAACTCCTTTCCCCATACTGGTGCAAATTGTAGCACTCACTGCCATACTTCTAATAGCAGCCATAGTAAGTACTGCAGCAGTCCCATAGTCCTGAGAAAGCAGCTACAGCACTCACTCTGGCAGCTATTAATAGTATGGAAAGTGAGCACTGCAGCTCACACCAGCATTGGGAGAAGCTGATCTGCAGGGGTCTGGGTAGTCGAACCTCTGCCAATCTAAAATTTTTATTAAAAAAAAACCCAGATAACCCTTTTAACATCTAGAATCCACGCTGAATGGTGAACATGTCACACCTCTTAAAACTCCTTTTGCACATGGGACTATATTCATAGCCAGTTATTCAGTATAAGCATTTTTAGGACTACTCATGTATGAAAATCAATATTGGGAACAGCTAAAACTTTATATAAGTATCCCAGTCTTGGCTGTGATGTTTCAGCTGGTGTTGTCTCTGAAAATACAGGAAGAACGGTGATCTTTGTGTCCTATGACAGCTAACAATCCTATCTTTTATATGGCATCAGAACTGCTGTTCTAATGTGAAGATGTCCGAGATTTAACTGTTTATTGTGACCCCTCCCCAGACTTACTGCCCACCCGTACTATTAGTGAAAAAGAGTTTACAGATTTGAAAAGGCAATAGAGAAACGGGGCAAAGACTACATAAGGGACAGAAATTAGATTTAAGCTCAGGATTTCACATAAAGGAGAGAAAATCTCTTTCTGATCACAGCGGACCCGTACCTTAAGCACTAAGTTATATAAGATTATGTCTTAGGGCAACCATTTAATTAAATAGATATCATCCATACATTCTAATATTGGACCACACCTATAAATTTGGATGAACTCCTTTTGTTTTTTTGGCACACCTAAAATCTTTTACTCATTTACACAACCCAACCTGGCAAAACAACAAATCATTCAGCAATCGTCTGGTTATGCCTTTCACTCTGACTGACGCGAACAACATGGGGGAAGGAACGTTCACTACCACATGGGGCGATGTGCTGCCAACAATGGAGCATCTGTGAGGTTGATAATGGCTTGTTATCTGGTGGCCGTGCAGATTTGCAGGTGAACCGTGAACAGTAGAACAAGTAACAATCAATGAATGTAAGTGAAAACATGGTCGGACCTGTGCACCACATATGGCAGAAAAGATTCAGTCAACAATGAGCATTTGTTCAGGAAGTCACTTACATGGGTCACCTGTCAGGATCGACCATTCCTGAAGACATTTGTTGTTGGTAACTGGCCTGTTAGTAGGCCCATGTAAATGGGGCTCTAAGAGGCGTATGTGTGCATCATTCAGCGTGGACTCTTTACTCCCACCTCTCCATCATTAGTTGTAGGGAGCATTGGGTCAGTGGTCTCGCATCCCTTTCCTTGCTGCTAATAGTGCATGTTTTTAGTTTAGCATGTACATGGGCTCTATTATTCTCCCCTTCCTCAAAGAGAGTTGGGGGGGGGGGGGGTAGTAAGTACGCTAGAAACAACATCTTAGTTTTTATGGCATCTCTTTTAGAATTTACAATGTAAAGCCTCCAGTGGCATAACTAGGAATGGCGTGGCTCCAAGGCAAACATTTGACATCGCCTGGGTCACCAAACAGGCCCATAGCCTGCCAGAGCCCAGGAGAGATAAGTAACACTGTTTTTTTTTATGTTCCCTCACCTCACCTGGTCCAATGATCATTATACTCCGGGGTTCGCAGGCCCGCAGCCTCACTTACCGTTCCTCACTCCTGCTCACAGTCGCCTCCACAGAAGGGGAAGCCGTGAGCAGGAGCGCGGATTGGTAAGTAATAGAACCTGTTACCTGCTGCGTTTATGACCAATTTAAAAAATAAATAAATCAGGGGCCCCTAATGTCCCAGGCCCCATGGCAGCTGCTACCCCGGTAGTTATGCACCAGACAACCTTTGATCTGAAGATGGAAGAGGAGGGACGAACTTTTACAGTTCCCTACCCGTATCACACAGCTGGGTGCATGATATACAGTGCTGTGCAAAGGTTTTAGGCAGATGTAGGAAAAAAAATTGCAATTAAGAATGCTTTCAAAAATAGGAGTGTTAATATTTTAATTTTTGTCAATTAACAAAATAAAGCAAAAGAAGAAAAGGGAATTCTAAATCCTATCAATATTTGGTGTGAATGCCCTTTGCCCCCCCATGAATTTTTCTAGATACATTTGCAGCATTGGGGTCTTGGGTTTGAATCTGACCAAGGGCAACATCTGTATGTTCTCACAGTGTTTGTGCGTTTCCTCCAGGTACTCTACTTTCCTCCCACATGTCAATGATATACGGATAGGTAAACGGTCGTCCTGTAAAACAACTTTACAGATGTTGGGGATGAGCGCCTAACTCCCCAACGCTCTTTGCAGTTTGAGTCTCTTGAGGAAACTGCATTGCAAATGTTTGTCTTATCACACGGTTTTTGAAGGATCTCGGCAGAGAGGTTGTTCCAGATATCTTGGAGTACTAAGCACAGTCCTTCTGCGGATATAGACTTGCTCCAATCCTTCTGTCTCTTCATAAAATCCCAGATAGACTGGATGTTGAAATCAGGGCTCTGCGGGGGCTGCATCCTCACTTCCAGGACTCCTCCTTCAAAGGGCAAAGGTCACACCCAATATTGATGATTTAAATTTCTCTTTTGTTCATTCACTTCAATTTGTTACTTGATAAACATAAACCCTTCTATTTTTGAAAGCATTCTTACTTTGCAACATCTTAGCACAGCACTGTATATTAATGTATCTATTTAATAAGAATTTGGAATTTCTTACCTATATGAATACAATTCTATTTTAAAAACAAATTTAAAAATTGGGTTTTATGGATGTTTTGGAGATTTTGACTGTTTAATAATCAATTGGTTGCAATGACGTATCCTGGGAATTGGGGGGTGGGAGGGGAGATTAGCAGCTATAAATAGGAAGGTCCTGCTTTTGATGGACTGTTTGATCTGAGCTGTAACAAATTCAATTGCAGATTGCAACTTTAAATGCCAGAGACATCAATAAGAGGAATGGCTTTTACTGACTTCTAATTACGTTTGTGAATCATGAGCAATTTCTCCCAAAGAGACCTTGGTGTAGATCAGAAATGAGAAATACTTTACCTATAACTTCAGCTACAATGACTCTTCTGACTCCAGACCGCTCTCAAGCAATCCACAAGTTCAAATGTTCCTAAATGGGTTAGAAGCAATAGCTCGGTATAATTGGCCTCGGACGTCTCTCTGAGCAGACGGCGGCCAAACAAACAAGGGTTGGGCTTCGTCATTTTCCAATTCTTGACGTGGAATAACATTAGGCTGTTTCTAGCTTTGCAATGTGTCATATGGAAAGTTGAACATACAGTAAAATTACACGGTCTATGGTTAACCTGTTCCCAGTTTGTATTGTGGTGCGGCACACATCTGAACACAGCCGTACACAAAGAAAACGTGTAATAACTAACGCATTGCACATCATTAGTATGTCATCTATGGGGGTCAGACGCTTGGACCCCAAACTGATCAGCTGGTAGCATCAAATGAATGGGTCTTAAAGCTGGCCGCCAGCAAGTTGTCCCCTGTCCAGTTTCCCCAGGGTTTAGGACAGACACCACAGGGCAGACAGCGGTGGTAGTGTGAACACCCCCTAAGGCTATGTTCACATCTGCCTTGGAGACTCCATTGTGGTACGTGTTGAAAACTGCTGGACAAAAAAGCGCTGCAAGTTCTGACTTGTGTTTTCAGCATAAAAGAACATACGCCCAATCGATACCATATGTAACTGCTGTTGTAGCGGTCCAGTCATCCATTGGTCTGGTCTCCTAACTGACCAGAACTAATCATGGGCCGAATATAGTGTGAACCTAGTGTCACAGGAGTGGCCACTCTTATTATTAGAATTCTCTAGATGCTCTGCATCCTCAGCCCTGGCATCAGAACCGCTGTCGGACCCCACAGATCACATACTGATGACCTATCCAGTGGATACAATTTGGGGATGGACAACCCCTTTAAAATTATTTTCTACTTCTCCCTTCTTCGAAATCCACTCCTGACTTTGGAAGCCATTTATCTTCAGGATTCTACAATCCTATATATAGAAAAGTCCATAGAACACGTGGACAACCCATAGTTCTATCAGACCTAAGATGGATCACTATATAGCCACAAAACATCCTGGTCGCTGCAGAATACAACTGCCTTGTAGATGTTCCAGGAGACTACAGGATGTTTTGTTCTCTCAAAGAACTTGCAGATACAAGCTGCCTACATGCTTATTATCAGAATCACTCTTAAAAAGCATTTAGAGGATTGGGGTTTATGCATTTTTTATGCACAAGTTATTTAGGTGAAGCTGATCTGCAGAGGACGCAGATCTGAGTTGAGCACATAACGCGGCTGAAGCGAGGAGCTGACACAGGTCAGCTCCTCGCTTCGCCACTGCCGCCTGTCTCGCTGACACATATGCGGCTGAAGCGAGGAGCTGACCTGTGTCAGCTCCTCACTTCGCCGCTGCTGCCTCTCTCGGTGACACATATAAGGCTGAGCCGGAACCCGGCTCAGCCGCATATGTGTCAGCGAGAGAGGCGGCAGCGGCGAAGTGAGGAGCTGACACAGGTCAGCTCCTCGCTTCAGCCGCATACATGTCAGCGTCAGCGAGAGAGGCGGCAGCGGCGAAGCGAGGAGCTGACACAGGTCAGCTCCTCGCTTCAGCCGCATATGTGTCAGCGAGAGAGACACCCAGCGGCGAAGCGTGGAGCTGACCCGTGTCAGCTCCTTCCTTCAGCCGCATGTGTCAGCGAGAGAGACGCGCAGAGAGCGGCGAGGGAGCGGAGGAGAAGGTAAGTTTAATGGGGAGGTGGAACGTGAATCTGGGGGCAGATGAAAGAGAGGACGGCATGACACTGTGGGGACATGAATCTGGGGGCAGATGAAAGAGAGGACGGAATGACACTGGGGCAGATGAAGGAGGGGACGGCATGACACTGTGGGGACATGAATCTGGGGGCAGAGATGGAGAGGACATGAATCTGGGGGCAGAGATGTGGGGACATGAATCTGGGGGCAGAGATGGAGAGGACATGAATCTGGGGGCAGAGATGGAGGGACATGAATCTGGGGGCAGAGATGGAGGGGGGACATGAATCTGGGGGGACATGAATCTGGGGGCAGAGATGGAGGGAACATGAAACTGGGGGCAGAGATGTGGGGACATGAATCTATGGGCAGAGATGGAAGGGGGACATGAAACTGGGGGCAGATGAAGGGTGTATATGAAACTGGGGGAGAGATAGAGGGGGGACATATAATTTACGGGTGACTGTAGGAGGATTATACTGTGTGCGGGCACATGAAAAATTAATGAGTGGGCGGAGTCAACACAAAAGTGGGCGGGGCTAAATTTGCTGCCACACATTTTGTCCCTCTTTTAGTTCTTCAAAAGTTGGGAGGTATGGAGATGGGGGGACATGAATCTGGGGGCAGAGATGGAGGGACATGAATCTGTGGGCAGAAATGTGGGGACATGAATCTGGGGGCAGAGATGGAGGGGACATGAATCTGGGGGCAGAGATGGAGGGGACATGAATCTGGGGGCAGAGATGGAGGGGACATGAATCTGGGGGCAGATGAAGGGTGTATATGAAGCTAGGGGAGAGACGGAGGGGGACATATAATTTACGGGTGACTGTAGGAGGATTATACAGTGTGCGGGCAAATGGAAAATTAATGAGTGGGCGGAGTCAACATAACAGTGGGTGGGGCTAAATTTCCCGCGGCGCGCAAAGCAAAAATGGGAGGGGGGGGCCCAGACACTTAGGCTGTATGGGGCCCCAAAATTCCTGATGGCGGCCCTGCTCACGCTACAGTTGCCTCTTCCACGAGTACTAGGTTTGGCTGAGTCTTCCGATCCTTTATCACACATCATCGCAATCTCCATATCAGGTTGACTTCTCCTCAATGGCACATGATATAAATGGTATCTGTCAGACATTCACCATTTTCCTGCTCCATCCCAATCCATCTGGTTCTGCTTTTGAGAGTTTCATAGGGTGAAGACTCTGTCCAATTCTAGGGCCAGCACACGCATGCAGAAATTTGTCCCCATTCAATCACTACAGACTGCTGGGTATTTAAGGGGGTTTTCGCCAAAGTTAAGTCTACTGTACCTTGGCCTGCACCAAATTAACCCTGAGTGCAGCCAGGCTGAATGTGGTCAGTGCTTCAATTTACTTCAATGGGGGTGTTGGAGAAAGCTAAGTGTTGAATTTCACCATCTCTGGTGCTCCAATTGAAGTGAATGGGAGCACCGACCAATACCAGTCCCAACCACATTCAGCCAGGCGGGATAAAGGTCTTGCAGATTTTACTTCTTTGGACAACCCTTTTCCCCCCACATGAAGGTAAATGAGCAATAATGTTGCTAGCTTGCTAGTTCCTGTGAAGGTGTTATCTGTTATTGTATACCTGATTATTTAAGTTTCACCGCTACCTGTTTTACTGACTCCGAGCCAGTTCTGACTGCCCTGACCCCTACCTGAATACTGTATTGACTCTGTGCTGCTCTCAGTGTCTGCTCTCAGTGTCTGCTCTCAGTGTCTGCACCCTGTGATGAATGAAACTTTGTTTATCCAGACAATCAACTTTCCCATTGACCATGTCTCTGCCTGCTCCTTGTTGTCTTATCTTGGAATCTCTTGACCTGCTTGAGTCACCTGCCATTGAACAGAGACTACTCCATTACAACCTGATTGTCCAAATCTCTGCATGGGGGTGAAAAGCTGGATGTCTTCTGGGGAAGGGGGGGAGGGGGTCTTAACCAACTATGCATAACAATATATCTGCCCTAGTATTTCCATTAGGATTACAGAACCATAATTGACCTTTGGGGGACATCTTAAAGGGGCTCTATCAGCAAAATCATGCTGATAGAGCCCCACATATGCGTGCATAGCCTTTAAAAAGGCTATTCAGGCACTGTAAAAGTTAAATTAAACTACCCCGCCGTTTTAAAATAATAACTTAAAAAAGAATGTGATCTACTTACTGAAGGTGCACGCTGGGCGGGCATTCAGGATGCGCCGTCTTCTTCTTCCCCGCCTCTTCTTCCTCTGACGTCTTCGGGTCCCGTCCTCCTCCGGCGCTTGCTCGCGGACACTGATAAAAAAAAATAGCCCGGGCGCATGCGCATTAGCACGCGGCTTCTACTACGGCTACTGCGCATGCGCCCGGGCTATTTTTTTTTATCAGTGTCCGCGAGCAAGCGCCGGAGGAGGACGGGACCCGAAGACGTCAGAGGAAGAAGAGGCAGGGAAGAAGAAGACGGCGCACCCTGAATGCCCGCCCAGCGTGCACCTTCAGTAAGTAGATCACATTCTTTTATAAGTTATTATTTTAAAACGGCGGGGTAGTTTAATTTAACTTTTACAGTGCCTGAATAGCCTTTTTAAAGGCTATGCACGCATATGTGGGGCTCTAGCAGCATGATTTTGCTGATAGAGCCCCTTTAACAGTACAGATGTATTACTATTATTGCTAATACTGATCTTATACTGATCAGTACAAATTTTTGTACTGTACTGTACAATACAAATTGTAAAATCCCTTTAAGCATCACAAGCTTATGATGACATCTAACAGATATGCAAAACAGGTCCTGCACTCACTTACACCTGTGACTACTGCAGCAAACAGGTATATTAACATTTTAGGCCGTGTATGCAGAGTATTCAAGATCTATTTTAGGCATAACATACAGATATAATGAGAAGTGTCTGAAATTAGAGTGTAATACATTAGCCAATGCTGGGTCTCAGCTTCAGACTGCACAGAGTTGTAGTGTATGATAGAAATGACCTTCATGTCTTCCTACAGTATAGACAACATTACCATCTAGTCTAGAAGATACAGTATAGTAGCAATGTCTACAGTAATGTGCCAGCTACTAGGTGTGGCGCCTACCAGTGACCTTTTATTCATGGGTCAACGGTATAGAATCCTTAATCGGAGAGTTAGTAACGTGCCAATTATAAAAAGAGGCTTCATTATGATTTACACAAGTGTATGTAATGTTTTTGCACAATATCTGGTCTGGAGACATGAAAGATAAATGCTTCCTTCTAGTTATCTCATTGATGAACCTTAAAATTCCCAAATACATTAGATAAATGTTAGTTGAACGTATTGGTTTCTTCTGGATGTATTGGGGTGTCCAGACTCTGCCCAGATGACAGATGTTGGTGGAAATAAGGAGCAGTCTGTTGGATTTCAACATGTCCAATCCTTACCTTACAAGAGATAACAGATACCAGACACCCAGGTGTAAATCCTTTCCTTCTCTATCTGGGCTTAGACAGCCATGAAGGATTGTTCACACCATATCATCCACCTTCAATGTCTCGCCCTCAGCATCCCTCATTATATACTGCTGACCAATTCACTTTCTCACTTCTGACAGTAAAAGGCTGCGTACATAAATCTCACTATAGTGTACCGGAGGGAAGGGGTTATAAATTTATGATGTATAGAGTCCTCAGAGTAGTGCAGTATTAGGCCCGGTTGACAACTGCATTGGGGCCACTCTGTTCCCCTCTCCGCATCAAAAATGCGGAGAGAAAAATCCTGCAAGCAACACTTTTCTCTCCGCATTTTCATGTAGAAACCACACAGACCCTATTATAGTCTATGGGGTCCACGGGTTTCCTAAGGTAACTGCTTTTTTATACGCTTCAGGTTTCCATTCGGAGGATCCCCAAGTGGACCCCCTAATGAAAACCCATGTGCAGATTGAAACGGGCCTTAAATACTGCTAAAGCACCAATATCTACAGCATCGGGGCGTGCACCAGGAAAGACGACTGTTGGCTTTCTAGACCTATATCATACCACACATTTCTGAGAACATTTTGGAAATCAGAAAAGAGATTAAAGAAGTCTTAACCAACTCTAGTGTGTTGATGGTGACTAGGGTTGAGCCGATCTTGAGATTTCAAGATTGATTTTAAAATCCGATTTCCGATCATTTTCCAGCCGATCTCAATCCTGATCGTGAAATTTGCTCAATCGCTGATCGGAATCCGATCTTTTCCGATCCCCATCCTCAACCCTAGTCAATGCTTCTCTATGGTAAAAGTCACTTTTAGGGTTGAGCCGATCTTGAGATAACCTCTGATCTCTATCCTGCTGGAAAAGATCGGGTCGGAATTCCGATCGCGATATTTACTCAATCGCCAATCTGAATCCGATCTTTTCCGATCCCGATCGCTCAACCCTAATGGTGACTAATACATTGTATTTAGCTGCACAGCAAATATAGCCAAAACAAACAGATTAAGAAGGCAAGGGAAAAGGAATTAGTACAATCTGTGCCCATTTTCTCATTATACAAGCCTTGTAAACCGATATACCACGACATTATAACTTTGTACCCATTACATAAGAATATCAGAGGCCAAAGGGATGAAGAATAAATCTACAGCACGAGCAGATACAAAGGACTGAATATGTACGCCGCCTCTGCTATTCATTCTCCATGATTGTACTAATCACCTATTTCTGTCTACAGACAGTAAATAATTCATGGCATGTACATATGCCCTTTAAATGTCTTAGGCTGACTAGAATGCTAACAAATGGCTTCAGACCATTACGGTCTGTATCCTGCAGATGCAATGAACCAGACTCTGTAATACCTGATGGACAAGTAACAGCACAGCCAATGGATACATTTATTTTGTCAACAATGCGCTGTTACTTCTGTTTGTCTACTGAAATGATACATTGTAAATTCACATTCAGCTTGAGTTTTTGTATTTTGCATAAAACATAACAAACACCCTTGTGTCTCAGAATCCAGTTCATGCGGCTTCTTCCGTTCCTGTTTACTTTACATCTGCCTTGTTCTATATATGGACCAATATATTGACTGTACTAATATTTGGTCCATGAAGTAACAAGATAATGAGTATTTGGGCCATCTGAAATGGTTGAAGGTGAATATGAAGGTGACCCTGCTACTTTATTTTGGGATAAAACCAACGGATGAGAAAATACTAACAGCATTATGATTATAACTTTATATGAAAGTTTGACAATGATCTATTGTTACCAGGCTAAGTTTGAGTTTTCAGGTTGCGGCCATGGGACACTAGTGTGCTGCATGGATAAAAAAACCCAAAACTATTTACTATTACTGCTATACCGGAAAACTGATGTAGCAGAAGCACAAATTGGCTGATATATATATATATATATATATATATATATATATATATATATATATATATATATACACAGTGCCTACAAGTAGTATTCAACCCCCTGCAGATTTAGCAGGTTTACACATTCTGAATTAACTTGGCATTGTGACATTTGGACTGTAGATCAGCCTGGAAGCGTGAAATGCACTGCAGCAAAAAAGAATGTTATTTCTTTGTTTAATTTTTTTTTAAATTGTGAAAAGTTTATTCCGAGGGTCATTTATTATTCAACCCCTCAAACCACCAGAATTCTGTTTGGTTCCCCTAAAGTATTAGGAAGTAGTTCAGGCACAAAGAACAATGAGCTTCACATGTTTGGATTAATTCTCTCTTTTTCCAGCCTTTTCTGACTATTTAAGACCCTCCCCAAACTTGTGAACAGCACTCATACATGGTCAACATGGGAAAGACAAAGGAGCATTCCAAGGCCATCAGAGACAAGATCGTGGAGGGTCACAAGGCTGGCAAGGGGTACAAAACCCTTTCCAAGGAGTTGGGCCTACCTGTCTCCACTGTTGGGAGCATCATCCGGAAGTGGAAGGCTTATGGAACTATTGTTAGCCTTCCACAGCCTGGACAGCCTTTGAAAGTTTCCTCCCGTGCCGAGGCCAGGCTTGTCTGAAGAGTCAAGGCTAACCCAAGGACAACAAGGAAGGAGCTCCGGGAAGATCTCATGGCAGTGGGGACATTGGTTTCAGTTAATACCATAAATAACGTACTCCACCGCAATGGTCTCCGTTCCAGACGAGCCCGTAAGGTACCTTTACTTTCAAAGCGTCATGTCAAGGCTCGTCTACAGTTTGCTCATGATCACTTGGAGGACTCTGAGACAGAATGGTTCAAGGTTCTCTGGTCTGATGAGACCAAGATTGAGATCTTTGGTGCCCACCACACATGTGACGTTTGGAGACTGGATGGCACTGCATACGACCCCAAGAATACCATCCCTACAGTCAAGCATGGTGGTGGCAGCATCATGCTGTGGGGCTGCTTCTCAGCCAAGGGGCCTGGCCATATGGTCCGCATCCATGGGAAGATGGATAGCACGGCCTACCTGGAGATTTTGGCCAAGAACCTCCGCCCCTCCATCAAGGATCTTAGGATGGGTCGTCATTTCATCTTCCAACAAGACAACGACCCAAAGCACACAGCCAAGAAAACCAAGGCCTGGTTCAAGAGGGAAAAAATCAAGGTGTTGCAGTGGCCTAGTCAGTCTCCTGACCTTAACCCAATTGAAAACTTGTGGAAGGAGCTCAAGATTAAAGTCCACATGAGACACCCAAAGAACCTAGATAACTTGGAGAAGATCTGCATGGAGGAGTGGGCCAAGATAACTCCAGAGACCTGTGCCGGCCTGATCAGGTCTTATAAAAGACGATTATTAGCTGTAATTGCAAACAAGGGTTATTCCACAAAATATTAAACCTAGGGGTTGAATAATAATTGACCCACACTTTTATGTTTAAAATTTATTAAAATTTAACTGAGCAACATAACTTTTTGGTTTGTAAGATTTATGCATCTGTTAATAAATCCTGCTCTTGTTTGAAGTTTGAAGGCTCTAACTTATTTGCATCTTATCAAACCTGCTAAATCGTCAGGGGGTTGAATACTACTTGTAGGCACTGTATATATATATATATATATATCAGGTCCACAAGACATTCTAAGATGTGCCCGAATAATTAAGGGGAGTCTATCACTGCCCCTAGTTACTTTAAACTGTCGGAACAATAACAATGCTACCTTTCTTATGTTTCAGAGCCCCAGGGATGCAGAGTAAAAACACTTTTATTTTTTATTCAAATGGAGATCTTGGAGCACTGGGGGAGTTTTCTTCTATGATTGCATATTGCTGCAGCATCACTATGGGACTATTAAAGGATTATCTTATCTTATCTTATCTTAAACACGCCCATCCTGCATTCAGCTCCTCCCCCTGGGCAGTGGGAGTAGATTCAGTGGGAGTTAATCCTCACACTGCCCAGCGGTAGGAGCTGAATGCAGGATGGGCATGTTTAGTTATATTGAAGCAGTGCTCATTATTTTCCACGATATTGTCCAAATTCCTATATTTGTTAAGGCCATGATTTATAAGGTTGCATTAGATTAGTTTGGGACAATTATGTGACGTCCTATGAAGCAGTGGTGTGTGGTTAGTCAGGTCCAGAGCTTGTCAATGTTCTTTATTTTGCACACTTCCACTGCAAGCTTATATTGACATATTAATAAAGATACAGCGTTCCTGCACAGAACAGCCCTCTTTAAGAATCCAATATATCTTGTATTGATCAGAATTTATGCAGTGAAGGCGCTCACTGAACAGCCACAAGCAATAATATGGAGAATATAATATTGCCAGTTCATGCAAACATTTGTTGTACATGCAGTGAATGCCACCAATATATAAGCATGAGCAAAATCGCAGATATGAACATTCTCTGTCTTTTTCCAGGGGATAACAATTTGTCTTAGTCATGTACTCATTTCACGACTTGTTATAGAACGCTGATTCCTATACTGTAACAAGCCATGCAGCTGTGTGATCATAACATGAACATGACATGTATTTCTCATAACACGAGATTCCCAAAGACTGACTGTAGGCAGAAATCTATGGCCCTGTTCACATCTGCATTCAGATTTCCATTCGTTGAGTCTGCTTGGGGACCCCTTAAACCTATACACATAAAAAAGCAGTTGCCAAAAGGAAACCCACGGACTCCATAGACTCCATAGACTATCATGGGGTCCGTGTGGTTTCTTTACAAAACATACGGAGAGAAGTGCTTCTTGCGGGACTTTTCTCTCCACATGTTTTGTGCAGAAACTACACAGATCCCACGATCATCTATGGGGTCCGTGGGTTTGCCAGGAAACCGCTTTCTTACCCTTCATTCACATCTGCGTTTGGTATTCCGTTCGGAGAGTCCGTATGGGGACCCCCTGAACAGAATACCGAATGCAACTGCTAGCGCCATGCAGTAAGAGCACACGCACCCCATAGACAATAATTGGGTCCGTGTGCTTGCCATGTGGTGCCCGCACGAATCATGTGGACAGGAAAGTAGATTGTGAACTACTTTCCTGTACGCATGATCCCAGTAGTAATCTGGTGGAAAGCACACGGACCCCATTATAGTCTATGGGGTCCGTGTGCATTGGCTGGTACACCGCTTGTAGTTGCGTTCGGTATTCCGTTCGGGGGGGGGGGGGGAGGTCCTCATGCGGACTCGCCTGGACGGAATACCAACGCAAATGTGAACGAGGCCTTAAGTGTATAGGTTTCCGGTCAGGTAGTCCTCAAACGGATTCCCCAAACGGAAACCCAAAAGCAGATGTGAACCAGGCCGTATAATCCGAATTATGTGAAATAAACCCCATTTAGGGTGGTCTTTGCAGCAGAAAAATTCACATAAACTTGATTCTGATTTCCCCTGAATTCCACTGCTGCAAAGACCACCCTATATCGGAGGTGTCTGATAGTGATATTCCTTTGTAATCGCTATTACATGTCCAACTGCCTTCAACCTTTGTTCTGCCAACATTAATGCTGCATTAAAAATCTGCACCTTATATTGACATGCTGCGGGTTAAAAACCCGTAGCACAGGTCCATTCCCGATGCAGGTGTTTCCAGTGCAGCAGGTGTATGAGACTTCAGTAATCCTCATTTACTTTGCTGATACTGCCGGGCAATGGCTGACCCACTGCTAGTATATCCCATGGGACCCCAGCCTCATAGAATATCACAGCACAATATGACAGCTGAGAAGAAAAATACTGTCTTCGCCCAAGGGCAGCCTAGTGTATGTTCACCCATCACTGATTCTGTGTTCACATCCTAGTAAAATCCCATAACAATCTGCACCCAATTCATGTGTATGGGCTTTCTGAATCCCCATCCTCATGCATCATGGCTAATCCTTATGGGAATCTGCGGCTTGCCACAGCAAATCTATGGCAGAAAAAAAAGATTTCTGTTCTGGACATACACCTAATAGAAGAATAAAAGCAGCAATGTACCGTATATAAATACATAAAATAAGTCGCAATATTACGGTAACACTAAGTCAAACCCTTGTATGGGGAATACAAACACATTATGACAACACGAACTGTGAAATATCAATAAAAGCAGAAAAACAAGGATGCGGCAGCAATGTGGACTGGCCAAATACCAAGACATTCATCATCTTAACACATCTCTTATCAATATTGTATTACTTTAAATTGAAAACAACATGTAATACATCATTCATATAAATTATACATAACATCGCTGCGGCTATGGCTTATATCCCATTCTCCAGCTCAGTCCACCATCGGACCCTCCTGTATAGCTGGGGCTGTGGGTATCCAGCTGTTCTGCAGGTCAGCCATTAATAATACGCGCATATGGGACAACCTCTATAGGACCTGTCACGGCTCTTAGTAACAACATGTTACCCCATGAAATAATACGTGTTATTCCACCTACAAATCTATCTATCTATCTATCTATCTATCTATCTATCTATCTATCTATCTATCTATCTATCTATCTATCTATCTATCTATATATCACATTATGCTTGTCAATTTGATACTGTTAGCACTGATGGGACTGTCCCAGACAGGGTGGGGACAACCTTCCTGCTGTTACCATCTCGTTGTCAATCCTACTAATATTATGAATGTGAAAGTTTGGATGTTTGTTACTCAATCACGCAAAAACGGCTGAATGGATTTGGATGAAATTTGACACATAGATAGTTTGTAACCTGGATTAACACATAAGATATTCTGGTAAATGACACGGCTTCACGACTGTTATGAATTTATGTTCATATACTATGTTACACTGCTCTTGCCAGCAGCACTATCAGCTAATTGGAGTTTGCTGATAAAGCCGAGTCTGTTATCTCTCTATGTAAACACACAGATAACACTGAGTCCATTGTGTACAAGCATCTGCATATTATCTGATCTGCTCCAGGCAGCGTGCTGACAAACCACTTTAATCCAAATTGTCAGTTTGCCAATTTTAAACATGGCAGGAAAAAAAGAAAATCTAATTTGTCGCAAAATTCTAAAACAAGGAGGGTATGAAGGTAGCCAGATGTCACAGACTTCTCCTCAAGGAGGATTGAGCAAGCTAGGCATCAAGCGGCTCTTAGAGCAGCCGAAACGCCAGAACAGGCAGATCATCAATGCCAACAACATGCTCATTAAATGGCGTTCCAGCAAGCTGCTGTGATGCCGGAACAATCATAGGCACGGCGCAAGGAACAAGTTCAGCAGCAGGACAGCTTGAGAGATGCTGAAATGCCAGAGCACGCGAACCATCGACACCAGCAATTTGCTGAATATAGGCGGATCATCGACGCCAACAACATGCAGACGAAGTCACGGGCAGAAGCTAGTTTATTCATAAATTTCCAGTAGGAATAATGGAGGAACTGTACAATAGAGAGGTTATTTCTTGGAGGATTTATGTATTTACTAAGGCAGACACGTGAGGAGCGCTGGCAAGTCTTCTGTAAAATAGATATGCCAATATAACAGTTAATACCTGGCTTCCCGGTACATTTCACTCTAACCACAATGCTGCTTATCCTTGATACTAAGCAAATCATTACCAAACCAGGGACTTAATATTCTTTTGTTTCCTTAAATACATAGCAACGATAAAACAAAGGTGAGAAAGCAGAGACCCGACTAAGTGTGGGAAGTTCCAGCAGATAAAACTGGAACCAAAATGTTCTATCCGTGCAAATTATAAAACATCACCGGTGTTAATAAAGTTCAGGAAGATAATAAGGGCATGTTCACATGATGGAATGTTTATGCAGATTTCGGTACATATTCCATACAGAAATCCATGACCCTGTTCACACGCAATGAAAATCTGACGCACGGATTTTGGAGGCCGACACAAGAAAAAAAAAAATACCGCCATAGACATGAGCTGCTTTCTTATTTCCCATGGATTCCGCACATCAAAGCTGAGCATTAGCCCAATTATCTGACAATGGGGCCAATCCTCATGCAGATCCACAGCAGTACAAACTGGAAATTCATGGGCAGAAATCCAAGGGTTAACTTCTGATTGGGTTTTAACTGGTCATGTGAATTGCAGCGTACCAGAGTTAGCAGATCCATAGGATTGTCCTCCAGGTAGTTGGGAACGTCTACTGTTGGACTTGCATACAATACTGTAGACTACGAAACCATAAATGCAACGTTTCCTGTACGAGGCCATGTGCCGAAATTTCAGTGATCATGTGCGCCACGTACCTGGCATAAAGGATATTAAATGTGTGTTTCGCCACTTGCCATGCCACTTTCTTGAAAGGTCACAAACCCGAGGTGTAGACGCCATAATAAATCTGCCCATAGTGTCTTAGGCTCAATTAATAGGTCTTAGCCCATATAGGGCTCACAACCTACATTTTTCCCTATCAGTATGTCTTTGGAGTGTGGGAGGAAATCCACACAGACACGGGGAGAACACACAAACTCCTTGCAGGTGTTGTCCTTGGCAGGATTCGAACCCAGGACTCCAGCACTTCAAGACTGCAGTGCCAACCACTAAGGCACAATGCTGCAGTTTTATAAGACAGAATTGAATTTATAGGAAGAAAAGTTACACATCCCTTCCTTTATCCTTCCCCTCCCGCTGGATCCCCTTCTACTGTAGCTACGGCTCAAAAAAACTACATGAGCGATTCCAGCCTTGAATCAGGGTCAGAAGTAACATTCAAGGTGCATGGAGTATCTGACTCATAGGAATTGCTCAGACCTTGACAGGATCAGCATTAGCCTGTAATATATTATTTAGAGAGGATTTTCATCATAATAAGTGCTTGCATAATTCTGTGTGGATCCACACGCCGGGACGCTCACAGTCCTTAGAATGAAGGTAAACAGAGGGCTTCTCAGGGTCCTTGTCAAGGAATCGTTCAAGATTTTGCTTCTTTAACTTACTAGGGGCAGGGAATATAAAATAAAAAAATAAGTTACACTCATTTGTGGTAGTCCAGTATATAATGCAATTGCCTGCCAGCAGATAAATCCAAATTGGAATGGGGGTGTTTCGAGTGAAAAACTTAAAGGGATCCTATCATTAAAACTCACGAAGGAATAGCCTTAAGAAAGGTTATACTTCTCCTACCTATAGATGTCTTCTCCGCGCCGCCATTCGGTAGAAATCCCGGTATGCAAATGAGTTCTCTCGCAGCACTGGGGGTGTCCGGCGGTTATACACAGTTGGCTTTGCCCTAGGCCCAAGGCCTTGAAGTTTGAAGCCACCGCCGGAAGAAGACGCAAAGAGAGCCCGTTCTTGAAGAAGATGAAGGCGGCGCTGGAGAGTTCTCTCGCAGCATTGGGGACGCCCCCAGTGCTGCAAGAGAACTCATTTACATACAAACGAAAACTGGGATTTCTACGGAACGGTGGCTAGGAGAAGACATCTGAAGGTAGGAGAAGAATAGCCTTTCTTAAGGCTATTCATACGTGTTAGGGACGAAAAATTTAGTTTTAATGATATGATCCCTTTAATATGGGTGAACACCAAAAGCTGATTCATACCAACAACTGATACTGAGCTAAGTCCAATAGATCTGCCATGAGGTCCCACCAAATAACAGATGTGGTAACCATCAATGGAGGTCAAGACTAGGCCATAGAACATGGCAGAGACCAACAAATGATGCCAAATAACAGATGTGCACTCAATAAATGAAGTCAAAATCAGACCAAAGAATATGGCCAGTGACTTCACTTTAGTATGTGGACTTACATCTAACATATCAACCTTCATGGGCCACTTACAATTGGCTCAGAGAACGGACATCTGAAATTTCTACGGTAGTCCAGCTTTGGACGTTGATAAATATACGGAATGAGATTACTACACCAAGGGAAGGTGAAAATAGTTTCACAAACACATCTGCGAAAAGGAGAGTGGGGGGAGCGCTGGAGATGCCTGGTAGAGACAAGTACACGCCGCCCCTGTCGACAAAATACATGAGAACCGAGAATATTTATCACAATGCAACTTAAATATTTTGAGGTCTGCAAAACTGGAGCCAACAAGGCTGTGAGAAACTGCACTGTCTATTCAACCCTAGCAAAAAAAACCTGGAAACTTTCAGAGGGAAGAATGTCAGCTACAAATAATCCCATAACCAAATAACCTTGAATGTAAAAAACAATAATATATTTAGTAGAAATCCTGCAGCTGTGCTCAATACAAACGCGTGAAAACTACTCAAATTTACTTTTATTTCACAGTCAAGGCGACTTCCATTTACTCTCTAAAACGATCAACCTCTTTATTAAGGGAAAATTGAAGGTGTTGTATAGATACTATACATGTATTAGATACTTAAAGGGGATGTCCATGTTCAAAAAGGTTACTTAAAGGGTTACACAAAAAAAAATAATTATATATATATATATATGTATATATATATATATATATATATATATATATACCCTAATATTATAAATGTGAAAATTTGAATGTTTGTTACTCGATCACACAAAAGCGGCTGAACTGATTGGGATGTAATTTGGCATATAGATAGGTTGTAACCTCGATTGACATATAGGATACTTTTTATCCTGGTAAATGACATGGCTTCACGACTGTTATGAATTTATGTACATATACTGCACTAAACTGCTCTTGCCAGGAGGAGAATCAGCTGATTGCACTTTGCTGATAAAGCCAGGTCTGTTATCCCTCTATGTAAACACACAGATAGCACTGAGTCCATTAGGTACAAGAATCTGCATATTATCTGATCTGCTCCAGTGCTTAGACACTGATATGGGAAAATCCCTTTAATCCAAACTGGCAGTTTTCCTATTCTAAACATGCCAGGAAAAACAAAATCTAACTTGTCACAAAATTCCCAATAAAACAGTAAGTACAGAAAAGGGAGCCACAGGAGACTGGTAAGGAGACTATTGTTTATTTCATCTTTACATTGGTACTCTACTCAAAATCCCCCTTGCAGTGGTCATGTGTCTAAGAGTGACAGAAGTGATCGGTCACCAGTACATGGACCTCCTCCTCTGACCTGCTTGTGATGATAAAACGTTCTGCTGGCATCCGGAGAAATTCTCTCATATCCACAGGATAGGGTTTAACTTGTAGATCTGTGAGGGTTCGACCATACAGACCCCATTGTATACAGTGGGACTTTTGTCCCCAATTCTGAATATAGCAGTGGTCGGACAGAACATGCACCACATCATTCCCTTCAAAGGGAGCGCCAGAGATAGGCAAATACTGTACTTCAGCTATCTCTGGTTCTCCCACTGAAATGAATGGAGCTTTGTATGTTGCCCAATCACTGTACCATCACTGTTACATTCAGATCAGGGGACAAAATCCCCAATTCTACTCACCAATGGTGGTCTGAGCGGTCATACCCTCACTGATCTGTAAGTTATCCCCTGTCCTGTGGATGAGTTTTCCTTAATGGAATATGAATAAGTTATTAAGGAAAAGGCGTATACAGTAATTCTCTAGTATAATGTTACTACTTGCTTCACCCGCAGAGGCTACTACTCAGTTGTGGCCATCAGTCACATCTCCTTATTGCTCTTCGCTGATACCCCTAATGCCCAGATCTCTTTAAAGGTGCTCGTTCTATTAACCACATGGATAGAAACCAGATTGGTGTATGTTATCTTGATCATTACCCTTGCATGGGTCCTTGGATACACCCATGTATTAACTACACGGCCCGGCATCTCAATCATACTACACGCCACATGGGAGGAGAAGAAGAAGAAAGAAAATTACACCTAGAAGCAGGTTTATAAATGATCTTGAAGTTCCGATAACGTTCTCTTCTCTATAGTCAGAACTGTGTATAATGTAATTACAATCACACACATATTACATACCCGAGTCTTGGTCAGTGTGTGCACTGGGAGATGGACACTTATCATTATAGTGCTCTATGATGCTATATACTGTACCATAGTGATAACAGTATGGGATAGTATGTCACTAGTGTGAACCTAGACGTATCTTCATCATAGATCATCGATATCATATAAAACCTCTCACGACAAGTCCCAGCGATTTCAGATGTTTATAAAGAACACCACACCCCAGAAATTTTCTTTATCAAACTCAGATAAAACTTGTCAAACAGCTCTCACTCTGCAAGGTAAACGTGCAATATGGAAATCTGCATTACCTATTAGAGGTGGAACACAACCTAGAATTCAGTAGCTTGGCTCTAGATTCACAGAAACAAACTCACTTGCCAGTAACCCTATAATTATAGTCATGCACCAGGAAGAGCAGGATGAACAACCCATTGACCTTCCCTACACACATGCAGAAAACGTTGCCGCAGTTGCTAAAATTTTTAGTTGGTTCCAGAAATAGCTTTTCAAAATTTAAGGGTAGGTTCACACTACTGTTATTTAATGTCCGTTGCTCTTATCCCTATCCAAAATACTCAACAGTTTCCAACCATGCCTAGACAGTGGGCGTGGCTTAGCTGGAAATGGGTGTGGTTTAAAATGCACCAATTTGTGCAACAATTTTTGCACATCGGATGTGGTCTTTATAGAAAAAGGGATTCTAATGATAGAATCACTTTAAAAATTAGAGGCAAACTTAAAAGTGGAATCAAATTTGGTAAATTTTTAACATAAAAGCTAAAATTTGGAGAATATGCACGGTAGTAATTAGAGATGAGTGAACACTGTTCGGATCAGCCGATCCGAACAGCACGCACCCATAGAAATGAATGGAAGCACCTGTGACGCCGGCCGCCGGCAAAGTCAGCGTCACAGGTGCTTCCATTCATTTCTCTGCGTGCGTGCTGTTCGGATCAGCTGATCCGAACAGTGTTCGCTCATCTCTAGTAGTAATTGTGTTATGAAGAGAGATGGGAGACTATCGTGAACGAAGAACTAGAGAACGAGACAAAGAACAGGGTTCCCCAAAAACAAGGAGCAGTAATGGAAGCCTGAGCCACAGACACATATTACGTTTGCAGGGAAGAGAGTGTAATGGGTTCTTGGAAATGCACTTCGGTGGAGTTGAGGCCAGGACACATTGCCCAAATGACGCGAGATATCGTGGATTGCCAGAAAGTGATGTAATACACACAAGAGGATGGAAACCTATAGGCAGCGGAGTCCATTCTGGACAGGGAGTGTGTAGTTACTACAGATTATAGACCACATGTTATTTATTTTGCTTGCTTACTCGTATAGCACCAACATATTCTGCAGCGCTTTACAGATATTGTCAGCCGCTGTCCCATATAGGGCTCACAATCCACATTCCCTATCAGTATGTCTTGGGCAGAAAACAAAGTACCCAGGGGAACCTACAGAGTACCCAGGAAGAACATAAAAACTCCTTGTACATGTTGTCCTTGGTCAGATTCAAACCCAGGACAGCAGTGCTGCAAGGCGTCAGTGCTAACCAACGTGAATGTCCCCAATATGTTTATTACTTGGGGCGATTGGTGCAGCAATATCAACGTTGGATGAACGGTACAACAGGATGGGTTTACGCTCAGGAAGGTTTCCATTCATTGAGATGGATCTAATAACTAGACAAAAAACGGAACTAAACAAAAAGTATACTAAAAAACAGGTATGCATATAAACCAATCCTTTTGACCTCTGGCATGGCTCTTGGTTTACTCTCTGGATTTGCTGTTCATCAGGCCCTGACCCTCGGGTACGACTGACTACACTCTTGTGCTATTCATGAACTGCATCTCAATGTCAATCACCGACACTGTCAAACCAATAGAGTTCATACTTTGCAGTGGTTTAAACCCTTAACGACACAGCTCCTTTAACCCTTAAAAGGGAACTCGTCATGTCGATTTGGGATACTAAACCATGGACAGGTGGATTTAGACTAGGGGTTTAGTGTACCAAATATATATATTTAATTCAGTGAGCCATGCAAGGGCTTGTTTTTGTTGGATGAGTTGCAATATTCAATGCCGCCATTTGGGGTGTAACTATAACCTATTAATAAACTTACTAACACAAAGAAACGCGCAATTCCTCAGTTATTTTATCATAATTGATATTAAGCCACGTTCACCATACGTCACCAATAAAATGTTGCCTTTATTCAGTGGGTCAGTGAATTTGGCAATAGCAATCTAAATTCATATAGTTTTGTTATGTTTTCCTACTTTTACCACAATTAAAAAACTAATATGGGTTATCCAGTTTTTAAAAAGTGTGGGCCAAATAATAGGATGCATCAACACAAAACACTTTGTAATATATATTTAAATGAACTCACTACTACTCCTTGTAAGCAGTTCAGCCAGCAAATGAAACTTAATTTTATATAAAGTTAAGGAACGGGAGGATCCTTTTGATTCCACACCTCAGTCAGCAGAAGATCAATACTCTCAGGTACATGTTGCAACACTGTATCCAATGAGTAGACTTAACTTTTAATAAGAATGGATAGTCCCTTTAAGTCAGGGATAAATGTCATTTACTTTAGAACACGAATACAGTGCAAGTATCCATGGAGGCTGTATCCAGAAAACTGAATTTTAATGACAGATGAAATCACATTTCAACCTCCCAGATCTCAGATGTTTCAGACAATCCTTTCTTTAGAAATTCTACAGCCACGATTACCATAAAAATAAAGCAATATACAGAATATCTCTGAACATCGGCAGAGAAAGGGGTCATAAACCAGTATTTCTAGTTCGATGACATGTGTGGCATAGTTGAGCTAGGGTGTAAACGTGCCCAGGATCATGCAACATACAGTCTGATGTGTATTACCATCCTATTTAGCAAATTACGCTTAGCAAAACCACAAGTGGTTAAATGGCTGCTATTATGTAGATTGTAATATACACCAATATGGGCCACACACAATAGCAGGCAAATGCCAGACAATGTTAAATGTGTGGTCTGTAATTCTTGTTCTGCCAGAGGCCAATCATCTGAATGAATAGTTCATATTACAAGAGACGAGCTGGTGAAGAAAAGTGAAATAATAGTCTACCAGGGTCTGCCTGTATGGCTACATGTACATGGCTGTGTGCATGTGCTAGGTCTGTGGTTGACATCAATGTGCCACCTGTGCCTATATGAACCCAGTCACTTTCTTCAGTAAGCCGAGGCCACCAAAGAGACAGGTATAGGACCTGTCCGGAGTTTTGCCCTGGGTGGTAGGCCTTTAATATTACAGCATGGGCAGCATGGTGGCTCAGTGGGTTGAAATTCTACCAAGGGCAGCATTTGCATGGAGTTTGTATGGGTTTCCTCTGGTTACCTCGAAGGGCGGGTTCACATCTGCATCCCGGTCTCCGTTTTCAGGTATCTGTCTTCTGCCAACAGGAGATGGAAACCCGGCAGTCAGTGTGAGCATTTTGTTGTCTCCGAGGCAAAACTGGTTTGTTTTTTTTTAACCGGACACCAAGTCCTGCATGTCCGATTTTGTGTCCGGTTATAAAAAAAAAAAAAAAAAAAAAAAAGGTTTCGCCACGGAGACCACAAAACGCTCATGGGCGGACTTTTTGCAAATCCATTCAAATGAATGGGATTGAAAAGTGACTGCTGGTTTCAGTCTCCTGTCCAGTTTCTCGGGCAGAAGACGGAAACCTGAAAGCGGAGACCGGGGCACAGGTGTGAACCCGTCCTTACATGTCAAAAATATCCTGATAGGTAAATACTGCCTGTATGGCAACCAATAACTTGCCATCTCCGCAACACCCCCAGCCAGTGGCGTAACTAAAGTCTTGTAGGCTAGGGCCTCCTACCTCATCCCTACAGCGAATTCTTGATAGCGATTGTTACGGTTGAAAGGAGTTTAATCCACCTTAGTGTGGTTAGGGGAATCTGTGGGTCTCCTTGGTTTATAGGACAGATGGAAGCTGCAATCTCAATACTAATGCCAGTGCTTATGGGCACCCTAAGGCTCCTGGGCACCGGTGCGCCCTCTGCACCCCATCAAGTTACGCACCTGCTCCCAGAGCTTTCAGTCCCATTGAGAAAAGTGTATTACAAATGTTTGCCATTGCCACTGTGTGTATGGGGCCATTACATATATAATGGGTAAATGTGCAAGCTATAATATCAAGGCTAGTAAGCACACTGAATGTACACGGCCGCCGTGTGCCTGGAGCCTTAGCCTCCAAGATCTGTAATTTGAGTAGGCACAGAATGTAGACTGTTAATGTAGACCTAAGCTGCCTATACTCTTTAGATTGTTGTCAAGCACTTAATCCTCCCAACTCAGAGTTTGCATATTTTTCCATTGGGGCAAAGGGAATAATCCACAGCAGAGGCCTGTTAACTGCAGGAACAATATGCCCAATACTTCTTTATTAGTAAGTTGGCAGACAACAAAATGCCTTTTTTTTTTTTTACCTTTTCTCATGGCTCAGAATCCCCTGAGGTGTGTGATCAGCTGCATTTTCAAATAAACATGAATTTGCGATACTCTGTCACAAAATGTCTAACCTATAGGTTTCTATGTGTGGCCACCCAGTGGTGGTGTTGTGTGTTGCAGCCCGTAAAGAGTTTTGCAAGTAGTTTGTGATTGTAGCAAATGGTTTTTTGGCAGAACTTGGAGCCTTCAATGACGTTCCAATTACAGAGGTTATCCACCTTCAAATATTGATGGCTTATCCATAAATATTAGGTCTGTGAGGGTCGCCTGCAGATTAATTTTCCCAGGACAGAACGGGTCCTGTTAATGTTTATATGCTGCAGGCTGAGCTGCAAAGTGTAGAGAGCTGCAAAGTGGAGAGGGCTGCAAAGTGGAGAGGGCTGCAAAGTGGAGAGAGCTGCAAAGTGTAGAGAGCTGCAAAGTGTAGAGGGCTGCAAAGTGTAGAGGGCTGCAAAGTGTAGAGGGCTGCAAAGTGTAGAGGGCTGCAAAGTGGAGAGAGCTGCAAAGTGGAGAGAGCTGCAAAGTGGAGAGAGCTGCAAAGTGGAGAGGGCTGCAAAGTGGAGAGGGCTGCAAAGTGGAGAGGGCTGCAAAGTGGAGAGGGCTGCAAGGTGTAGAAAGCTGCAAAGTGTAGAGAGATGCAAAGTGTAGAGAGCTGCAAAGTGTAGAGGGCTGCAAAGTGTAGAGGGCTGCAAAGTGTAGAGGGCTGCAAAGTGTAGAGGGCTGCAAAGTGGAGAGAGCTGCAAAGTGGAGAGAGCTGCAAAGTGGAGAGAGCTGCAAAGTGTAGAGAGATGCAAAGTGTAGAGAGCTGCAAAGTGTAGAGAGCTGCAAAGTGTAGAGAGCTGCAAAGTGTAGAGAGATGCAAAGTATACAAAGCTGCAAAGTAGAGTGGGCTGCAAAGTGTAGAAAGCTGTAAAGTGTAGAGAGATGCAAAGTGTAGAGAGCTGCAAAGTGTAGAGAGCTGCAAAGTGTAGAGGGCTGCAAAGTGTAGAGAGATGCAAAGTGTAGAGAGATGCAAAGTATACAAAGCTGCAAAGTATACAAAGCTGCAAAGTAGAGTGGGCTGCAAAGTGTAGAAAGCTGTAAAGTGGAGAGAGCTGAAAAGTGGAGAGAGCTGAAAAGTGGAGAGAGCTGAAAAGTGGAGAGAGCTGCAAAGTGGAGAGGGCTGCAAAGTGTAGAGGGCTGCAAAGTGTAGAGGGCTGCAAAGTGGAGAGAGCTGCAAAGTGGAGAGAGCTGCAAAGTGGAGAGAGCTGCAAAGTGGAGAGGGCTGCAAGGTGTAGAAAGCTGCAAAGTGTAGAGAGATGCAAAGTGTAGAGAGATGCAAAGTGTAGAGAGATGCAAAGTGTAGAGAGATGCAAAGTATACAAAGCTGCAAAGTGGAGAGGGCTGCAAAGTGTAGAAAGCTGTAAAGTGGAGAGAGCTGAAAAGTGGAGAGAGCTGCAAAGTGTAGAGAGATGCAAAGTGGAGAGGGCTGCAAAGTGTAGAAAGCTGCAAAGTGTAGAAAGCTGAAAAGTGGAGAGAGCTGAAAAGTGGAGAGTGCTGAAAAGTGGAGAGAGCTGAAAAGTGGAGAGAGCTGAAAAGTGGAGAGAGCTGCAAAGTGGAGAGAGCTGCAAAGTGGAGAGAGCTGCAAAGTGGAGAGAGCTGCAAAGTGGAGAGAGCTGAAAAGTGGAGAGAGCTGAAAAGTGGAGAGAGCTGAAAAGTGGAGAGAGCTGAAAAGTGGAGAGAGCTGCAAAGTGGAGAGAGCTGCAAAGTGGAGAGGGCTGCAAAGTGTAGAGGGCTGCAAAGTGTAGAGGGCTGCAAAGTGGAGAGAGCTGCAAAGTGGAGAGAGCTGAAAAGTGGAGAGGGCTGCAAGGTGTAGAAAGCTGCAAAGTGTAGAGAGATGCAAAGTGTAGAGAGATGCAAAGTGTAGAGAGATGCAAAGTGTAGAGAGATGCAAAGTGTAGAGAGATGCAAAGTGTAGAGAGATGCAAAGTATACAAAGCTGCAAAGTGGAGAGGGCTGCAAAGTGTAGAAAGCTGTAAAGTGGAGAGAGCTGAAAAGTGGAGAGAGCTGAAAAGTGGAGAGAGCTGCAAAGTGTAGAAAGCTGCAAAGTGTAGAAAGCTGAAAAGTGGAGAGAGCTGAAAAGTGGAGAGAGCTGAAAAGTGGAGAGAGCTGAAAAGTGGAGAGAGCTGAAAAGTGGAGAGTGCTGAAAAGTGGAGAGTGCTGAAAAGTGGAGAGTGCTGAAAAGTGGAGAGTGCTGAAAAGTGGAGAGAGCTGAAAAGTGGAGAGAGCTGAAAAGTGGAGAGAGCTGAAAAGTGGAGAGAGCTGCAAAGTGTAGAGAGCTGAAAAGTGGAGAGAGCTGAAAAGTGGAGAGAGCTGAAAAGTGGAGAGAGCTGAAAAGTGGAGAGAGCTGCAAAGTGGAAAGAGCTGCAAAGTGGAAAGAGCTGCAAAGTGAAGAGGGCTGCAAAGTGGAGAGAGCTGCAAAGTGGAGAGAGTTGCCGCTACATTTTGTATGGGAAGTGAGCAGCCTGTAAACATAACCAGGAGCCACACTGTGCTGGAACAGCTGATCTGCAGGGGCCCTGGCTGTTAGACCCTCTCAAATCTAATATTGATTAGATACCTTAATTATACGCCATCTATATTAGAAAGTGGGTAATTTCTTTAGGGTAAGGGTGGACACATCTGTAATTTGTCTATCACCCTTTCTTCTAAAATGCTCACCAAGCAGGTGTTTGAGTGTCCTCCTACCTTTGGTCCTATAGTGTAAGTACATCACAAATGTTACAGTAATTGCGGCTTTTCCACATTCACGGAAATGAGCAGATATAAGGGGTTTGTTGCTGAACATTGCTGCTCGAGAACATTTTCCAAGATTGACATATTGGCCCATTAATAAGAAATCTTAAAATAAATCTGACATACAAATATTTGGAAATAATGACACCTGCACAGTCGCCTCTTATTTACGGGAATTATAATGGTGAAGGGACTTGTGATTGCCGGGCTGATGATTGCTTTTTTTTTTCAGCCGCGAGGGAGAAAAAAAATAATTATTTTCAAGTAGAAAATAAGCCTATCAGTATAATGATAGGTCGCTTGTAAAGCAGCGAGCCAAGAGCTCCTATAAAGACAGGTTTTCAATCTGCGAATATGTACCTTCCATGAGGACTACTGAAGTAACGCTTCAAGAACAAACAATGTCAGCATTTATGCCAACTATTCTGTAGGTAAGTGTCGAAAAATGTGGCGGCGCTTATCGAAACTCGCTCATGTTGGGCGCCAAGCAGTGCACATCAGTCTTCTGTTAAGGGAAATGGATGTAGATTCTGATTGGGCCAATTCAACATGTTGGGCTCTGTTTACACTGTTATTTTTGCTACAATGCAAATGAAAAACATCACTTGAAACTCAGCAGAGGTGCTCAATGCCAAGCAGCACCTGTAAAGGCAAATTAGATCATGATATAACATCGACACCAGAATGTACAGCTTAGCTGATAAAAATAAATGGGAATGCTTTATTCCAAATGAAAGGCTGGAAAAACAGGATTGTTCAAAGGACGGCATAGAGGTGACCGAATTCACTGTACATGCATGTAAATATCCAGGTCAGAAATAGCCAAACTGCTTTGGCACCAGATGGGTTTGACCGGAATATCCTAAATTGTTTGGTCCTTAACAAAACTAGGGGGTTGTCTCGGACAAACTAAAATGGCCGGCGTAACATGCATTGTGGTAAATTATTATACTCTGAGGTGTCTTCAGACCCCAGAGTTTCATAGGTAGAGTCTATTTCCATTATCAATAAAGGGTTAAAAGGTAAAAAATATAAAAATGTAAGGGCCCGTTCACACGGACACAGAGGGGGCGTATTATGGCGCGTAATCCCCGTCATAATCCGCCGCCTCACAATGGTGGTCTATGTAGACCTCCAGGCTTCTTTTTTCTGTGAGCGGCATGCTGCTGCTCACGGAAAAAAGAAGCGGGCTGCCATTTCTTCAGGCGGATTCCGTGGCTCAGTGAACCGTGGCGTCCGCCTGGCAGCAGCAACCTCTGGGATTGGCCCATTCATTTGAGCCGACTCCGGGGGGGAAAGCCGTGACCACGACAGTCGTGGCAGGCGGGTTTTGACCCGAGAGTGATGCGGCTCCCCGCGTCAATCTCGGTGCCAAAACCCGCTATACCGCCCCCCATGTGAACTAGCCCTAAAGGTCACAGACACTTCATTATAGAAAATAATGCCACAATGTTACAGGGCTTGGAATTATCTCTGGGTTCCCACCTGCGCCTGGATTCTGTTTGGGTAGTCCGTCCCCCATTACGCTTGAAAAGTGAAAAGAGAATTTCTGCAAGGAGGACTTTTCTTTCAGTACTTTTTGGGCGGAAACCAGGCAGACTCCATTATAGTCTATTGTTTAAGTGGATTGGGTTTCTGTTTTTCAGGTCCTCCAGCGGACCTAAAGGAGAGAAACCAGGCGTAGTTGTGAACCTAGAGTTAGACAATCAGCAGTACTATTAGAATGGAGAAGGTTAGAAGACTGCGCTGATCTCCACTAGTCACACATTCTTCCTTGGCCGACATCCCGTTCAGCACTTCACACAACAAGCAGGATTTCAGCCAAGACCAGTGTGACCGGTCACCAATGCGGCCCCGCCCCAATGACTAATGTACAATAGTGTTATAACTCCACTTTCTCCATCCTAATAAAACTTCTAATACTCCCAAGGCCATGTCTAAAAAGGAAATAATTGATGACATGATGCTACAGGGCATGTTAACAGTGATATGTCTGCTGACAGGTTCCCTATAAAAAAACATAGAAATGATGGATTTAATAGGATTCCGAGAATTTATCTAAACATTCTCTTAAAGGCCCCACACACCTTAAAGCAAAGTCACCTAAACTACCTGATTTTAGCAGGACCAGCTACCCAAACGACAAAGAGCACAACACTAGAATGAACCTAGTGTCCGCTGAGGCATACTTATACATATACAGGAGAGTATGAGGACTGACAGCTATTAAAGGTGTATGTCAGCTTAAAATCCCATGTCCACGACTGAGTGTGCCAGCCGAAGAAAAGGGAGCAATTTCAGAGTGACATCCGAGTGCCTTCTGTGATGTATTCACTTCTATGGGGCTTCCGATTAGTTCCGTTCCGATGACACGGAGCAGGATAGGTCCTATTCTATAGTCAACGGAGCTTCGAAACGCCCCCTCAGGAAAGACTCGGTCTGTACACTTGGTCATGTGCATTAGTGCAAAGAGTCAGAAAGAATATTCTCCAACTCCTCTTCCCAAGTGAAAATTGTGAAAAAATTGTCTTATTCAACCTTTGCAAATAAGGTAGCTGATATGAATTAGAAGACTGTCGACAGAACTAGCCAACCATGTACTGTGTGTGTGTGGGCGGGGGGTGTCTTCCAACTCTCCCTTGATGCAGATTTTTATTATTTATTTTTAAGACCTTTAAACTGTGCCATAAATATACCCAGTGCATGAAAAAAGTGGGAAGTGCCACTAAAAAAAACATGTAAAGGATATGTCTGCTTGGTAATCCATCTCAAAGAGAATGGGCTCCCGACACTCCACTCCCAAGACCAATGGACCAAAAGATACCAAGCAGCCAAGGGCTACAACTTCCTCCTGCCAGAGCAGGGAGGCCACTCTGCTTGGTTTCCTCAAGGGCTACCACCCCAAGAGTAAACCTAGAGCCTAGGACTGTGTCCACCTCCACAGAAGCAGAGGTGAACCAAAAACCCAGGGAGGAAGGAACCTAATGGCCACACCATCCTACCCCTAGACGTCGGGAGGGACCTTTAAAGGTTATCCGCACCCCTTCATCCTAAGACTACACAAAACAGTGACAAAAGTGAGGAAAACAGTGATTACATACAAAAAATAAGTGTATAGAGTGCCAGTGAAGGCACGGTCTATCCGCTGGATCTATAAAAATTACCCATGCTGCATAAACCAGGCATAACGGTGGGTGCTCTGGAAGTGTAAAAGTGCAGTGCAATGTGCCGTCACTCAGTGGGCTCCCACCCCCCAGTGAGTTCAGGCATCCTGGGAGCCACATAACCCCCAAAGTACTAGCAGAAGTCTCCAAAGTGCCTCCTGATCTTTTGGCCTCAATCCTCAGGGGTTGTCAATCTCTGGTGTGGTTTACTGCCCACCATCATGGCTTTCTGTTGACTCCACCAATGGGGTTGCCACCCCCACCAGCAGAGCCAATTTCTAACCACTCCAGCAAAGAAGCTAATCCAACAAGTGGTTCTCTGTTCCCATCTCCCCAGCTTTCATAGCCAGTTCCCCCAGCAGAGCCTGTCCTACCTCCCAGATAGGAACCTGTATTCACTGGTTCTGATAAGAACAGATTCTACACTTGATCTTAGCCAAAAGGTCGAGAACTCTCTCTTATGGCAGATGTTGGGGGAGATTAAGATTTGCACTACTGGACATACACTGCCTAATCCTGTTGTTCCAGTGTTCCCAGTACACACCACTGTTCGGCCAAGCTAAGGGGAACTAGGGGGGTGGGGGGAGCTGTCGGCCAAGAGATTGGGGCACATGGCCAGCGCAACAGTAAATGAGCAAACTGTTCCCATTAAAGGAAATGAGTTCCTTAGAATAGTCTCTGGAAGTTATTCAAATTTGGTAGAGAAATGCGTCAGGTGCCCAGTGGTCTGACTATAGTGTTATTTTTTTAATGCAGCCCATGAGACTTCCATTATTAGGTTTCAGTATTACCAATGTGAGAAATCATCAGAAAATGTGACCATATTTCTAATACAAAAAGGAAATAGTAATTGCTTACTTAGCCAGTATTCAACTTTGCACCCTTAAGATTCTGGATCAGATGATTCTGGGAATGTTTTGAGAAAAACTAGGTTTCAAGCAATCAGTTTTTTGCTATAAATGTAAAAATAAGCATATAGAGTTCTATTTCTGTACTTTCCATCAATTATTGTAAGATATGTTTTAGAGGAATAGCTTTACCATATAGGGTTTCCTTTAAAGACTCTCATACAAATATATAGAATCTGACCCTAAGCTTAACCCTACACCATAAAAACACAAAAATATGAAAAAATAGCTATTCTAAATGAATGCCACTACACGTCTTCCCCGGGGACATCATGTTATTCCTAGACTTCAAAGGGACCTTAACTATAGGTCTCATCTGTGAATAAAGATTAAGAGGAGCCCATCCTGATAAGACCCTTTGAAGTCTTGGTAAAAAAAAAAAAAACACTTTGTGATGTTTCATTAAACTCCCAGAATCTGCACAGACTTCTGCTGCAACTCATCAATAAGACACCAAATGACCGGAAAATAAACAAAAACATGAACAGGATACTACCGCCTCCGAACACCCCAGCACCAGGATAGCACTGAAACAGTAACAGAAGATCTTGGCGATCGCTGCGGGATCGGTCATATCACTTCTACTATTGGCTAGTGTGGCTTAGGGGTAGAAAATGGAGACTTCACAATAGTAAATGGTTTTATTGGACTACCAAGGTGTATGGGATACAATTAACCCCTTGATCAGGTGATGAACAGGGTAGAATTGATTGAGGTACAATCAATCAGAGGATTAATTTTACCCCGTGACGTGTTGTCACAATCACACCGATAAAGTTTTCTGATCTCATCTTACTCCTGGACAGCACTTCCAACACCACGTCCGCTTGCCCTATTGGAATCCATCCACAGCGCCATCTATAGGAAAACCAGGGGACAGCAGCAGCTCTAATCTGATTCACTACATGACTTTACTAGAGTTGTGCCAATGTTAGCTCAACTCCAAAATATGAGCACGCCAATGGCTATACAACTAGTTCCTCTTTACGTTTTTTACATAATACTACCTGTGCGCCACTTGTCTTATTTATATTACCTAGTATTGACTAAATAAAGACATGATGCTAAAGGAAGCATTTATTGGGTTATTTCACTGAAATTCTGTCTTCCTAACTACATCAGGGAAGACAGGCTTGCACATTCCAGTGAGCGCCCTCTATTGGTTTGCAACACTGAGGCAGCAGCTGACTTCCTAATTACATCATGGAAGACAGATTTGCATATTCTTCCCATGGTCCCTTGCGAAGTGGAGTGCTAAAGGCTTAAGTCTCCACACACCTATATGGTGGTCTCTCCACAAGGAGTGACAATATCCCCTTAGATAAAGACATACATAGATCTCCTCCCCTACATCTCTCCAACATACTAGTCACACACCAGTAATTGAGAGTCATGTAATGTTTTTGTATTGACCTATATGTATTTATACTGAGTTTTTAGGTCACCTCTCAGTCACGTTATTCCAACTCATATATTAGCATATTGTGAATTCAAATTAAATAGCCTGCTGTGGGAAATGAAGAAAGTAACATTGGTTTTTACCTGCAATGAACGGACTATAGCCCTGGGGCACATAACGGGAGAGCTGACCGTGCGCTGAATTCAGCGCCCTGTCGGCTTTCTAGTGGTGTAAAAAAACACGTGTGCTTGAGGACATGAAAGGTCCTGCAGTCCTGACCACCTGCCCCAAATCAACTGGCCACAGGGCTAGGGAAGGATCCGGAATAGCTTCAATGTTCAGTGCAGGACAATTTGTAGTATGGCAGCATCTCCCCATTAAAGGGGTTATCCAGGAATATTATATCGATCACTTTGGCTGAGAACACGTCCTAAGATGAACACGTCCTGAGATGAACACGTCCTGAGATGAACACGTCCTGAGATGAACACGTCCTGAGATGAACACGTCCTGAGATGAACATGTCCTGCCCAGACAGGAGAGTGGTTGACAATGTGATCTTCACCTGAATTCAGTATATGGAAAATATTATTTAATATATAGTTGTCAGCCACAGCAAAGACTCCATGATGTTTGTTGTTAAGGCATCGCTTGAGATGTCTCCCAAGTCGTCTTATTTGTGGGGCCGCAAGTCTTGGCATAGGATATGCTTATTAAGTAGATAAGAGCCCTGGAGGTGTCTATGCCAGGCGCACTTTGTAGAAGCAATGGAAAGTTACACTAAATACACTTGCCTGGGTCCTTTAAATGGCACTAAACAAATTCTGTGCTGTGCTCATAGAATCTATAGTATGAACAACAGCCAAGTAAACAGTCCCCTGATGTCATCTTGGAGCCAAGAGCAAGTCTCGCTGTGACCGGCAGCAGTCACTAAATAAGCTCTAATGGCTTCATCAATGACAGCCTCAGGAAAACGCGTCTCCGTGCTCTACAAACCACAGGCAAAAGTGCCTGCCAAATGTGCTTTTAGAAACTTCGGATTTTTTCCCGCAAGGCTTTCACTGCTTTCCTCATTAGCAAAGAATAATCCATCTATAGACAATATTCATACGTGTTGCTTTACAGCGCCTTTATAGTCTCTTTACCGCCACATCGGAGCTGTACTAGGCCTATATTATTTATTAGCGGGGGCAAATTGCTCTAAGGTGCCAATGATGATGGCAGGTTCTTGGACTGAGGGGGATCAGATGACTTAGCTGCGCCAACAGGGATCAGTAAGGAGCGGCCGCATATGCTTAATGTTCATTAGCAAACGCTGCACACTTGGATTCAGCCCTAAGGTTTGGCACTTTGGGGAGAAGAAGGCATCAAGGCATTTAGTGGAACTATATTACAAGAGCCAGTGTGGAGACGCAGAATATAATACTAGTGCTAAAGCCTGCTTTGTGGCCAGATAGGATGAGATTGCTAGAACATAAGAGAGTCTCTATTGTGGGAAGAAAAAACAGCTCTGTACAGTAGGCTGGTGTAGATGTCACACCATAAACCACACTATGATCATAGCCACACACACCATACCGCAAGTGGCTTACTGTGTACAAGCTACTCACACACTGGACACATCATACCCACAGGATACTCACACAATGGACACACATCATACCCACAGGATATTCACACAATGGATACGCCATACCCACAGGATACTAACACACTGGACACATCATACCCACAGAAAACTCACACAATGGACACACATCATACCCACAGGATACTCACTCACTGGATACTCCATACCCACAGGATACTAACACACTGGATACTACATACCCACCGGATACTAACAAACTGGACACATCATACCCACAGAAAACTCACTCACTGGACACATCATACCCACAGGATACTCACACACCAGATCCACAAGACACTCACACATTGGACACATCATACCCACAAGATACTCACACACTGTATACACATCATACCCACAAGATATTCACACACCAGACACACACCATACCCACAGGATACTCACACAATGGACACACACCATACCCACAGGATACTAACACACTGGATTCTCCATACCCACAGGATACTCACTCACTGGACACATCATACCCACAGGATACTCACACACCAGATCCACAAGACACTCACACATTGGACACATCATACCCACAAGATACTCACACACTGTATACACATCATACCCACAAGATATTCACACACCAGACACACACCATACCCACAGGATACTCACACAATGGACACACACCATACCCACAGGATACTAACACACTGGATTCTCCATACCCACAGGATACTCACTCACTGGACACATCATACCCACAGGATACTCACACACCAGACACACACCATACTCACAGGAGTCTTACTGTGCACAGACTACTCACACACTGGACATACACCATATCCACAAGGCACTTGCTGTGTGCAGGCTACTCATACACAGGACACACATTGTACCCACAGGACACTCACACACCAGACATACACCATACCCACAGGACATGGCACAGGCTACTCAAACTGGACATATACCACATCTACCATTAATGCACCAGACACATGCCAATCATGCAACTAATACACAAAACACAATCTGCACACAGCACTAACACATTAGACACATCATGCACAAGCCACTGACATCACTAACACTCCGAGCACATTTCACTAACACACTGGACACATACTGCACACTCACCACAGATGACATGTGCTGCACCTATCATTAACACACTGGACACACACACCATACAACAACTAACACACACCACTCAGATTACACATGGTGCATGTCTAACATGGACACACACCACGTCTCTAATACAGTGGACGTATGATACACATCCCACCGACATAATAGACACATGCGACACACACAGTTAACACAAAACACATGCCACATACTGTATGCTACACAAAAGGTAATAGCACAGAGTGCTTTTTTTTTTTTACTCATAAACTACATATATCCATACACTGTTATCGCTACACATCTATGGCTTGTACTTCAAATATACATAAAAAAAACCATCCAAGTCATACTGCTAAAGTCGCCCGCTTTCTTTTATATACTACTGAACCTTGGAAATCAAAATCCTGCCAGATTCGGCCTTCACCCTTTCACTATTCGTTGTGTACCTGCTGAACCCAGCCCTTTATTATATTAATCTTTACCCATTTCTGCTTCTACTGGGCCCCATCCATCCATCCGTTAGGGTTCCTATGCAGCTAAACCAATTGGTTAGAGCACCCCTATACTCGGTCTATATGTGGTTTCACAGTGAGACCATGCAGCTGCATCCCCCTCCTCCCTCTTTAGCATTTTTACTGGATAGATCTTTTGGTATGTAGGAAAGTTTCCAAATATCTATATATAAAAGAGGGTCACTGGAAGGTGAAGTAGTAACAACTAGACATTTCTTACTTGTACAGGTTTCCTCCTGCACCGATTTCTACGAATGCAGGCCTTATTATCAGAAAACATTCCCACCACTGAATACTGATGGGCCGGTGCCTTGTATTTTTATATGATAGATTGTTATGCATGCAGAGCAGTGTACCCATCTGAACATGAGCCAAGGAGACATGCCAGATGTCACACTCATCACGTATTGGTGGCCATAGCATTTGTCCATTAGGGGACTGCATATACTGTAGACCTTATGGAGTAGGCGATAATATTAGTTTAACATTTGTATAAAAAACATACAGAAGCTATGATTTTTATTCATGAATGTCCAGAAAAATTCCACATTCCAGTAGCCAATAACCTTTGCGAAGGTACATGCCGTAACCAATATCTGAAAACTAGTATTGAAAAACACATAGCATCATATTTTACAGAATATTATAGTAATACCATTTCCTATGTAACCTCACATGGTGGATCCAGCAGGTTTCCCGCAGGTTAAGAGCTTTTTCCTTATAACGTGTATTACAGATAATATGCAAAACATCTGAAGAATGAAAATCTTATAAACCTAACCCAAGTCATTACCATGAAGAACGAGGAGCTGAAATTATAATCTACATTTCAAAGTCCCTACATATAAGAGAGACTGAGGTTTTATTATAACCGATGTCCGATCCCAGACAGATATATCTACCTGAAGAAGCAGATACTGCCTCAGACCGGCCCCATGAAGCTAAATGCTAAATCGCCTAGGACCTTTAGGCCCCTCATACCATATACGTCGCAATTTTCCAGCTGCGTTTTGCAATACCTGCAAAGTGGATGGGATTCTGGCTAATCCCATCCACACATCTGCAGTGGACATGCTGCGATTTCAAAAACCGTTGCGTTTTTGTAAATCGCAGTATGTCAATTATACCTACGGAAACGCTGGGTAGTTTCCATATTTATGCAGAAAGTCCACAGGTGAAAACTCTGCAGACTTTTTGTGAAAAGCAATGCGGGAAAAACCACAACGCGTTTCATTTCCGCCACAGTTTTTCCAGCAGCGCTTTTTGGCTACGGCTCACTACATGGGACCTGGGCCTTAGAAGGGGCTTTTACCCTATAATATGTATCTCTAGATGTTCTGCACAGTAACTTAGGTCATGACACATGTCACAAGGCCAAAGATAGCAGTGCAGATTGCAGAACTTCCTTACAAGTAATGAAAGTGAATCCAGTTGTGTTGCAATTCACAAACTGCTGCAAAATTAGGTTTCTTATCACCCCCTTCACGGCCACAGCTCAACAGTTATCTTTGTCAATATGAAATGTGCTGTGGGCTAAGTCGATGTAGTACTGGCCTATAGGTGTATAATTAGATGTGAGCGAACAGTAAAATGTTCGAGGTTCAATATTCGTTTCGAGTAGCCCCTCAATATTCAACTACTCGATTCGAATATTGAACCCTATTATAGTCTATGGGGGAAAATGCTCGTTTCAGGGGTAGGCAACATTCAATCAAATTATACTTACCAAGTCCACGAGTGAGGGTCGGGCTGGATCCTCCGAGAAGTCTTCCCCGCGCACTACAAGCGGACATGCGCAGTCGGCTCTGCCCAGGCCCGATGCCTGGCAGAGTGAATTCAGAGCCGGAAGACGCCGCAGGGAAGCTGCACGGAGAAGACTTCTAAAGGTAGGAGAAGAACCAGCGTTGATTGGCCGACTGTATAGCAGAGCTTTCTAGAGTATTGTTGTTTACAGCTGCATTACATTAATGTTGTATGATGTAATTACCAATAGGATACACGTTTCTCATTAGTGCCATGAATTGGCGCTATTCTAATTTCTCATCGTATACTGCAACATAATTGGGATTTTGTCCAATGCGTGTTCCCCTTTGTGGGCCTCCAGCAGCTGTCTAAGGGGAAACCTGGTAGTAAGTGTTCCATTTCTCTGCAGTGCCACCAGTGGAGAAATTAAGCATTACATTATGTCCACTCCAATCACTGCATTGTTTGTGTAACAGAGGGCAGTAAAGGTCATCATAGATGCTCCTGGATCAAACTGTGTTTTACCCTTGTGAATCAATGCCTCCGTTGCAGAGATATTACCTTTTTAATATGCAAATGAGCTTTTTGGAGCAATGAGGGTGTGGACACTTCCTTCTTTGGATCAATGGCAACATCCTTATTTCCACTATCAGAGGTGTATCTATTATAGCCCCCTTGTAAATTGATTATATTTCTGAAATATTGGCATTTGTGTTTATATGCACATGGGCGCTTTGGAGCAATGAGGACGTTGTTGCTTCAAAGAGCTCATCTGCATATTAACAAAAATGGCAAAATCTAAGCAACAGGGGCAGCGATTCACAAGGGGAAAACACTCTGATTCAGGTGACCCTAACCTATCTATCTGCAGGGCTGGGGTGACATGCTGGTTCTGGTGACACTAACCTATCTATCTGCAGGGCTGGGGTGATATGCTGGTTCTGGTGACACTAACCTATCTATCTGCAGGGCTGGGGTGATATGCTGGTTCTGGTGACACTAACCTATCTATCTGCAGGGCTGGGGTGATATGCTGGTTCTGGTGACACTAACCTATCTATCTGCAGGGCTGGGTTGATGTACTGGTTCTGGTGACAGTAACCTATCTATCTGCAGGGCTGGGGTGATATGCTGGTTCTGGAGACACTAACCTATCTATCTGCAGGACTGGGGTGATATGCTGGTTCTGGTGACAGTAACCTATCTATCTGCAGGGCTGGGGTGATATGCTGGTTCTGGTGACACTAACCTATCTATCTGCAGGGCTGGGGTGATATGCTGGTTCTGGAGACACTAACCTATCTATCTGCAGGACTGGGGTGATATGCTGGTTCTGGTGACACTAACCTATCTATCTGCAGGGCTGGGTTGATGTATTGGTTCTGGTGACACTAATCTATCTATCTGCAGGGCTGGGTTGATATACTGGGGTCTGGTGACAATAACCTATCTATCTGCAGGGCTGGGGTGATATGCTTATTCTGGTGACACTAACCTATCTATCTGCAGGGTTGGGTTGATGTGCTGGTTCTGGTGACAGACTCCCTTTAAGGCAGACTGGTTGCCAGTGATAAACCATTGCCCTAGCCTTTTACATGATACTGATGGACAGGGTGACTCAAATTATTCAGGATATCAGATGAAAGCCAAACCAGCACCAAGCCAGGGCAACAGGACCTGGCTCTTATAATACAGTCTCACTGCTGTAATAAACTGTAACAAAGATCATAAAAATCCATGTACATATTAGTAATGATACTGCTGAGCAAAGTTATTAGACATAAAAACCATATTACCTAATGGAAACCATTCTTCACTACCTAATATTAAAGCCAACGCTGGTGACACAACATTCAGCCAGTGAGAAACCAGTAAAGGTCAAGATACAAAAGCAGCAATGTAAGATAACATAAGCCATCATACAACATATTATCCTCCGCACACAAAGCAAGTGATTGACTTCTTGCCCCAAACCACAGCTATATAGACGTCATAGGGAGCAGCGGCTTTAGTACAAAATGCAATGAACTCTTAAAAGGACAAATAAGCCTGGTAGCAATAGGAAACACCCTGCCTATAGGCGGAGGAATAACCTATATTACATCACCTACACGACGTTATAAGCCTTATTATAAGAAATAACATGTTATTGCAACTTGTAATGAATGAATGCAATATCAGATCAACATACGGCCTCAGACTGGATGACCAAGGAGCCTGTGAAGGCCCAGGTAAGCCCCTTAAGTGATAAATTGGGCTGCTCCAAATTTGGCCCCCTTGCTTTTACCCCCAAAATACTGTTCCGTTTTGCATTGTCATCCCGATCACGTTGCTCATTGCAGTATACTAAGTACCTACCCAAGCACCCCCAGCCAATAACCCTGCAACTGCCAAAAATGCAAAAATGGGGGACCCTATTGCACAATACCCATAATCACTGGTGCAGTAGTCATCACTCTGAGAACTGTTGCCCTGTGGACGGGATGGTTCAGAAGAAGCACAAAAAAACCCAAAAAAAAACGGGGGCGTAACAACCGGACTCACAGGGGAAAGGGGTCTGCTGTACCGGTATCAAAGTCATCATCTTGCTCTCTACATAACGCACAGCATTGTGCATGCTACTAGTGAAGAGAGCCAGCACTTGCCTGTAAGCATGAGGGGTAAGTGAGCCGCCAAGACAGTGCTGGGGCCCGATACAGCTTCAGTTACACACTTGTAACTTGCATCGGGACACAGATATTGAGTGTATTCGCGTTCTCACAGGACCAGAACATAGCTGGACCCCTGTGCCCTGGGCTTTATTGGTGTCTAGTAGTGATGAGCAAGTAGTATTTGATCGAATACCTCGCCGGCATAGGAATGCGTGTAAGCGGCCGAACACCAAGGGGTTAAACGTTTTGAATATTCGATGCGTTTAACCCCATGGTGTTCGGCCAATTACACGCGTTCCTGGCGAGGTATTCGATCGAAATACTACTCGCTCATCACTAGAGTCTAAATGTGATGGTGACCTCCTAGTGGAATATGAGGGGTGCATGGTGCTTGCTTAGTGCCGCTCTGGTCTGGGTGCAGCACAGATGGGCAGATGGGAAGGTGAGGGCCACTAGGGCACTAAGGGCACAGTGTATAGTATCAAGTGGAGAGAGGCTTTATATACTATAAAGGTAGTTGTTACATACAGTAACTTATAGGGGGGCAGTGTATAATATGAAGAGGACTGGGGTGTGATGATCATGGCCTCGCGGGGAGAACCTGATCTAAGATTTGTCCTAGGGCCAGCTATGACACTGTTGGTAATCGACTCAGGGGCTGTGAGAGATCATCTGATCAACCATACTGAAAGGGAATGAATCATGTTATTAAATAGACGTCCTTCGCATATTGTCTGCATAGACAGTGCGGCAGGGTGTGAGCGCTATATGGCAGCTGCAATAAAAGGGAGCACAAAAATAGAAATTATTAATATAATAGTCTCTCATAAATGTGAATGATATGTATTGAATGCTTTATCTATTTGATACAGCTTCAATAATACTATGACATTTCTATGGTCACTAGGGCATAACCGTATTTCGATCTCCCATGAGCTAGTAGGAGATCACTGGATCAGGTCTAGTTATGGATGCCTCCCAACCCCAGGGTGCAGTCTTGATTAGGTTTCAAGTAAAATAACCTTATATATTTGGGTGGTTTCACATATTTTACTAATGCTGTACATACTAAAATATGTCACCTGTCAGAAATGATTTACTAGATCTGAGCCTCATATCCAGCTTTACCAACACTCCCTGCGACTGATCTTCCGCCATTTGTATTATGTCTCTGTTATATACATACTTCCAATGTAGGCACATATAGGGTATATGGCATACAGGGGATGTGGTGTCGTAGCTGTGATGCTCTTACAGCTTCTATGGGAAAGGTATGGGCTACCTTCCAGATGGGTATTGACCAGGACCTTGGACATTCACATACAAGTACTTAAAACTCACTTCAAATGATTTTCAGGGTCCGCGCCTTGTTCTTTTTAAATCCATGTTGCACTCGATGTCAATGTGTTATACTGTAGACACAAAGAAAACGGAGCTAAATATGGAGAATCAAATTCTGTATAGAGACAACCTAATACACAACCACATATCATCACCCATAAACAGAAGTCCGAGAGTCACTTTTCTATGAGTTTGTTTCGTGAATAACTGGGCGACAACCTGCACTGCCGCCATTATAGATCTGACGGGGTTGTCACTGCATAACACGCTATTATCTCAGTCTTATTGAAACAACGTGTCTCTTTGGCCAAGGATTTATTGGACTGTATTACATATATGGGTTCTGCCAGATTCTGCCAGTCACCCTTCAGCAGAATAAAAGCATGCTGGCTGTTTTTGGCGTTGCTTTTGGCATGTGTCACTCCTCTTATCTCTAACTGAGTGCCAGTCTGACTTCAAGGGTAAAATGATTAGATAATCTGGATTTTATCCTATATCATTGGCTTGCAGCGCCAGGGTAATAAGTCTGCCAAGTACATATTCTATTATAAAGAAGAGCATGTCAGTTTATCTGAGCCGAGCATGCATGTGAATGGTACAGTCCGGGCCAGTAGCTTTTAGCAGATTAAGATGGGGGCACGTCTGTTGATCTCCGTCCATTGACCGTATTCCTAGAGTAACATTTCATGCATGCTTATCATGGGTTTGGCTGCATAAGCCTCTCATCCATATTTATATACTGTCGGTGGATTTCTCAGAAATGTGAACGTTACCTCTCGGGCCAGAACTGGCTGGGTGGTCACTCCCTATAGTATTGCAGAACACTTGGTTAAGTTTATCTTTGCAGACACTCACATTGCAGTATTATTTGTACACACTTGGAGAGGTTGTGTAACTCTATGCACTTCCCACTTTGTACAAATTCCTGTGTAAGGTGGTAGACGTGTACGTGTACAATGTAGTATGACCATCATGATGGACCCCGTGCTAACTTTGCTTCCTGTGCACTTCCTCTCAAGGATCCAAGCTCTAGCCCTGAAGTACAATGCTTGACGTTCTGCCATCGGTCACAGAAATGTTTCTGAAAGGTCTGGAGATGTGTGAGATAAGGTAGTTATCATGTAAGGCCCGGTTCACTTTTTTGTTTGGGGAATCACCAGAATGGAAACCTATCCACATAAAATAGCGGTTACCTAAGGAAACCCGCGGACCCCATAGACTATAATGGGGTCCGTGTGGTCTCCGCAAGAAGAATGCAGAGAGAAAAGTGCTGGGGTGGGGTCTTCTGGGCTAAGGATAATATTGGTGGGGTCCAACAAGTGAAACTCCTTCTAATCAGCTGTCTCCAGCAGTGACACAGAGAATGGAGCAGGAAACTGACTTCACTGTTCTGTGTGTAGTGGCTGGACAGAGTCTAACTTGGCTGACTTACTCCAAGGATAGGTCATCAATATTTTTAGCTTGGAAAACCCCTTCAAGTCCAACGAACCTGAGCTGATACTATTACCAGCGGTGTGTAGTCAACGCCTCAGACCGCTCACTAGTGCTGCTAGCCAACAGGAAGATAAAGCACCTATTCAGACGGCGGTGATAAAAAGGAATATTTATTTGGAACCCACATGGATGCCAGCAGAAATTTCCGTAGGTCTGGGGTGTCTGGAGTCGCTCTTCCTCTGCACTGCATCCTATCAATGACTTGATCTCCTCTATTTGCAAGCTCCTGCCTTAGGGCGGTGGTGCTCAATGTAATGTATTCCGTCTGGACCCCCGCCCTTCCTGGATATATCCTCCTTCCACATTTGTACACACTTTGCTGTCCAACAAATATGTCTGATGATTTTGCTTTTTTGTTTCGCTTTGACTGATCTCTTACTTTTCAATTAAATAAATGAAAAATATTGATTATTCACTAAAAAAACACAATATACATAGCAAAAAAACCTCAAACTATAATATACTATTTTCTTAAGTCTGGTTCACATCTGCGTTTGGTTTTCCATTTGGGGAGTCCACTTGTGGACCCCCCTTTCCGAATGGAAACCTATATGCATTAAAAAGCGGTTACCTAAAGAAACACGCAGACCCCATAGACTATAATGGGGTCCATGTGGTTTCTGCATGAAACATGCTGAGAGAAAGGCTATGGGGTCCGCGTGTTTCCTTAGATAACTGCTTTTGAATGCATATAGATTTCCAACCGGGAGGGGGGGACCCAAACGCAGAGTGACCTGGACCGTAATATGGCAGCATAGTTATAACAGCACCAGTATTACCACCACTATTCCTAAGATACAGCTCCTCTCTGTCATAGGGAGAGTCTATTCCAAAAAACAGGTATGTATTCTCAGAAGACAAAGAAGTGGACGAAACATCCAGACAACAAGAGAGAAGGAAGGCTTGAGGCATGCAGTAAGATATTCACATATTATGGGGTGGAATCTAAAGTTTCAAGCCTTCAGGGAAGGGACAAATGTGAAATGTGCTGACATATTGTGACATAAGATGGTGACATTTAAGCAAGAAAAAGCTTGTGTGTGTCGGGATTTGCAAGTACACAATCTGTTATGACAGTAGCGTGAAAGACTCTGAATAAATTTGGTAAATGTGCTTCACATAAAAACCACAAGTCACGTTGGCTAAAGCAATTCAAATCCATTGGGTGTTTATCATGGGAAAAGACCGGGCTGAACAAAAACCTCAGAAGAGACAATGTACAGGGTTTGAGGTCCATTACCACAATGGTAGAATTTGGGGCTCTGAAAAACCTTTATTGAGCACATAAGGGACATGCCCAAAGCAAATGCTTTCTGTGCAATGAGCAGACGCAAAGGCTACGGTCCCTTTTCTTTTTTTTGCAGAGGATACTGTCACTGTCCAATCCTATCTGGACATGTGGATAAGGCCAGAGATAGATGAAGATCTGCCAAATGTGGACTATTAGCAGGATGGAGCCCCGCCACAATTCTATTTACCCCGATCCCCAGACCTAACACTGCAAATTCTCTCTGTGGGGCTACGCTAAGGGGCCACGCACATGGTGGAAAATGAAGAGGAATTCCTCCCCATTTCCTGGCCACTATTTTCCAGCTGTCAGCTTCATGCGTCGGAACATGGATGCAGAACCCCTTATGGAAATGCAGATCTTTTCTGCCGACAGGAAAACAATGCACGTGCTCATCCTGCGACTTTCCCAGATGAATAAACCTAACTAGTGGGCAGTCCCAAGCTGCGGACTCTGCAGCTAAATCAGCTACGGCATCCATGGAAAAATCAAGCAGGACACTTATTTTTCAGTGTCCTGTTGTGAGCTCTGCCTCCCAATGAAAATCCGACACTGATTTGGGGATGGAATGCCCCACCTCAACCATAGGTTCTGAACCACATGAGACAACACATACTGAAACAATTTTATTTTATTATGCTTACTTGTATATCGCCATCATATTCCACAGCGCTTTACAGAAATTGACAGTGCGGTACATATCTGAGAATATGCTGCCATGTGTCTGAACAAACTGGAGTATGTATGCATATATATATATATGTATGTATATGTATGTATATGTATATACACACACACTAGCCTCAGCCCGCGACTTCATCTACATGTTGTTGGCATTGATGATCCGCCTATATTCAGAAAATTGCTGCGATGATCCACCCCCTCCGGCATTTCGGTGGCTGTGTAGCTGTCCTGCTGCTGACCTTGTTCCTCGCGCCATGCCTGTGATTGTTCCAGTATCTCAGCAGCTCGCTGGGATGGCATATAATAAGTGTTGACTTCTGGCTACCTTCATAGCTCTGGTTGTTTTAGAATTTTGCAACAAATTAGATTTTCTTCCCCCCCCCCCCCGCATGTTTCCCATATCAGTGTCTCAGTACTGCCTGGAGCAGATCAGATAATATGCAAATGCTTGTACACAATGGACTCCGTGTTATCTGTGTGTTTACATAGAGAGATAAACAGACCTGGCTATCAGAACCTGAGATAGTGCTGCTGGAGTAACAAACATCCAAACTTTCAGATTTATAATATTAGTAGGATAGGATAGGAGGATAGGATACCTCACACACACATAGAGCGACCCAAAACAGGGTTAAAAAGGACCCTGACCACACCCATACCAGAGAGAAAGGGGCTCAACTCCAGAGGGAGTGCACACAGCAGGAGAGTGCTGCTGGTGGCCTGCAGGAGCAGGTGGACTGGACCAGTTGGAGACAGACAGGAGGTCTGTCCCAAGAAGACTGGTATCCAAAAGGAGTCCAACTCCAGAGAGGGAGTGTTGCTGGTGACCTGCAGGAGCAGGTGGAAGGTGGACCAGTTGGAGACAGACAGGCGGTCTGTCCCAAGAGGACTGGATTCCAGAAAGGACTTTGACCCAGACTGGTGAGAAGAAACCTCAGAGTATCTTGCCCTTGGTAGAATAGACAGGGTTCAAGAAGTGAGGTATTGCCCCGTGTGTGCGCAAGGCTGTTTGTTGTTTTTGTTCCTGTGTAAGCTGAATAAAGCCACTTATTTTGGTTTACATTACCTGATCTGCTGTGTATTTGGCCCCCAGCGCCACCAACACCTCTGTAAACCCAGGAAAACCGCTAACCTTTGCTGCTAAATTACCCCCCATTGTCACTATACTGTATATATATATATATATATATATATATATATTATATACAGTATACACACGCACACATATATATATATATATACGCACATACTACTATACATATTTATTTAAGGCTCCTCCATTTTTCAGGTTACTCAGTCTTAAGTCAGTGTCGCCGTCTCTCCCACGATGTATTATTACATTGCAGACTTCTCATTCCGAAACCCGTCATGTTATTCATGTCAAATTACACAGCAGAAAAGAAAACACATGTCACAATTAGAGACCACGGTGTATAATCTAAAGCCGCACAGATCTGAGACTCAAATAGAGAATCATTGTGCAAAGGAAACCAGAATTCCCATGACCTCCCCTGCTGCTGGCTACTCCATCCCTCCAAACAAATAGTACAGCTGTGTGGTCCGACCGGCCCCGTACAGATCACTGCAGGACAGTTTAAGAAGCTGAAAGCCCAAGTCAACACAGACCCTCGCAAAACACGACGGAAAAATGAGCCTAAGCACAGGGTTCGCCTTACCAAATATTTATGCGGCAAAATTATTTGTCTTGGCCTCTCCTTTACACTCCTTGGCCTCTTTGGGTTTGGTTTATTCCTAATTCAGGATGGTGATAAATCCATGTTAAGGCTGCACAGTTCAAAGATGGATAATTCGGGTGAAAGGTATTTATTATAGAGGGTTATTAGTATTACATGGTCTAAAGATGGCTTTACAAACAAAACAGCAGCAGGGAAAACTCCATGTATGCTGCAATACATATTACAGTGAAATTAGAACGGACAACATGGTAGGTTCCCAATGTCGTACACAGCAGATTCCGAATGACCAAGGGATTCCCTCTGACCTCAGGTGTCATGGCGGACAAATGCCTTGTAAGTTTCCCAGTCCTGCAATTGTAATAATCTCAACAATATTCTCCTGCATGGTGAAATGCCCAAATTGCTGTTTTTAGGTGACCTCACCACTTCAAAAAAACATTAAGAAAATGAGCAAATAGTCATATATATCCCAAAATGGTACCAATATAAACTAGAGCTTGGCTTGCAAAAAACAAGTTTTGTTTTTTTTTGCTCAAAAAAAATATATATAAATTTGATATCAAAGGGCTACAAGACACATGTTATTTGGCCAAGGATCACAGTTTTGTCCTGCCTTTATCACAAATTATTAAAAAGGGAGCCCTGTCACCAGGATCCAACAAAAACCAAGCCCCACCAATAGATGGATTCAGGTAACCTTAACCTAATAGTGTTATCCTTGTGCCTCCGTTTCCTATTTTGTTAAAACAAATTTAGCTCTTTGGAGCACTGAGGGCGGCGGGGTTGCTCCAAAGACGTAAGGGGCAACCTCATCAATGCTCCTAAAAGCTCATATAGACTAAAGAGGTGATATCTCAGCAACAGAGGCACAAGGGGGAAACACCAATTGATGCAGGTGACCCTAACCTACCTATCTGTGGGGCTGGGGGCTGGTGATAGACTCCCTTTAGGGTAAGTTTACACAGAGTTATTTGGTTAGGGTTTTGAGGCCGTATCCACCTCAAAACCCTGAACAAAAAGATGGCTCCCATTGAAATCAATGGGAGTCACTCAGGTCTTTTTTCCGGGAGCTGTTTCTTCTGTCTCCCGGAAAAAAAGCAGCAAGATGTTCAAACCCTCCTCTCGACTAGGCCCATTCATTGGTCCTAATCCAGAGCAGAGTGCGCAGCTGGATGCCGGCGCAATGCATTGGCTTTCAGTCGTGGCTACCTGGTTTGTGGATCGGAACCTGAGGCGCCCTCCGCCTCAGGTTCCGATCCAAAAAAACCTGTTTTAACTTACCCTTAAAAGAAAATACGGTCTTGTTGCAACTCACAAGTGGTTGCGATCATGACAGAATGGTCTCAAGAAATCCATATTTGCAGGATTTCTTGCAACTCTTGTGTCTTGTTGGAAACCTGAGTTCACGTTCACAATTTGTAATAACTGGACTTTACCTGAGAAGCGTGCGCCATGGTTGCATTCACTATGTAGGCTCTATCCACACTACAGTTTTTATTTTATTTTATTTTTTTACACACTCACCTTCTCTATAGACCTATTCACACAACCATTTTGTAACACACCATGTGAATGATCTGTCCAAAAATAGAACGTTCTATTTTTCCCCGTTTTCCCGGTCTATGGGGATCTGTGAAAACAGGTGCTGCACGGGTGCAAATTGACCATGAAAAATGTCTGTTTATGGCTAATTTACATCACGTTCATATGAATAAAGTCTAAACCTTGCTCTTCACTGCCAAGGATTGCAAAGGACTTTATCATTAACCTCATTATTTAGACATTATATTACTGTATTACTTGGAGGCCAAATCAGGTCACAAAATACATATAAAGAAAAATAATTATATATACATTTATGTACTGTACTGTAATTACAAAATCAATCAACTGTAAATGAACGGTAACCCTACTTAAAGGGAATGTGTCACCGCATTAACTCTGGACACTTGCCATTTCTGTAGGTGTTTTCTTTGCTTACGTCATCACAAACAAGACAGATGGAATTACAATAAAAGATAACACCCTGAGTCATGATTTATCCACGGCTAACAACATATGATGTCACAGCTTTTCCTTGCAAAAAGGATAGAAAACTCACGTATACAGCCCAACGTGTTGGGTCCAGACTATTGTTGCCTATGGCCATGATTATGTTAAATAGGAGAAGCGAAGGCAAGATGGCTGCCACCATAATAAATAATCAAAAAAATCTACAATCAGAACACGTTAAACGTCATATTTTACTATTACTAATTATTATTACTTTATTAAATAAATAAAAATAAATTGCATTCCCTTTAAATGATTTCCTTCCGAGAATGGCCCTGTCGGGATCCTATAATATCCAGCATGCTATGCTGCATCAAATTTGACCTAAATCTACATAATAAATTCTGGCTAGGAAGCGAGGAAGATTAATATTTTCACATACACAATACTCATTCCAGACAGAGAATAGAGTCAACCAGACTTTCATCTTCCTACTGACAACCCTGTTTAGAGACGATAATGGGAGAGGAGTGTATAATAAATGACAAGGTCCACAGATTCTGTAAAGTCCTCTATTATTCTGAAGCAAATATACAAGTCCTAAAATAAATACATGATGCAAATACCAATCCAAATAACAAAACCCATAAAGCAATCTCTCCCGAGGCTCACAATAAATGAGCTGTCTCAATAGCCGGCCTTCAGAAGGGTGAATAACCCCATAGAGAGAGCACAATAAGCGGAAATACCAGAGCAGGCTCTCCCAGCCCTCTGCAGTACACACCTGCTGCGAGCGCTCCTGCTATCTCACCACATACCCTCACATACACAGTTACGGCGCTACGTTCACATCTACACTTGGGTGTACGTCTGGTCAGTTGGAGGACCACAACAATGGGTACCCAGACCCGCAAACATCAAAACTATAGTGGGATTTGCTTGGTATCCCTTGTTTTATTCTGACACCGCAGGACCAATACGTTGGACGTGCAGCTTGTTTTGGTCCAGTGATTATTGGTCAGTCACTGCAATGGAGTCCCCAAACGGTGCAGATGTCAACCAAGCCTTAAAAGGGTTTTCCCATTTCAGTGTCTCAGCACGCTGCCTACAGTGTCTGCTTCTCACTTCCTGTATTTGTCCCCCCCCCCTCTCCTGCCTCTGGCTGAAGGAGATACTGAACACTTCTGCAGATCAGATAATTTGCAGATGCTTGTACAGAACAGGCTCAATGTTATCTGTGCATTTACATAGAGAGATAACAGAACTTATCAGCAAACTGCAATTAGCTGAACGATTGTCCTGTTGGCTAGACTAGTGAGTAAGTGACCCCCCCCCCCATCAATTAGCAGGTTATACAGAGAATAAACTCTGTGTAGTGGTCAAACTAGGTACTACAGATCAGCTCCCATTCATTTGAATGGGAGCTAAGCTGCAGTGTCTCAGTCCAACCACTATACAAAGAACAGAGCTGTTTGCTTCCTGCTCCATTTTCTATATATGAGCTGCCAGGTGTCAGACTCCGACAAACCTGACTAGTGGCCTTACTTTAGCATAGGTCATCAATATTTTTAGCCCAGAAAACCCTTTTAAGCCCTGCCCTTTTTCCAGCATGCCAAACCCCGTTCAGGGTAATCCCTAATTCCTTTGACAGACATGTAGAATAAGTGCTATGTACTACATTTACTATGCGTTTTAGACAAATACGACAGGTTTCCTTCCATAAATTAAACCAGAACTCTGTCACATATACCGTATCTTAGTAAATTTTCCCCATTGTGTATACAAGTTGCCTCGTCATTTCCATTTATTCAAAGGGCATCAATCTAAATTGTTGGAATTGTCCAAATACTGAACTATTTCCATCAAAGAGCAGCAGCTCGGCCAACACACATTCTTACCATGAGAGCTCATACTTCCCTCACTTCATACCCCCTTGACATTTGCTCTATGCATAAAAACTTAACCCCTTCCAGGGCTTTGGCACAGGGAACAAGCGCTTCAAATAAAAGAGTGAAATAAAGGTCGTGTAATAATCTAAGCTATGATACACACATATCAGACTAATACCAAAGCACCGCGCTGGCAAGAACAAGAGGTTCAGAGCTGATATAAGGAGCAAGAGAGGTTCAAACAAGGTCACTCGTGAATATCGGCCAAGAAATCTGTACTTTAGTCTTACGGTTTAGCATTGTAACTGCTCTTCAGGGAAAGGCGGACACAAAAAGGACAAATATAGTAATACGTGAGGTTGGGGCTACATTTCCACTATTCATCCAATGACTAAGTGATAAAATGGATTACCATTCGGGCTAGGGTAACATTGTAACAGCGTAACATCTACATTGTATTTTGAATTTACCAAATGACACAATAAGTTGTGGCACTTGTCCCTTCACGATGCTGACCCCAAACACGACACAATATAATGGGGAAAGTTACTACCGCAGCTAGGGTAAGAATCTGTACGGCTTCAACCTTGTCCTATACTCAGCATTGCACTGAAGCCACGGAAAGGAAATGTTTTGCAACTCCAGATCTTAAGCCAATAATGTGTATATGTGTCACAGACATTGTAAGTCATTTTTATAGTTTTACGGCCGGTGGATGAACTTACGCTCTATAATCACCGGCAATCTACATCAGTCTAGAGAGGTTTACGGAGCAATGATCACATAGTGATGAGAGCTGGCCTCTATTCAATGAGCAAATCATTAAAAGGTCAGCCTTGAGGCCTATTCGGATGAGATTTTTGGCAGGGTTGCTTTAAACAGGACTTGTCGTGTCCTCATAGGTGTGTGGTATATGTTACTTCCGGGTATGTTCCCTGGTACTGTTGGCGAATGCTGGGATAGGCAGGGCTGTGGTGAATGCCCCCTCCTATGACAGCATTATTCCATAGACTTGTACTGTTAGAGGGGGTGCCCAGCTATGACACTAGGCTGTAAGGCCCACCTGTCTGACAATGGAGAGATGTTGGTGCAGAATTTAACGGTACCTTTATCATCAGCACCAGGGCACGATTAGAAAAGTTTCAGGGCACTGTCGACTCTAGAGCAGTATATAATACCGCACATCTATAAGGACATGAAAGGTCCTCTTAAACCATAGGGCAAGCACTGCATCTGCAACAGGTCCTATGGTAGTTAGGAGTCCCTTGAACCAACCCGGAATGAGCAGGACAGTCCCACATTTTGGGTGCTGTCCCACTGAGCAGGTAAGACTGCATCCTTAAGACTCAGATAAAGTTGCTTCCGATGGTGCAAAAGCATTTAGGCTTTGGCTAATGATATCTGCCCCACTCGAGGGGGCATTAAATTATATGAGAGGGGCCCACCTATGATGGACAGGTCGCACTAAAGTGGGAGCACTTACAGTACATACATGAGCTAGAATACAAGACAAACCAATCTAGATTTACAGTTTTTTCCCACACTACCTGTGTCGGAATTGTAGCCTGAAAGCCCGAGCTGCTCCCCTTTTATGCCCCCATTCCTTGTAGCTTGTGTTTTTTCATTAGTCTCCTATGGTGGATTATTCTGAATACTGTGTATACAATATTCTTTTTGGGTGTGCTTATCAATTCCTTGTGTTGTCTTGCTGTCTTGTTGTTGGGTGTCCGTATCAGGTTTCTGTCTTCTGCCGGGAGAAGACGGAAACCTGTCGGACAGTGTCCGGACGTGGGCGCCGGTGAGTGTTTTGTGCTCTCCGTGGCGAAACAGTTTTTTTTAAACCGGACACAAAGTCCTGCGTGTCCTGTGTCTGGTTAAAAAAAGAACCAGTTTCGCCGCAGAGAGCATAAAACGCTCACGGGTGGACACTATTCAAACCTATTCAAATGAATGGGTTTTTGAAACATGACTGCAGGTTTCCGTCTTCTGCCCTGTTTCGTGCAGGAAACAGAAACCTGCAGAACAGAGACCCCGGGCGTAGACGTGAACGAGCCCTTAGTTGCATTTAGCACATTTTTAGTTTTGTCCTGATTTAGAGGCGCCCATTTACTATATCTATAACAATCTGGTTAATATTGTGCTGCAGAACACAAAAATTGTGGGAAATAAGTAAAAACTTGCCGCTAAGTAGAATTGAAGAATTTTAATAAAACATGCCATTCTCATCAGTAAGCAGTGCTAAGTCCATGGCCGCAATCTATGGGGGCCTCATGTAAAATTTCTTCAAGAGATCAAACTAACAGGCAAGAAATGTCCCATAATCCCTCAGCCTGCCTGAGCCGGACGCCATGCACAAAATATATTCAGAAACCCTGTTGTATTTTAATCACTTTCAGAGGACACAACGTCCTTAGTGCTCGATGGAAAAAAAAGAAGCCATGAAACCAAACCGCTGCTGGCTGTTCTTTTGTAGCTTATTAATGTCGACTTATGCAAATATGTGAGTTACAAAGTTAAACACATAACCGTGAGGGTTGAGATGCCGAGCTACGAGATCTAGATATTGGTAAGTAGGCAGCCATCTATACGACCTAGCCAAGATGTGGAGAAGGATTTTACTAAAATAACTATTTCAACCATAAGATTGCTATGTAATAGTATTAGTTATATAAGAAGAAATACACTTTATCCAGACATGTATCATCGAGTGTGATGTATATGGAGCCAATCCAATGGACCTTACGGTGTGGCTACATGCAGTGTATTAATATGTGAATGTCCAATTCCTGGAACCCTCTCCATCAACAGAATGAAGGGGCTATTACAAATTCATTTTTACGGTAGGGGCAACACGGTGGCTCAGTGGTTCGCACTGCAGCCTTGCAGCACTGGAGTCCTGGGTTCGAATCTGCCAGGAACAACATCTGCAAGGAGTTTGTATGTTCTCCCCGTGTTTGCGTGGATTTCCTTCCATTCTACAAAGACATACTGATAGGGGAAAATATACATTGTGATCCCTATATGGGGCTTACAATCTACATAAAAAAAATAATTCATTTTTAGAGTGTAGCCTAGTGGTTGAGAAGCCTAAGGGTCCATTCACACAGAGTAAACACGTGTTCATTTTGGCAAAATACATGTGTAAAGAGTACACATGTAAAAATAAGACTTCCATTAACTTCAATGACAATTTTTACACGTGTAAAAAATGCGCCAAAAAACGAGTCATTGAAGCGGAATCCGCCTCAAAATAAGCTCCCCATTGACTTCAATTAGAGCTATTCGCTTTTTTTTCCATTAGCTAGTAGATATATATATACTACGACTGATTCCGCAGCCGTTTCAGCCGTGGCGTCTGCGGCTCGAGACACGCTCCAGTGTAGGCCCATTCATTCAGGCCTAATCAGGACGGGGATGCCGCAACAGAATGCCAAAGCTGCATCGGCATCCCGTCGCGGCTAGCTGCGCAGAATGCTCACAAGGCGAAGAAGGTTTCTGCAACCTTTTCCTCCGTATGAACATACCCTATTTCTAACATCTTTAGTCCAGCCACCATCCCATGACCCCAGACTGGTACTGACTGGAGAATAAGCAGCAGCTTGTCATATGGAAGCATGCACCCATATAAGACAAATGACAACCATCATGGGACCAGAGTAAGGAGTGTTCAGATCACAAATAGCAGAATATACAAGTTTTCTAAACAACAAGCTAAATTGTAGGGTCTCGGTGATCAAATCAGATCTGACATTGAATTGCTGAACTTGTCTCTTCTTATTGAGCAACAGCAAGAGATTCCGGGCGCATAGCTGGGAACAGAAACTGCACATCTCCAGTGTCAGCAGTAACTTGCACGTGGTGTCAGTGACACATCACATAGTTCTTTCAGTGGCTTTCCCCAGCACAACAGCTTATTCCCAACTGGATGCTTGGATACATTTCAGCAGACAAGCTGGAGTTGTGTAAATAACATGATACAGTTGGGTAAATTGTGGAATGCAACTCGGATCGTCCTAAAATAGATTACTCATCAGTTATAGATACAACTGTACCCCCTGGAATTAGGATATTGGAAGATTTTGACATTGACCAGCACACGTGTACACAGCTAATTTTCCATGATCTATGACACTCCCAAGAAACAGAATTATAGGAGGGCGTTTACTTAGGCTGTGGGCCACGGAATATCAGGCACCAAAATGAACAGCACTGATTGCTCAGGAATGGTGAGGGTTCTATCATAAGGTTTCTATTACCAAGAATATGTTTATAGATTTACTCGTACATGATAGTGTTGAAATCCTGGTGCTACCATTTCACTACAGTAAATTGGTTATTACTGGATTATTATACATACGCCTTTTATGAAGAAATTGGGGTCGGAGTGTGGAAGATTAGAAGAATCAGAAGTTTGTCTTACTGACTCCATAACCATGGAAGAAATATTGATTTGGACTGCCTTTCGATTCCATCCTCCCTCCATTACTTGCCATGATCTTTTAGGCAAGTAACCAGTCAACAATAGAACCTCCCAAAAATTCTGGTGCTGTCTCGTGTTCTTTTGTTTACTGTGATCAAGTCAGAAGCAAGACAACATTTTGAACAGTAGAACAGCCAAGATCCATTTCATTTCTCAAGTCTACAGCCATTACTAGGCATTAATAGGAACCATCAAGAAGACGTAAACGTTCGCACCTTATAACAAGTTACTAGACACGAAACACAATCCATGAGACACACGATTAGTTCTTTCACCACCAAAAATGATGGGACAAATTTACTTCATTGCGAATTGTCCTAGACTTTCTGCTGAATATCTTGCCGAAGTGCTCTTACGTAAATTGCAAATTGTTGAGAACCATACACCATAAGCCGGTGGTTGGAGGCCAGGAAAACCCCAATCTTCACAGGAACAGAAGGGGATGGAGACCCCTTGGGCAACAATTAAATACCAAATACCATATGAAGAAAAGTTGACCTGCTAAAGCTGTGGCAGAACCTTCTACACCACCATATGTCTACATTTCCTTGCACAATTTTTTAGTTTGCAGTTAGGAACAATAGGAACAACCCTACTTGAGGTCTGTGGTTTTGTTGCATGTGACAAACGTATAGAATATGAGCGAATGTGTTTGTGCTTTGGCTCAGTCAGCACCCAAAGCATCTAACCCTTAAGTACTCTGACCTTTCAGTCTAAAGTTTACTGTACTTGCTCAAATACTTGACATGTTCAAACAAGTCTTACTAACTGTATCCATCTTCAATATAAAAAAAACTGCTAAACCGTACAGTAACCAGGGTTGTAGAGTTGTAAAGCCAACTCCAACTCCTTCATACTCTTCCACCAATCCATTCTGACCAGAAAGGTGCCGGCTGACTTAGACAGGCAAGGCAAAGATCTAGAAAATGGTTGATAGTGTCCAGAAATGGAGTCAAAAGAATGAAATATGGTGAAAGGGTGGTAGCAGCTATTCAAATTTTTAAAACTCATGTCCTATCTTGATGTTGGACAGCAACAGTTTATCTGCAGGGATCCGACAGCCTGCAGATCAGCTATTTACCTGTGCCAGAGCGAGCTCACTTGCCTGTTCCATGATGGACTTGAATGTGACAATCACTGTTGTACTCAAAATTGGTTCAACCTCCAATCCCATTCTAAAGTTTCAGTACATGCGTAAGGACAAGCCACTGTGTATAAGTAAACAATGAAGGGGATAAGTCGCTTAAAAGGTGCTGACCAGGCTAAAAGTAATAATGACCTATTTTAAGGATACGTCCAATATCAGATTGGTAGTGGTCCAACAACCAGAACCCCCACCGATTAGCAACTGGTACACAAAGGATGGAGCAGGAAGCAGACTTCTCCCTTCTCAATATAGTGGTTGAAACAAGTCAATGTAGTTTAGCGATCATTCAAGTGTATATTAGCTTCTCAGAACAGTAGATTGAGGGGGGTGTTGGACGTCCACTAATCTGATATTAAAAGGGTTTTCCAATATCACTGTTTCAGCAGTTTGCCTGCTGTCTCTTCTTCTCACTTCCTGTATTTCTCTCCCTCCCAAACCTCTTGCTGAATGCGCCTGAGAAGAATCACAATACTTATGCAGATCAGATAATATGCACATGCTTTTAGGGAACACTCAGTGTTATCTGTGTGTTTACATAACAGATAACAGACTCTTTATCAGCAAACTACAATTAGCTGAACTGATTGTCCTAAAGAGCAGTGAGTCACCTCACTTGTCCTACAGGTCCATGGTTCTAGAAATGCTATGTAAACAATGGGAGGAATAAGTTCACATAGCAGGCAAACAAAGCAGCATTTCTAAAGCAATATATTTAGGAAAAGTCTTCAGTTTACATGAGCTACCAGTATAGAAAGGACCCTTGAGATGGAACAACTAGAGATGAACGAATAGTATTCGAAACTCTAGTATCGAATACCTCACTCCACAGGAATGAAAGGAAGCGTCTGGCGCTTAACCCCTTGGTGTTCGGCTGCTTCCATTCATTCTTAATGAATAGGTCATAATTATTTTTAAGGATAGGCCTTCAAATGACATCATCATTGTTGAACATTACTTTTAAAAGGGATTGCCTGACTACTTAGTGGGGAGGTTCCAATTAAGGACACTCATTCCTTGCACAGGATTGGAGATAAGTGTCACTAGTGGCCTGGCCCTGTAGACTTCCAGCAATCATTAGATGGGGGTCCGAATGTGCCCTGTGTGAATGGAGCAGTGGTTTGTATGTAAAACCACCCCTCCAATCTCTTCAGTGGGACTGATGGAAATAGCCAAATACAATGCACAATATGTATAGTGCAAAATATCAATTCCATCAACGTAAAAAGTGCAATAGTCACACGTGCACACTACTGCTACATTTATATAGGGGACAGAGGGACTCTCACCCAGTGGTCCGACCCTGAGTGGTCAGATCCTAATCTTGTGGGTAGGGAATAAGTGTTCTTAATGTGAAAACCACTAAGGCAAGGCAACAAGTCAAACCACTGCACCACGAATACAATGACTATATTAGAAAAGATGCTCCTGAATTTTTTTTTCGGGGGGGAGACATCAGCGTGGTCAGGTACTACTTTTCATGGCCAGACAACAAAACGGTGTAACCCAGAGTGGTACCAGCACTTAGATGTACCTACAATGGCTTCCCGCTGCCTAGCGTTTGTATTGTTTCTTTATATTGTTTTGTCATTTTCCTCTAAAACCTGCTGGCAGCAATTCCCAGCAGCCTATAATCAGATAATGGAGCCTGAAATACAGCCTGCCGAAAAGTCGTCAATGTCTACGCTGGACAGTTTAGTTAGAAGAAGTATATGGTATTTGCCCGGTCAGCAATGTCCTAATATTTAGTGGAAAGGTAGCGCAATAAGTATAATGCAATGCTATATATCAACATGATTTCTTTAATCTAGAGACATAAAAAAAGAGAAAAAAGGAAAGCGGCTGGCAGAAGGCGTCGCAGTTTACAAGCTGGCAAGCCGCTAAAACAAACGTCTTCTGCTCTCCTAAGTAAACAAGAGAGATAGATCTAACTGCAAGACCGGTCAGCACTGGCTGCGCGATACGACTGCGGGCTGATAAACTCATCTGTGTAATATAATAGATGAAGCTGTAAAGTCTGGGGAATAAAAGAACCGTACGATTCAGCACTCAAATATGCACCGAGTACACCTTGCTGTCGGAGCACCAGCAACCTGAGTTCATTTCGGCACCGATATCTCTCCATTGTAATTCAAAGCATAATTTTTTTCCCTATAAATCCATAGTGCAGGTTAAGATAACAAACTTTGTAATATACTTTATTAAAGAAAAGCACCCATGTCTTCTCTTATTTGCTTCATCCTGTCACTGATCAATTCTGTACAATAGAAGTCTATGGAAAGGGAAAGGAAGGAAGTACTATAGAGAGACAGCTTTCTCTCACAACACAGCTGGGTTATCAGGGACTAACATCTGGCCTTCTCCTGACAGAAAGGACTTATTTAATGCAATAGACAGCTTTTGCCTTTTCTCCCTCCTCTCTCCATTGACTTTGTTGTAAACACGCGATGCTTGTGTACAAGTATGGACCAAAATCAGATAAGAAATGAAGACACAAACCATAGTAAGGCAGTTTGCTTTAGTGAAGTATATTGCGAAGTTCACCTGCGCTATTGATTTCTGAAAAAGTAAAGCGTACTTACACCGTAAGCCCTTGTGTACGGTATAAATATATAGCTCTTATTATTATATAGCTCTTACAGGCTCTGTGCAAGCCAAATTAGTCCCTTTAAGCCAGGTGGGAAAGATTTTGTTACCTATTAATGGGCCAGATGTACAATACACATTAATAAAATCCCACTCCAAAAGAGCCGGCGCCATTAAGGACACGTTGTAAATAATGACGATGGCCGGCAAAAAGAGGATATAAAGAGGATCTCCTATAAAGAGGATTTGGCGGTGTGGGATGAAACCGCTCTTTAAATCACACGGATCTGTGTAGACAAGCATGGCATAACTAGATTTTTGATTTACATCAATTTAGCACATTATAGAGTCCAGGGGTGGTCATTCATTAAGAGGCCATAGAGGTGATTAGACTGGGGCTACATGGGAACGTCCTAGGAAGTTAATAGGAGTTTGGTGCATTAACGGACTGATTGGTACTTACCACTCACGAGAGCTCCCTTCTACATCATTATCACAGCTGCGTGTGTGCTCGAGGCCTGCAGCCCACAGAAGACTCACAAATGCTAATAACTCATAAGCGCAAGGAGAGATGCCAGGCATACCGAACCCATTCACACACTGCAAAGTATGCAGAAATATGACATTGGAACAAATTCTCTCCATACCAGAGAATATGCACCAAAGGAAGAGTCAATCAGCCATTTGTCAGAGTCACCCCTGCCACAAAATAGTTTTAATTGTGCTCGCCCCGAAACGCAGAGTCGGTGAAAACATCTTAGAATAAGGCATCACGTCTTCTATGGTGAGAGAGGTCAAGTATGTAACTATATGAACAAAGAGTCCTAAGAAGGAGAAGACAATGTTCTGCTTACATCTACAGCACAAAAAATAAGTGCCGAGATGAGGTCACTAACAAAAAGTGGGACATTTGTGAAATTTTGTATTATTCAAAGGTTAGTTCTGATTGTTTATTTATATATACAGTGAAAAATCTTTGAGACGACCACCCAAGATTGTAAGAAAAAGTGGGTGAAAACAGCTAAATAAATAAACCTTCACGTCAGGCATAAAAAGGAGCAAAATAAATACAGCCTTCATTTCAGGAAAACCAGTATGAAACAAAACCCTGCTCGTCTGAGCACTAACTAAACTATAAATGCTAACTGTACATGTGGCTTACTCCCAGCCACATGAATCAACCAAAAATACATAATACCATCTTCAACAGAGTCACAAGAGTCAAGACAGACCCAGACACTTCCTCTCGTTCCCGGGCTTTCCAGCCTTTTATGGGCTAGTAATGAACCTAATGACCCACACCTGGGGCCTACTCAAGACCCGCACTGGATCACCCTTAAGTTAGAGATCTGGGGGAGATATACTGGGACTCCAGCACTCTGCCTGTCACCTTGTCACAGTGTGTATATATATATATATATATATATATATATATATATATATATATATATATATATATATATAGTGTACACAAACACACCCATACCTCTTTATGTATATAGGAACATCTAAAACAACACCACCACCCTAGTAGCCATTGTCTACTTCCTTGTTGTCTAGGCGCACAAGATAAGCCCTTCAACCAATGATTCTTAAGACAAGACCAGGAAGAAGAGTCTATTGAAACCAAACTTATTGTCTGAAGAGTTTATTGTTAGAGACAGGTGTGCAAAAGACACTAAGAAAAAAATACAAAGAGCAACAGGTAGAAGTTTTTTCTATTTTTTTCCACAGTCATGTACATAAATCAAACACAATGTGTTGGATACATTCTAAGACCCAATATGATTTACAAAATAACATTTGTGTTCCTTGATTGTTTGATATGCCCAGGGTACATCTATCCTTTAAAGTAGTTTCCAAAAAGAGACAGCATGGAGACAATTCCTTAAAGAGCTCCTTCCACCAACTCCAGCTTTTTGCATCCTTTAGTAGGCAAGTGGAATTTTTCTCTAGTCTCCACCATTACTGAGCAACCAATCCAGTTAGGCCAGATTCACACCTCCACCCATAGATTACATGTGATCTCCGCGGCAATCACAGATAGCCATCTGTGCTGTCCGTTTTTCACAAACCCACAAACATTGAAAAATGTAAAAAAAAAAAAATTAAAGATGATTCAATATTCATATCTGAATGATGGATCAACCATGGAAAGTGCACAACCCAATAGCAGAGTGGAGTGCTGTCCATGATTATCAGAGGACCATATTTTGCTTAAGGCATACGTTTTGGTACCTAATATCCTAAGTAGGCGCTATACTGTCAAGTGGGTGGTATCAGGAAATGAGGAAAGAGGCGTGATTCTGAGCTCTACTCTCAGCCTCTGATTGGACAGTGTCAGAGCTTAGAATCACGCCCCCATGCCAAAACTGTAAGCACCTATAGCTCAGGAATGGTGGGGGATATAAGAAAAAATTCCAACTGTGCCAGAATCAACATAGTAGCAAAAAACGCAAGGATTTGAACTTGGGGAAGGTGGTGAAAGGTTGTCTTTAAAAATGGAGGGTGTTTGTTTGTATCCAATTGTAAAATGTTCTGCCAGGAGATTCACCTTAAGTGACTTTGTGAATACATTGTATCAAATGAAAGGGAAAAAAAAGGACCATCCCAAAAGCTATGCAAGAAAGCGGCTTATCTGTCCAGGGAGTGTCTGCCAACTAGTTTATCGACCTCCTCCAGAATTGTGAATGCAGCTCTAGGCTATAATACAGACGGTAGCTCGGGGCAAGCGCAAGATAAGCAAGTCAACTTATTGTATAGACTAGTACTACTGTATAAAGTGTGCCAGATAGTATATCAAAGAACTCTACAATAACACCCAAACTATCATAACTACTACCGTTACATCTCTTGTGCTATAGCCTGTGAATGTCGCAGTCCCCATGTCGCCGGCACACAGCAAAGGATGCAAATAAAGCAATTACAATAATACTAGTATATTACATAAATATACAATAATAGTAGTATATTACATAAATGATGATAATAAAATATCGGAATATACAATAATTATAATCTGACTATACGGTACAGAAACCTGATATTTCTGCTACGGTTTTTTTTTTTAAAAAAAGACTCAATGGGACATTACCGAGAGCATAAAAGAGCATATTGCTGTGTACATGGAACGCCGCACACATCATCCGAGCATTGACAATGATTAACAGGATAAGAAGAACTCGGCAGGAAGGAAGAACAACAAGGAGCCATATATAGCATGACCTCTGACCTGTGCATATTTACAGCAGTGTCATGTCAGACCTCGGCCACCACTAATCATTGCACCTATGGGGGTTTCCACTGATATAGCTGAGTGGGGCTCCGGCCTTAGATAACACTGGATGAATGTCAGCTTAACTGTTAATAACAACATTAGTCATGGTTAAAGCAATACTTTCGGAGGATATGACGACTTTCCGAATGATGAAGTTGGTGTCGACGGTCACCAAGGCTTGGTCCACAAGGTCAATGGCTCATTGGAAAAAGTCAAGCAGCAAACTAGAGTAACGCCTTACAGCAGATAATACCGACTTTGATGACACGTCTGAACACATTGTAATTCCCATAACGTTATCTATTCTTAAGTGTTGGTTCTTAAAGGGATTCTATCATTAGAATCCCTTTTTTAACTAAGTACACTTAGGAATAGCCTTAAGAAATGCTATTCTTCTTTTACCTTTATTATTCTGATCCGCGCCGCCATTCCTGAGAAATATCTTCCTTCTTCCATATGTAAATGAGCTTTTAGACAGCACTGGGGGCATCCAGGAAAATGGCCATCGGACATGCGCAGTCAGCCCTTTTGAACACCTTTTTGACACCAGAACACCTGTCGCCACCAGTCACCAGAGTAGCAGATGTAGCCTTATCAGTATATTTCTAAATGTGGGAACAGCGGTGACAACAGTCTTGTCCATTATAGCCCAACAGCGGCATAAGAAGGGTCCCATTTTGTTCAACGTGAAGACCCCGACATGGCCCTGTGTGCCATTCAATAGAGATTCTTCTGCTGGCAGATTCCCTTTAAAAGCTCAATAAATGACACAATACAGACGCAAAAAAAAAACGAAATCACTAAACAGCGGGATGATCAATTCTCCCCTGTTATTCATGAGCTATATACTCTAGAATACATAATCCTAAGTACTCTGCATATATTAACTCCTCTATAAATAGCTCCCAGTCATTTGCTCTGTGGTGGTACCATATGATATCTTACATACATTAGCAGTGGAGTCGAGGTCCCTGGCATTTCATATTAGACTGTCGTCTCTCGTGACGTCAGTGTAGGATTTAGCTTTTCGATATGTCCATTGCTACTAAAATAAATGCAATATTACTGTATCTGTTGTTATAGGAATAGCTCCATTCTGCAGTAATAGGCCATCAACCCAGTAAAAGTGGATACCCCTTTAAGTACCCTGGCTAGTGCTGCAGGGTTGTCATCACAAAAAAACATGGCATGGTATGTAAGATTTAGCCTTGTTGCGATGCGGTATGATGAGTATCTGTGTAGCGTACAGTAAGCGTACTGTACCAAGGGGGCCATTGTGGAAATCACATGTTTGCCTGAGGGCCGGTCCAAGCCTACTCTGAATCATTCAGTCCCATTGCAACGACTATATAAAATCCATCGCCTAGCCGTGCAGTCGCTGTCACAAAGATTTGTGAAAGAATGTGAGAGCTCGCTGAAATCGAGCATGGTCCTGTAATAGGACGCCACCATTGCAATGTGTCATAGATATTATACAATGAACTGTGAGGGGTGTTATTGAAAAGTGGAAGTGTTTAGGAAAAACAGCAACTCAGCCATGACATGGCCGACCGCGTAACGTTTTAGAGCAGGTTTGCCAAGTGCTAAGGCGCATATTGCATAAAAGACGCCAACGTTCTGCTGAGTCACTAACTGGAGAGATCCAAATCTCCGCTGGCATCAATATCTGAGCTCTGGAAACTTCATGGCATGGGTTTCCATGGCCAAGCTGCACTCAAAGCCTTACATCACTAAATACAAGGCCAAGTGTTGGGTGGAGTGATGTAACACACAATGTCACCACTGGAGCAATGGAAAAATGTTCTGTAAGTGACAATTCACACTTCTCTATCTGGCAGTCTGGGTTTGGTGAATGCCAGAAGAACGTTACGTTTGGTGTAGGAGGGAGAAAGCTTCGGGCGTGTTTTTCAAGGGTTGCTCTAAGTCACGTAGCTCCACTTAAAGGAAGTCCTGCTTCTCAGAATAACGAGACATTCTGGACAATTGTATGTTTTAACTTTGTAGGAAGGCCATGTTGTGTTCCAGCATGACTGTGTCCCAGTGGTCATGGTTGGGTGAATTTAGTGTTGAAGAAACTGATGGGCCTGCATAGAGCTCTGAGCTCCCTCAACTCCATCCAACACCATTCAGGTAGGTTAGAATAGAGACCGTAGTGAAGTCACATCAACAGGACTAATGCCCTGACCAGCTGTAGTGGTCCTGTCCAGATGATGTCACCACTGCAGCCTCTCTGTATACATACATAGCAGCGGAGAAGATGGAACAAAGTGGAAGATACAGTTAAGTATCAATACATTGTTAATTTTATTGATATTTTCTTAAACCCTCAACGACCCCTTTAATGATCCCACCCTAGATCATTACCACCACCCTTTATCAAGAAGTCCCTTTTTGTACCTTCATTGCTCTCAATTATAAATTATGTCTCCCAAATGTTAGTAAAAAGATTATACTTCTCTACCTCCGATCTTGCTTCTTCCTCTAACTTGTAAGCCGCACTATACTTCAGGCCTGTGACCTACAAGGTACCATGAACACAACATGTCTGTATCACATAGTAGTGATGTCATTGTGTCAGTCTGTTTCAGGATGCATAGGTGTTGTAGTCATGGTGCCTTGTAGACTACAGGCCTGAAGTGGTTTGTTGGCTACATCTTACACAGTGGTTAAGCAGGAAGCTAGCAGCTTCCTCCTCTACCATGCACTTTAACTGTATTGGCATCTGCAGGACGCCAGTACAGTTGAAGTTTCTGCTTGTGTTTGCGATGGCCCTGGGGTGGGCTTAACAGAGTCAGTGGGTCAGGACCACCACTCCTAGCTATGACTCTAGTGAATGATCTTCCAAATGCTCTTCTGGATGAATGCCCAAAAATTCCCACAGACAACGTACAAGTGTTCCAGAAGAGTGTAAGCTGTTTTATATGGATCTATATATCAGTGCCTACGGAGTATAAAGGTTCCTGTAAGTTTAATGTATATGTGTCCCAATATTTTTTTCTATATACTGTGGAGTGAAAATACTGAGTAGGAGCTACAATTCTTACAGCAACAGAATCTTAACAGGAACTAAGACAACCAAAAAAATAACTATAGAGCAAAAGGAAAAACATTTCTGGTATGAGCTGGAGTCTGAATTATTTTCTCGATTTATTGCTTGTCGAACAGTATGTGATGTGCCTAATGAGATCTGCATCAATATATTGAACAAAAGCAATGAGTCGACCCATGGGCTGAAGACGATCTTACGGATGGTGAATTCCTGCAGATCTGGAAGACAGAGACGGTCTACTGGCCTATATAGAAGGTATAGAATTGGGGCAAGCTAAGAACGAGAACCTCCAAGAAGCAGCATTACCAAAGCCAAGGTTCATATATTATATATAAAACAAGCACATAAAATAAAGCTCGGGGTAGACGGAGGTCAGCAATGAACATTAGGCAAGCAGAAGCTGCTCAGCTGTCTGTCTACACACTCTGAAAATAGAATGGTTCACAATGGAAGCTAAAAACCAAGCCGGATATAATGGGCCATTCTCACCATTTACATCGCACACCACAAATGGAAGGAAATTCGATTTCTGAGTAATCTTTGCTATATGATGTAGGAGTACATTATATTTACCTAGTAAGAGAAGGCACTGCGACTTTATAAAGCCCATAGAGTTTAGGAGCTCAAAGACATGTAAAGGAAACATCATTCTTTTGTAAATGTATACTGAAAAGCTATGTATGGACAAAAATAGCAGAATTCTCAGAATGCATAGAAATACTATTCATACTTACTATTCACATTTGATGGGGCCTGTCACTTTTTCTGGCAGATTCTATATCAATAAAGCATGTCTCTGAATAAAATTGGTGGCTTATTATAATACGGCCATACTGAATTCTATGGATGTCGTATTATGGCTTTGTAGAGGTAATAGGATTGGCATTGGTATTAAGAATAACATTGCTCTGCATGTAACCACGATGCATTTGGACTTTTTTCCCCCCCTATCCATGTGTCTTTGGAGTGTGGGAGGAAACCCACGCAAACACGGGAGAACATACAAAGTCCTTGGCAGGATTCGAAAATAGGACTCCAGCGCTGCAAGGCTAAAGTGCTAATCATTGAGCCTCCGTGCTGCATTTGGACTTTCTATTGGTAAAGTCTCACTAATAATGGTTGTCCCGTATACCCAATCCTAAGCATAGGCCATGAATATGTGATTGATAGGGGACAAATAGGCGGCCTCTGCACGTTTCAGCTGTACGAGGCCACTTCCAGTGCCCACAAGATAAGCAACTCAGTTGGCTCCATGCCCTTTATAGTGCCCAGAGACTGGTACTGCCGTTCTGCTCCCATGGAAGTCAATGGGAGTTGAGCGACAATGACAGCGCCCATACTACACAGGGACTGAAACATTCTGCTTCCAGCCCTGTTTTCTGTCCAGTATGGATTCCAGGGCGGCCCTATACAGCTGATCAGTGTCAGCAGATGAATCATGGGAAATGTAGTTTGTCTGCAGAGTCACTGTATGGAACTAACAGGAGCAACAAGTAAAATAAAGCCAAGAAAAGGCTGCACAAGGGAATAGTCAGTATTTAGCACTGCCGTGGACTGTAATTTTTGGAACCCCTTGAAATTCAGTCTGCTGGGTTTTTGGGAATATCCGAACTTTCAACACAGGTGTGAACTCAACCTTAATAACGCCATATGTGGCCCTATTAACCAATCCAAAGACACAATCCTGCTCTAAGAACAATATACACAACCTCCATAATCCTGTATAATGTTTACACTGTAATGTAAAACCATCAAGAACCTAATATAAATATCCCTTAACATCGCCTATACATCAAGCTGTCGGATTGTATCCACGGGCTGAAGGCAGCATTAAATAAAGCCTATTTGGCCCCATTTCCATAGCCCATAGTATTCTTCAATTTATGACCCATCTATAATTTAACAACTCCTCATTTACTTTTCACAACAAACCAACCCTGAGCTAACCTCATTGAGAACACTGTCTGAGCCTATGCAAAGGGCAGCAGACAGCACTCGAGTCCTGATTTATGTTTACCAAGGCAGAAAATAAATCTTGATATCTTTACAGCCAAAAACAACTAAGCATTTAATGTGATTTACAACATAAACATTCACATTTTATTCTCCTGAAATAAAGATTTAGCACAGTAATACCTAGGAAAGCAGTCAAACCTGAGCGCATTAGCAAGTGGGATACACACAAGATGTAACTGGTCACTGTTGTATCAGCAAAATTGCATAAATCAATAGTAGAGATGAGCGAACAGTAAAATGTTCAAGGTTCGATATTCGTTTCGAGTAGCCCCTCAATATTCAACTACTCAAATCGAATATCGAACCCTATTATAGTCTATGGGGGGAAAATGCTCGTTTCAGGGGTAGGCAACATTTGATCAAATTATACTTAGCAAGTCCACGAGTGAGGGTTGGGCTGGATCCTCCGAGAAGTCTTCTCCGTGCAGCGTCCCCACGGCATCTTGCGGCTCTGAATTCACTCTGCCAGGCATCGGGCCTGGGCAGAGCCGACTGCGCATGTCCGCACTACAAGCAGACATGCGCAGTCGGCTCTGCCCAGGCCCGATGCCTGGCAGAGTGAATGAAGAGCCGGAAGACGCCGCGGGGACGCTGCAAGGAGAAGACTTCTAAAGGTAGGAGAAGAACCAGCATTGATTGGCCAACTGTATAGCATTCGGCCAATCAATGCTGGTTCTGCATCAAACTTTTCCATTCGAATAGCGAGTGGTACTCGATCGAGTACGAGTATTTCGAATACCCTAATATTCGATCGAATACCTACTCAATCGAGTACTACTCGCTCATCTCTAATCAATAGTACAAGGAAATATAAGAAACTCTGAAATATACGTTAGCAGAGAAAAATGCTCCTTTCTCTACTTCGCAGACTCCTCCTTTTAAACTGGTTACTCACTCTGAAATCTCTCCTAGATCGGAGGATGAGACTGATCAACTCACAGAGAGATCAGGTTAACACACATAAATCTATGAAGAGGGGAGGGAAAAGGAGAGGAGTGACTGAATGATTGAAGCAAAGAAGTTTTAGACATCACCCCAAGTGCAGAACTTCTCTATAATGTCCTATATGGATTTCCAGTGCGGCTGGGTTCACATCTGTTGGAGGTTCCGTTACAGAGACCGCCAAAAATCGATGGAGAAAAAAGTCCTACACGCAGGATGTTTTTCTCCACTGCTTTATGTTTTAAAACGGTAGCCACTAGATGGACTCCATTATAGTCAGTGGGGTTCACTGGGCTCTGTATGTAACTGCTATTTTAGAGGTACAGCCCTTTGTCTCTTGGGTCCCCTGACAGAACTGAATGACGGAGAGCACAGTGTGAACCTAGCAAGGGAGCAGAATCTCCTATTTTAGCCATGTGCTACTAGATACAGCATAGTAGTTAGAGAAAACTGCTAAAAAGATAAAAGGCCCATTAAGCCCCGCACCCTCGGCTAAGCTGGTCTCCATTGTTGGTCTGTGGAAGAAGATGAATCAACCCAGCAGGAGAACAACACCTTTGCTGTCTACCACATTTCTTTAAGACTTGAATTTTTGATGTCAAGCCTAAATGTACGTGCCCTTGTATTATTTTATATGGGTTTTTATAATCCCATTTTAGAAACTAGACACCATCATTTTGACCACAACTTCAGTATTGTGTCACTTCTAGGCGTATCGCCTATTTAGGTCTTACTCGATAAAGATTTATAAGTATTCTAGGTGTAGAGTTTCACTGAGCAATTCCTATCTGTCATAACACATCTAATCTGATGAAAAGTAACACACAATGCATCCAGGTTGCTAGACCTTTATGTAAAGTAGCATGGAAGCAGGCTGATGTTGTGTAATGTCGGATGACTCTTCTTACCACACCTGGCGTGGTTTTGGGTTCTGGTCCAAGTAGAATATTTCCATAGTTCTACCTCTCAATATCTCAGTTGTTTATAGGAAGTCTAACCAGAAATGAAAGCTAAAAAGTACAGAAGGAATACAGTATTGTCAGTCGGAAGAGCGTTCATGTTACCGACACAAACCGGGTTTTCCTACCATGCCATTATCTTACGATAGGTAATAACACATTGATCCGCGAGAAAAGTAGTATAATATAGCGAAAAACATGACAATTTGGCCACATACTAAACTTTTTAAAAACAAGACCCCAAATGATGGTAAAATTATGTTTTTTTCCACCCAACAAATTTTTGACAATTGATTCTTTTGTCAAGAGATTTTTTTTTTCTAGAGGTGACAAATCTTTCAGATCTGTCAGGGGGACCCAAACGATGGAGAGGCGAACCACTAAAATAGTGGTTACACACAGAGCCCAGCAGGTGACCATGCAGGACTTTAATCTCCGGCAATTTTCGGTGGACTACGTGATGGAGTCGCCAATGCCAATTAGATCCCAGCCAACAATGGTTGGAAATTTGACAAGTAGATGCCATGAGGGATGTTTATGGTGGACCGGTGGTGGCTTTAGGGTATGTTCACTCGGCTGAAACCTTTTCCGCTGTGTGAACGCTCCGCACGGCTAGATGCAACGGGATGCCGATGCCATGCACCAGAATCCCGCTCCTCATTAGACTCAAATGAATGGGCTAATCGGTAGAGAGTCTCGCGCCGCAGTTGTCTCAGCCGCAGAATCCGTGGGAAGATAGGGTATGATGCTTCTTTTCCCACTAGCTGAAAAAAAAAATCGCTAGTGGGAAAAAGAAGCGAGCAGCTCCCATTGAAATGAATGGAAGTCTTTTTTGTATACGTATTTCACGTCAAAATCCGCCTGCAAGAAACTGTGTGAACTAGCCCTAAGTCTGCCAAAAACAGATTTGCCATACTGGATATTTTCAGCAGGCTAAAAAATATCAGTGTTTAGTATGATACACTTATTTGGCGATTCATCAGCCATCTTGCACAGACTCCTTACACATGTAAGACACAGGGCTTCAAAGAAAGAATCCAAGTGACACTCTGTAGTACGGGGAACACAGCAGCAATTTAACAGAAAGGCTCCTTTAAGTTGCATAAAACTTTGTATTAAAAAAAAAAAATGTTCTCGGCTAGGAAACTGGTAAACTCTTTATGGAAAACTGTGATACATGCTGAGTACCTAATCCTCACAGCACAGAAACTTTCCATATGCATAATAGTCACAGTACACAGCCAACCACCTGGGTATAAACACACTTTACAGAGCTGCCAGTGTAAAAGCTTGCCAATTAGGACAGTAGAAAGTCGCGGCTTCTTCAGTCGGAGAGAAAAGATTCGAAAATAACAATCTAATCCAAACCAGTTCCAGAATTACTTAGGATTTTCCAGGGGGGAAAAAAAAGCTGCAGTCCCCAAATAGCTGAACGTTTTAATCCACATAATATAGCTGCACATCGCTTGCATACTTTTAGAGGGATGAAGTACATTGTATTGCAGTGGAGGGTTCTGATACAATGTGTGACCCTATTCACATCTGCGTTCGGGTTTCCGAACTTTTCTCTCCGTAAGTTTTGTGCGGAAACCACATGGACCCCATTATAATCTATAGGGTCTGCTGAATGCAAGCTGAATGCAAAGGTGAACCAGGCCTGTCTTAGAAACTATATGCTTACAATTTTTTTTTTTTTTATTATTATTTTTCTTTCCACCATAATCCAAACCTTTTGTCTCCAAGACTTTCCGAGAGCTGCACCAGTTCTTTGGAATATTCTACCCAATCAGATTAATTGCCAGTTTTTTAGGCTGGCCCATCACATTCCCTAATCAACCTCTTTGCTTTTACCCCCTTTTACAATATTTCTCAGAAACCTGATCCCTTCAGCCAACAGTACATGTATCGGTGCATATACCTGTCCTGGCCGAATGCAGATTTTTGTGTACTACCTTTGTTTATATAAAAGATACCTAGAATATTGTAGCTTTATACTCTATAATGTATGTGAGTGTGTGTATGTCAGTGAGGCTAAGAATGAAGTCCCTGTGAGCTTCTATTGGCCAATATGGGTCACCTGATGTGATAAGGGGAAGGTCTTAGTAGCGTCATTTTTGCCTTTTTGCCTATATCACTGGTTTTTAAGGTAAAACAAAATGATGGCAATGTTATGGCAATTTAGTCTAAAACAGTGTCTATGTCAGTGAGACTAAGAATTGTAAACTTCTATTAGTTAATGATTTGGGGGAAAGCCCTCAATATGGAAGTCAGTGGTTCTGTATTTGCTTTTGTAAATGTGTCACTGGGTTGTTATGGTAACATGGTACCATATTTGTGTTTGTGAAAATGTTACTGGGTTGTTATGGAAACCCAGTCTGAAACAAAAATGGCTGGATTGTTATGGAAATCTGATCTAAAACTGTGTGTATGTCAGTGAGGCCAAGAATGGAGGACATGTAAGTATCCATTGGCCAATACAGATCATGTGCAGTGATTGAGGGCGGCCCTTGATGTGTAAGCCAGTGATGTTATATCTACTGTTGTGAATAAGTAAAAAATGATAGCTGAAATGTAGTCTAAAACCCTTCAAAAGCACCTGATTTATCTATATGACATCAGGAATATATATATATATATATATATATATATATATATATATATATATATATATATACACACACACACATACAAACACAAAATTGCTATTCTTCATTTCAGACCAGTTCCTGACATCCACAGTCAAAAAAAGATCTAAAATGTATGAACGGTAATATATTACAAGTAAGAAGCAATAGTGAGAATATAAGAGCGTTTCCATTTAGTAAGCAAATAAAACGCACTATGAAAGCATCTACACTGTGGCCAGACATCACACGCTTTCTCCATCCGGTGGCCACTGACCAGGACTCCAGCATGCAGTATGCTGTCTATGAGAACATATGCTACAATAAATCACTTAACTGGCGGGCATTCATAGCTGGCAGGCCAGAAAAGCTTGTGGTTGTACCCAGGCCATGTGTTGAAGGCTTGATATCTGATTGCCTAAAAATAACATTAACAAGATGACTTCCAACAAGCAATCCCTGTAATGTAAAACATATTTACTGTCAGTCATTCAGCTTTGACTCTCATAGAAGAACTGTGTATGAGTAGGCCTCACACTAGAAGATCCTTATATTAAAGGGGCTTTCTCATAAACATATGTCAAATATCAGGTCAGAAATATATGACTGCTGGAGGTCTAAATGGTGGGATGATCATGAAATGGGACTCTCTGAATTGAGAGGTAGTGTGAGTATGTGGCTACAGCTCCATTCACCTCTATGGGACTGATGGAGCTCACCAAGTGCAGCACCCCATAAGTCCCATATAAAGGAATGAAGCAGTAACACTACCACTTCAATTACACAGGACACTAGGGTTTGGAGCCCCGCACTCATATATTCATGCCTGCTACCACTGCGCCTTGACGATTCCTGACCTTTCTTTACGGTTTTACAAGTTCCACTGCCAACAATATCGACTAACCTGCCAACCTGTACTTCTAGTGTGACTGTGGGAGCGCAATACAGACTTTACATCAGGTTTCGCTTTTCCTAAGGAATCAACACCAAAAATGATGCACGCGCTGTTATGAGAAGTGATGCTGCGGACACAGCGAAGAATAAGAAGAAGAGGATGCCTTCTAGTGGTGTAACTAAAGTCTTGTGGGCACCAGTGCAATCTTTTGTCCAGGGCCCCCTACCTGATCCCTACAGGTAATTCTTGATAGTGATGGTTACGGGAGCTAAGGAATTTAATCAGCCTTTGTGTGGTTCGGGTAATCTGTGGGTGTCCTTGGCTTATGGGCCAGATGGAAGCTGCAATCTCAATACTGATGCCAGTGCTTATGGGTCCCCTAAGGCTCCTGGGCCCCAGTGTGACTGCACCCTCTGCACCCCCTCAAGTTAAAGGGGCTCTATCAGCAAAATCATGCTGATAGAGCCCCACATATGCATGGATAGCCTTTAAAAAGGCTATTCAGGCACCAGTAACGTTATATTAAACTAACACCCCCCCCCCCCCCCGTTTTAAAATAAAACCCGAAAAAAGAATATCTACTTACGCATCGTGCACGCAGGGCGGGCATTTAGGGTGCGCCGTCTTCTTCTTCCATGCCTCGCAGACTGGCCTGGGTGCCTGCGCAGTATCCGTAGTAGAAGCCGCATGCGCCCAGGACATTTTTTTATATCAGTGTCAGTTCGCGAGCGCCGGAGGAGGACGGGACCGGAAAACATCGGAGGAAGAAGAGGCGTGAAAGTAGAAGACGGCTCACCCTGAATGCCCGCCCACAGTGCACGATCCGTAAGTAGATATTCTTTTTTAGGGTTTTATTTTAAAACGAGGGGGGGGGGGTAGTTTACTATAACTTTTACGGTGCCTGAATAGCCTTTTTAAAGGCTATTCACGCATATGTGGGGCTCTAGCAGCATGATTTTGCTGATAGAGCCCCTTTAAGCCTGTGATGCCTTCATATGAAGGGGAAGGTAACAGCAAGATTAGTCAGAATACTGGGGAAGACGGCGCTGTGCTCGGAGTACAGGGGGAGCGCCCCTGTGCTCTGTGCACAGAATTACCATATAAGAATAAAGTCTGTATTTTAAAAATGGTATTGAAGAAAAAGATAAAAATTTTAGTGAAATTTGGCTAAATCTAATGATAGACTCCCTTTAACCAAATTTAAGGTAAGGTAAGGCATATCATGGAGATATAACATGTGGCCTGTGGGAAATGAGGCATAGTCCTTATTGTGTTGCAGCCCCTTTATAGGTACAGGTAAGTACACGGTTACGTATAGGTAAGTACATGGTTACCAAACAAGTAAGTGGGGAATTGGGCTTTGAATAGGAGTAGAAGCGGAAACGCCAATAAGCCCTTCTGTGCTTTGTAGCAAGGTCTGGCACCATAATTGAGGCCTCAATTAGATTGTTGCTATGGAGTCCGTAACTTTTATGTGTGACAAAAATTTTCTATGGCCCTGACCAGAAAAGAATCCCATAAAGGACACAAGTGGGTCCGCGGCCATATCAAGCCTATCCTTCCCTCCACTTGAAGCAAAAAGAATCAGACTATAATGTCCGTCTACCCATTCACAGGTAGGGAAGCAAGTCAAGCTGCAATCTTGTTAGATAGTCATTCTTCCTCTTTTTAGGAAGTTTATAAAACTCTGTACAGTCCGTAGGCCAAACCACTGTCTCTGACTTCTCTATTTTTCCCCAGCCTGACTCAGACCCCTGCTCCTTCATACATGGCCGACAATCTTGGTCACATAGAAGCAGTAAAGCTCTTCTAATTTCCTGTGGTCATCCAACATCTTGCTTCATGATTGGTCCATAGGTCCCATAGACTTGTAGGTGAAGCTGCAGAGAAGGACTTGTTTATTTGTAACATATTCTGCTTGGTTGTGTATTACCGGCAGCCGAGTCCATCTTTAGTTTGCCTATATTCGGCTCCGTTCACATCAGCGTTGTGGTTTCCGTACAATTTCTGCGTACAGCAGGGATTCCATTGAGTTAGGAAAACCATTAATTCCGCCTGAAAGCCTATTCTGCAGATATCCTTAACTGCACTTGCTCTAAGTTAGTCTTACAACTGCAGAGCAAGTTTGGAGAGCAAAATCAGATTTCACTGGAAGCTCGAGAGAGCACTTGCCAAATGCTACAAGTAGTGGAAAAAAAAAAAAACAATAACACTTAGAATGAAGAAAAACTGGACAGAATGACTGCTAGGCTTTCTAAGAAATCTCTGCTGAGTTCACTGCATGTCATGCCAATGGGTTTATATGTTATCGGTGTACATGGCAATGGTGCCTTCTGCTGGTCATCACATAAAAGTGGTATATGTACATGGACACGAACTGTGTAAATTCACTTACTAAAAGCCAATAGTTCTGAGTAACTGGACCAACTATACAGTACGTGCAACGGTGCAAAAGACAAGAGTCCATAAGAACGGTTAAGATTTTCTATATACATAGTTCTACGTAACTGAGGAGTCTGGCAACGATTTTGAGGCAGATTCCGACTCAAAATCAGCACCAGATTCTGTCCTGTATCTATCTCCCATGGACGACAATGGAGGCCAAAGAGCAATGCAGAACACTGATAACATAAGTGTCCTTCTCAGTCCCGGTACAGATTCCACCACTGATCAGGCCCATTCATCTACCCATCTAGGGCTAATCGGTTAATGAAAACCATGGGTCGGAATATATACAAGAATCTGAGGAGGTTTTCCACCCTATGAGGCGGCCCTTAAGGTTACTGGGGAGGTTTGGGAGTTTTAAAAAATTAGCTGAACAGTAGAACATGTGATGTAATAACAAAAACTCATGTACTATATATCCACATCACAAGCCTCAGAGGTGATCCCTGTATGGACAACATTGGGGTGAGTGACTGACTATGGTAGTCATATGAATGTATGAAGCATCTTCCCTAGAGGATAAGTCATGAAAGACCACCTGAATGTTGGAAATGTAATGGTGGGGCTTTAAATAAGTTTTCCGCACCTCTCCCCCAAGCCAATTTTCATACTGATGACCCAGCTACAAAATAGGTCATCGGTATTTGATCAGTTGTGAACGGACACCTGGATCCTGTACAGATCAGACTGCCTCCGGGAGCTAGAGGTATACAGAGCTGGAAGCAACTCTGTTTCTGTTCAAGTAATAGGCACAGAGTTGTCGCCCCGTCCACTCTATGACAGTGGTGCCGGAGTACTGCAGCTCTGTGCCTATTACTTACATGGGAGCAGAGTTGCTTCCAGTTCGGTCCATCTCTAACATTTCCAGTGCCCAAAGGCCACCAGATCAGCCAAACGGTGCAAAGCGTGGGAGTTCTGTGATCCTCATCAATAGGACATAGTTCTAGAAAGGATATAAAAAAAAAAAAAAAAAACTTGAGAGTCTTCAGTAGTTGATATCTTTTTTTAATGGCTAACTTAACAATGATGACAGATTACAAGTTTTCGGGATAACTCTGATCCCTTCCTCAGGTATAGGATCTGTCATCATTATTAAATTAGCTATTAAAAAAGTATCAACTACTGAAGACTCAAGTGTTTGTTTTTTATATATTTTATACCCACTGGCTAACACGGTACAAAAACTTACTTTTTCCTTATACTAAACAAAGGATATACCGTATACATATCATTAAATAAATACATGTCAGGAAAGGTGTCGGGTCCTTTACAAAAAAAAATAAGATTCACCACTTCAAAACCAAATAGATTTTGTTTTTCATCCCAGCCTCAAACATTTCATAATTAAAAGAGATTCTCCCACTAAATATTAATTTGCTCCATTAGATCATGTAAAATATAACAAGCTTTTAGTTGCAATCATTAAAAATTGTTCCTTTGTAACTATTGCTGTTACGTACTTGTTATGGTGCCCCCTGCTGTTCTTCTGATTTCCTCTTAGATGGGAATCAAAACAGCCTATCGCGTATGTAATGGCAATATCTAGAACATTACTATTTAATTATTCCTACAGAGAAGCTGTTATCTTACATAATCTAATGGAGAGAGATAGGACTATGGGGGAACCGCTTTAGGAAATGGACCAACATAATATTATTTATTTTGCTTGTATAGCGTCTTCATATTCTGCAGCGCTTTACAGATATTTAGTCACTGTCCCGCATAGGGTGCGCATTCATTTCTATGACCCCATACACACAACCGTGCGCATTCATTCCTATGACCCCATATATATGACTGTATATTTTCACAGTCCGGTGTATGGGGTCATGAGCAAAACTCAGGACAGGTCCTGTTCTTGTCTGTTTTGGGGTCTGCACTCACAGGTCTCAATGAATGGGGCTGTGTAAGCATGAGTGGCACACGGATGACATCCATATACCAACAGTGCGCTTCAATGATGGCCTTGCCGACGCACACACATTCATGTGCTTGTCGCCTTAGAGTGCTTTCACATGTGTGGCCAACCAAATGTGGATCAATGATATTTACCCTGAACCTGCAACTTGAGGTCAGAGCAAGTGGAGATGCGACATGGCAAATAGCGATAATCCACGTGCAGTTACTGCGGCTCTGCCACAAACCTGTGATTTACACTTATACACTCTGACCTTTTCAGTATGATCTATTGCTAAAAGCATTCCTCCAATTTCAAATTGCAACATGTAACGTTAAGAAACTTTGTAATGTATCTTATTACAGAAATCAGTTTCCTTCTCCATAACTTCACTCAGACTATCTATTTATATAGAGTCGCCTTAGTACTCAGATCACGCACAGAAGTCTATGGAGAGCAGAGGAAATGGAGAAGGCTCATTCTGTGCAGCAGTAGAGGCTTATCTTAAAAGAGTCAGAACACCTCTCTCTCACTCACTGTACCACAGAGTCTTTTCCAGCAGCTCCTCCATAGACTTCTACTTAAAATTCAATATAAACCTATCCTGATAAATGGAGAAAAAACAAAAAAAAACAAAAACAGATTTCTTTAAAAACATATATTACAAATTTTCTTACATTCACCATTAATATTTATTTACAATATTATTAATAATTTATTATTATAATATATATTATATATACAGTCCTATGAAAAAGTTTGGGCACCCCTATTAATCTTAATCATTTTTAGTTCTAAATATTTTGGTATTTGCAACAGCCATTTCAGTTCGATATATCTAGTAACTGATGGACACAGTAATATTTCAGGATTGAAATGAGGTTTATTGTACTAACAGAAAATGTGCAATATGCATTAAACCAAAATTTGACCGGTGCAAAAGTATGGGCACCTCAACAGAAAAGTGACATTAATATTTAGTACATCCTCCTTTTGCAAAGATAACAGCCTCTAGTCGCTTCCTGTAGCTTTTAATCAGTTCCTGGATCCTGGATAAAGGTATTTTGGACAAACAATTCAAGTTCAGTTAAGTTAGATGGTCGCCGAGCATGGACAGCCCGCTTCAAATCATCCCACAGATGTTCAATGATATTCAGGTCTGGGGACTGGGATGGCCATTCCAGAACATTGTAATTGTTCCTCTGCATGAATGCCTGAGGATTTGGAGCGGTGTTTTGGATCATTGTCTTGCTGAAATAACCATCCCCGGCGTAACTTCAACTTCGTCACTGATTCTTGAACATTATTCTCAAGAATCTGCTGATACTGAGTGGAATCCATGCGACTCTCAACTTTAACAAGATTCCCGATGCCGGCATTGGCCACACAGCCCCAAAGCATGATGGAACCTCCACCAAATTTTACAGTGGGTAGCATGTGTTTTTCTTGGAATGCTGTATCTTTTTGGACGCCATGCATAACGCCTTTTTTTATAACCAAACAACTCAATTTTTGTTTCCAAAATGAAGCTGCCTTGTCCAAATGTGCTTTTTCATACCTCAGGCAACTCTATTTGTGGCGTACGTGCAGAAACGGCTTCTTTCTCATCACTCTCCCATACAGCTTCTATTTGTGCAAAGTGCGCTGTATAGTTGACCGATGCACAGTGACACCATCTGCAGCAAGATGATGCTGCAGCTCTTTGGAGGTGGTCTGTGGATTGTCCTTGACTGTTCTCACCATTCTTCTTCTCTGCCTTTCTGATATTTTTCTTGGCCTGCCACTTCTGGGCTTAACAAGAACTGTCCCTGTGGTCTTCCATTTCCTTACTATGTTCCTCACAGTGGAAACTGACAGGTTAAATCTCTGAGACAACGTTTTGTATCCTTCCCCTGAACAACTATGTTGAACAATCTTTGTTTTCAGATCATATATATATATATATATATATATATATATATATATATATATGTCCATGTTCGGCGACCATCAAACTTAACTGAACTTGAATTGTTTTGTAGAAAGAAATGGTCCAAAATACCTTCATCCAGGATCCAGGAACTGATTAAAAGCTACAGGAAGCGACTAGAGGCTGTTATCTTTGCAAAAGGAGGATCTACTAAATATTAATGTCACTTTTCTGTTGAGGTGCCCATATTTTTGCACCGGTCAAATTTTGGTTTAATGCATATTGCGCATTTTCTGTTAGTACAATAAACCTCATTTCAATCCTGAAATATTACTGTGTCCATCAGTTATTAGATATATCAAACTGAAATGGCTGTTGCAAACACCAAAATATTTAGAACTAAAAATGATTAAGATTAATAGGGGTGCCCAAACTTTTTCATAGGACTGTATGTTCCCCATAGACTATAATGGGGTTCGAAACCCATTCGAACACTCGAACAGTGAGCGGCTGTTCGAATCGAATTTCGAACCTCGAACATTTTAGTGTTCGCTCATCTCTAGTAAAGATCAATTTTCAGCAACCTCATTACCATTATATCCAGGGCTACTGTAACAGGTATGATTGATAGATAAATAGATAGATAGATAGATAGATAGATAGATAGATAGATAGATAGATAGATAGATAACACAGGATCCACCATTCACAATAGGTGAGGGTTTCAGCTCACCTCCTTCCCCCTACCTGTACAATGACCTCTACCCAGGACACAGAGCATGCCCACAAAATCTTCTATAGAACTCAGTGAGTCTTCTTCAGAGATTTACGCTTAATACTGGAGCGGCAAGATGGTCGATCCATAATCATGTGCAGAAATTTTTTTAAAAAAATTCATAAACAAAAACAAAAAAAATTTGAGCAAAAGACTAAAGTATCAGTATGTGATCTAATTTGTAGAAACAAATGTAGGGGTTCCTTAGAAATTGTTATTTGGGTTCTGGTAGAAAGTGATAACATACAGAATAAATAATTTCCACCGATAATAAAACATAAGCTTGTTAACTTTGACAAAAACCTAAAGTTCGCCGACCGCAGATTGTTAACGTGTTTATAGAACGTGTTTCCTATTAGCCTAACCATAAAAACAGAAAGACGCGCTGTTGCCAAAACAAATATTGGAAACATATGTGCCTTGTATTGAAGTCATGGAATAACACCCAACCCAACAAAGTTAAATGTTAACATTTCCATGACAGTCATTTAAGCAGAATACAAGACTGGAGGGCGAGGTCGGCTCTAATTCTGCATTTCATTACACACGAAAAACATGAAGATATCTATATAAGAAGTGGGAGACCCGGGGGAGGGGGACTGGAGTGTTAACCATTAACATCTTGGGGAAAATTTAACTGTGTTATGGGAATCGCACCCAAAATCTAGTAAGGTATAGCAATCTAGATTTCCTGAGATAATGAAAACTGCATCGTAGCCATAGTAAAAAAGGAACAATAAGGTTTAATACATATACAGTTAGCGCCAAAGATATACATTATTTTGCCCAGTTGGAGGTGCCATGTTCTCCGCTCACGTCCAAAGCAAAAGTAGAGTCATATATAAACAATACATGGTCCATATATCATCCTCTAGAGGTCACGTGATATATTCCATGTGGACCCATTATCTACAGCAGTGGTTCTCATCCTGGGGTACGTGTATCTGGGGGGTATCTGTGGCGGGTAAAAACTGCTGTGCTCCCACCCCGCCCAGGATGAATGTCTGCGCATAACCATGGGCACCAGCATTATGTTAGATGCACAATAAGCTCCGCCATCAGTACTGTGGATGCCTCATTACAGCTATAGATGCCCCGGGGAATAAGGGATGAGCTGCATTCATTACTCACCACTCCGAGAGCTGACATCATAGCAGAAAGGAAGAGCGGAGCAGAGTGGGAAGTAATGAATATGGCTAGCCAGAAGATCTTCACATAGGAGTCAGTGTGGGGGCCATCATTTTATATATAAGGGCATTTTACTACATGAGGGTACTGAATAGGCTATTACACTATACATGGGGGCACTAAAGAGAACATTATACTATATGTGGGGCACTGATGGGTCCATTATACTAGATTTAGGAGCCATTAAGCAACTTGTAGGGCAATGAAGGGGGTCCTTATACTATATGTGGGGGCTCTGAACGTGCCATTATATTACATGTGGGGGCACTGATGGGGCCATTATACTATATGTGGGGTACTGAGAAAGTGGTTATACTACATTAAGGCGCACTGAAGGATCCATTAGGCAAGATGTTTGGCAATGAAGGGAGTCTTTTTACTATATTTGGGGTCATTGTACTATATGTGGGGGCACTGAAGGGGCCATTATACTGTATATGGGATCACTAATAGGGTCATTATACTGTATATGGGATCACTAATAGGGCCATTATACTGTATGTGGGATCACTAATAGGGCCATTATACTGTATGTGGGATCACTAATAGGGCCATTATACTGTATATGGGATCACTAATAGGGCCATTATACTGTATATGGGATCACTAATAGGGCCATTATACTGTATATGGGATCACTAATAGGGCCATTATACTGTATATGGGATCACTAATAGGGCCATTATACTGTATATGGGATCACTAATAGGGCCATTATACTGTATATGGGATCACTAATAGGGCCATTATACTGTATGTGGGATTACTGACAGGGCCATTATACTGTATATGGGATCACTAATAGGGCCATTATACTGTATATGGGATCACTAATAGGGCCATTATACTGTATGTGGGATCACTGACAGGGCCATTATACTGTATATGGGATCACTAATAGGGCCATTATACTGTATATGGGATCACTAATAGGGCCATTATACTGTATATGGGATCACTAATAGGGCCATTATACTGTATATGGGATCACTAATAGGGCCATTATATTGTATATGGGATCACTAATAGGGCCATTATACTGTATATGGGATCACTAATAGGGCCATTATACTGTATATGGGATCACTAATAGGGCCATTATACTGTATATGGGATCACTAATAGGGCCATTATACTGTATATGGGATCACTAATAGGGCCATTATACTGTATATGGGATCACTAATAGGGCCATTATACTGTATGTGGGATCACTGACAGGGCCATTATACTGTATATGGGATCACTAATAGGGCCATTATACTGTATATGGGATCACTAATAGGGCCATTATACTGTATATGGGATCACTAATAGGGCCATTATACTGTATATGGGATCACTAATAGGGCCATTATACTGTATGTGGGATCACTGACAGGGCCATTATACTGTATATGGGATCACTAATAGGGCCATTATACTGTATATGGGATCACTAATAGGGCCATTATACTGTATGTGGGATTACTGACAGGGCCATTATACTGTATATGGGATCACTAATAGGGCCATTATACTGTATATGGGATCACTAATAGGGCCATTATACTGTATATGGGATCACTAATAGGGCCATTATACTGTATATGGGATCACTAATAGGGCCATTATATTGTATATGGGATCACTAATAGGGCCATTATACTGTATATGGGATCACTAATAGGGCCATTATACTGTATATGGGATCACTAATAGGGCCATTATACTGTATATGGGATCACTAATAGGGCCATTATACTGTATATGGGATCACTAATAGGGCCATTATACTGTATATGGGATCACTAATAGGGCCATTATACTGTATATGGGATCACTAATAGGGCCATTATACTGTATGTGGGATCACTGACAGGGCCATTATACTGTATATGGGATCACTAATAGGGCCATTATACTGTATATGGGATCACTAATAGGGCCATTATACTGTATATGGGATCACTAATAGGGCCATTATACTGTATATGGGATCACTAATAGGGCCATTATACTGTATATGGGATCACTAATAGGGCCATTATACTGTATATGGGATCACTAATAGGGCCATTATACTGTATATGGGATCACTAATAGGGCCATTATACTGTATATGGGATCACTAATAGGGCCATTATACTGTATGTGGGATTACTGACAGGGCCATTATACTGTATATGGGATCACTAATAGGGCCATTATACTGTATGTGGGATTACTGACAGGGCCATTATACTGTATGTGGGATCACTAATAGGGCCATTATACTGTATATGGGATCACTAATAGGGCCATTATACTGTATGTGGGATTACTGACAGGGCCATTATACTGTATATGGGATCACTAATAGGGCCATTATACTGTATATGGGATCACTAATAGGGCCATTATATTGTATATGGGATCACTAATAGGGCCATTATACTGTATGTGGGATCACTAATAGGGCCATTATACTGTATATGGGATCACTAATAGGGCCATTATACTGTATGTGGGATTACTGACAGGGCCATTATACTGTATATGGGATCACTAATAGGGCCATTATACTGTATATGGGATCACTAATAGGGCCATTATACTGTATGTGGGATTACTGACAGGGCCATTATACTGTATATGGGATCACTAATAGGGCCATTATACTGTATATGGGATCACTAATAGGGCCATTATACTGTATATGGGATCACTAATAGGGCCATTATACTGTATGTGGGATTACTGACAGGGCCATTATACTGTATATGGGATCACTAATAGGGCCATTATACTGTATGTGGGATCACTAATAGGGCCATTATACTGTATGTGGGATCACTAATAGGGCCATTATACTGTATATGGGATCACTAATAGGGCCATTATACTGTATATGGGATCACTAATAGGGCCATTATACTGTATATGGGATCACTAATAGGGCCATTATACTGTATGTGGGATTACTGACAGGGCCATTATACTGTATATGGGATCACTAATAGGGCCATTATACTGTATGTGGGATCACTAATAGGGCCATTATACTGTATATGGGATCACTAATAGGGCCATTATACTACATGTCAGGGCACTGTGTAGGCCATTATACTGCATGTAGGGGCATTACATAACTGTTCAACCAAAGTGTTATTTTTCTAACATTTATAAGCGATGGCTACTATAGAGGTAGTTGGTTAGGATTTTCTCTCACTAGAGGGTACGTCACTTGAGAATCACTGATCTACAGTATCCCGCCGCTATATGAAAAGTACGATAACTTACAGCACATACAGTATAGCAGCCGTAATGTACATGTCTCTACTGGTAAATGCTGTAATGAAAAGTAAATAATAGTAATCCAAGAAAGCTGGAGCTGATCTGAGGAGCCCCCAAGGCTTTGTGAGATTATCTGAGGACACCGGATAGAATATTGTGGGAACCGACTCCACCTGGCATTGTGTGCGCTCCACATACTCGGCTCCATCAGGTAAGCCAGGCCATTAGCCAAGATTGTTAACATTTTATTGACAATGGAATATTTATGATGTGCACACCAGGATTCCTGGATTGAACTTTGTACTTTTTATAGCCAGAGCTAACCATGTAAAGATCTGCAGAGTGGACAAGAGCCTGCGGGATTGTCTTCTATCGCAGACATTTACAATATGGAATATCAACTGCTAAGAGACTCGGAATGTCTTGAGAGATTGATGGATTGTTGTAAAAGAGAGAGAGCGAGATCATGTAAGAGAGAGTGACGGAAAGCAAGAGTGTCAGTGCAGATTGGATCAGAAATTTGGCGACTGACAAATAAAGGCATTTTATAGAGATGAGCGAACACTATTCAAAACTCCCGTTTCGAATAGCACGCACCCATAGGAATGAATGGACACAGCTGCCACGCAGGGGGTTAGGCGCCGGCCACCGGCAAAGTCTGCGTGCCAGCCGCTTCCATCCATTCCTATGGGTGCGTGCTATTCGAAACGGCCGTTTCGAATAGTGTTCGCTCATCTCAAAAAGGCAACCCATCTCCAAAATTCTGCATTAAATTCCGCCTCAAATCCAGTGTCAACATCCTGGTCAATTTTCGACAACAAGTAAAAATTTTACGTTAAATTCCTGAAGCAGAAATTTCTTCTTGACAAATGGGTTTGAGTAGGAATGGTCACTTCTCTAGGAGCCGGAGCTCTTCATCACAGTCACTTTACTGACACACTGGTGTCTTCCTACAATAAGAAGCGCAGAGCTAATATAACAACTTAATAGCCTGAAGGATCTTCCTATAAGGAACGGGTGATGTGTGATGGACATGGGTTGGCTGCCTGAATTGTAAGAAGGAAGGCAAAGCTGACTAGTTACTCTTATCTCTACTTTCTATGTTACGAAGTCCAGGAGGCGGAGCTATTAGTGATTGACAGCTATCTCTGTATGTACGGTTATAGAGGGGAGGGGTCAATCACTGATAGGACCGCCTCCTGGACAGAGATTTCAATGAATAAATGACGCATTATACTGAATGGTTCCCACAAACCTATATATCAATTGTCATAGCTCTCTCTGCTCTATATTAAACACACCGCATTTTCATTTTGACCAGTCCCTTTAAGGTCTCCAATTTCCATACTATATATAATATTATGACACATTAACAAAACCCTTGACAGACTCTAATCCGCAATACAACCACAGGGTAGCCAGATATAGACATGTATAAAGAAGATATCCCATGAAAGACCATCATAAAACCATGTTGTTTTAAAAAGCTGGTCATCTTGTTACACATCTCTTTGTATTTTAGGCGAAGGAGAAAGCTCAGGAAGGGCACATTGACTTCCACTATTTTCTAATCAAAAGAAAAGCCTTTTAACCCGTGTACCCACAAAGAAACACCTTGTATTGATGGTCTGACAAAGCTCTTTTAAATATGGAATAATGATAGAGAACATCAATACTTCTCATAGCCACTTTGCCAATAAATCCTTTCTACCTGTACATGAACGTTTACCAACAATTACAGCACGGTAACCTTTAATAGATGATACAGTAATGCATTAATCCTTTGTGGTTTACTGAAAGTTCAGCAGAGTCCTCGCTAAGGGACAGAAATCCAATTACACTTAGAACCGAATCCACCGGGGACCGACCGGTATCACCTTGTAAATGTGGAAAACTGTCAATTAATTGAGATCCACTGAGATAGGTAGCACACGGGAGACCGGCAGCAGACGGCAGCGGGAGCAGAACATATGTGTACCAGCAGAGCACACGTATGACGCAGAGACTCTGCGGTATAGCTGTAATGAGAGAGGAGCTAGTACATAAATGTCATAGACAGAAGAGAATCGATCCGCTCTCTAGCTTTAGATACAGCTTCTGGTATCTGGTCTCTAATCATTTCTGACCCCCATGAAACCTAGATGAAAACTCAGATTTGAACTACAATTGTCTGTGAGTTGTGTCTGGAATTGTAAGTCAGTCCAGATCAATTTAAAGGGAGTCTGTCAATAGAACCCGGCCCCACAGATAATAGGATAGGGTCACCTCAAACGATGTTTCGTTCTTATGAATTGGCGCCTCCGTTGATGGGATTTCACCACTTTTGTGAATAAGCAAATGAGATCTCTGGAGCAATAAGGGCGTTGCCCCAACAATTTCTTGGTTTGCCGGGTTTTTTTTCTGCATGTTCATAGAAATACTGCAGCAGTGGCGTAACTAGGAATTGCAGGGCCCCGTGGCGAACCTTTGACTCCAGAGTATAATAATTTCAGACCCCAAAGTATAATAATTGGAGACCAAGAGGGGAATATAAACATAAACACTGTTACTTACTTATCCCTGCTGTCAGCTATCTTCAATGACGTCAGGAACATCATGTGACCGGGGGTCTGCGTCGTGACGCATAAGGACAAAGGTCCCTGTCATGTGATGTCTGAGACGTCACACAAGTAGGCCCCGAAGCCTTCGCGGAGCATGGAGAGGTAAGTAACACTGTTTGTTATGTTCGCTTACATCTCCCAGGCCTCCAATCATTATACTCGGGGGTCTGAAAAGACCCCTGAGTATAATAATGATGTTTGCGGGGCCCGCGGTGTCACTTACCGATCCTGGCCCTTGCCAAGATCCGTAAGTAAGTAGGGCCCGTTACCGGCTGGAGTAACTCCAGCCGGTGACGGCCTATTAAAAAAAAAACGCAGCGGTAGTGGCTGTTGCCGGGCCCCCTAATGTCCCGGGCCCTGTGGCAGCTGCCTCTGCTGATTCCCTGGTAGTTACACCACTGTACTGCAGCAATCAATAGGATAACTCTCTTCCTAATTCGCTCCATCTTCAGATGGGGACTGATAGAAAGACTACGTATTAAGAAAATGAGCATAGCTTAAAGATCTATTTTTTCTACGACAGGTTAGAGGGGGGAGAATCCTGCTTTAGGCTGAGGCCCCACTTTACGGAAACACAGCTTTTTTTTGTTGCAGTTTTTTGAGCCAAAGTGGATTGAGAAGGAAGGAGAAGTGTAGGAGCTTCCTAAGTATTTTCCATTCTTTTTGTGGTCATTCCTAGGTTTGGTTCAAAAAAACGCAGCAAAATCTGCAACAACAAAAAAAATGCAATTCCGCAACGTGGAGCCTTAGCTGTAGGCCACACATTACGGAAACACAGCTATTTTTTGTTGCTTATTTTGTTGCGGTTTTTTTGAGAAGATGGGAAAAGTATAAGAATCTTTCTAAATATTTTCCATTCCTTTGGTAGCCATCCTTGGCTTTGGCTCAAAAAACCGCAACAAAAAATGCTGTGTTTGCACAAAGTGGGGCTTCAGCCTTAGCCAGTTGTCTTACAGTCAAACACATTAAGGATCCTGGAACACACGGGGAAGATTTCCTTATATAGTTCCCTACTTAGGGCCTGTTCACACAGCGGAAAGTTTTTCCGCCATGTAGTGTTTTGGTGCAGCTAGTGCAGCGCATCGGCATACCGTCGTGGCATCCCGCTCCCAATTAGACCCGAATGAAGGGACCTAAACAGGAGCGTGTCTAAATCTGCGGAATCCGTGGCAAGATAGGTTATGTCACTTCTTTTTTCTACTATTAGCTCGCGGGAAAAAAAAAAAAAAAAACGAGAGGCTCCCATTGAAGTCAATGGGATCCATTTTTGCAGGCGGATTCTGCGTCAAAATCCGCCTGCAAAAGAACTGTGTGTGAACAAACACTTAAATTGTAAATAAGACAAAAGAGGATCAAAAGGAAAAGAAAAGCTGTTGCAAAGAAGTGATGGGATATATTTATATATACCTAATAGGTTGCTTGATCCTTGACTCTTTAGATGAGGGGTGTAGTACGTGAGCACCACTAGGGACATGGACAGATAACCTGATAATTTCGGTATAGTGCTGCAGAATATGATGGTATTACATAAGTAATAAATAAATGCAATCGACAGACCATGTAGTTAGTATGCAGGGCACGGCTCTACAGGATATATGTCAGGGTAGGTTCGGGATCATAAAAGAAATGTAATGCTCTCTATGGACAATGAATGAATCTTCCTTCTGATGACAGCTCCATACTAATGATTACATTAAAGTAAACCTAAATCCTGACTGATTTATATATAGCTCTATAAATTCGAGGTCAAATCATCCTCTGGGAAATGTACGCCAAGACACATTGCTCCTGCCATCCTATACGGACAATATTCCATTACTCAGGTAGCACAGATATAGCTGGGACTAGTAGTACTAGCGGCACCAGACAGACGCTATTCACTCATATACACTAGTCAATCTCCACCCCGGACGAGCGATTCCAAGCTGTTTTTTTTGCACCATCTGAACATCTGTACAGATTTCCATGCACAAGGAAAGCCTCCTTCCCCCTCAATGAAGGTGATGCATGGAAGTGATGTGGAGCCAGGAAAGTAATGTAAATCTTCCTGTACCCGCACTTGTTTTTTACCTGCATTTCAGTCTATTATTGGCACCAAGAAGAGCAGAAAAATAGCCAAAACTAATAAAAAAAACACTGCCCACTCCCACAATATAAAGGGGTTTTCTGGGAACTTACAGAACACATTTATAATGTTGTATTCTGCTGGGTGCAGATGGATTTGTACATTGTATAATGGCTCCCACTAATGTGAATAGACGGTGAGCTATAACAGAGTAGCCTGGCCACTATACAGTGTACAGAGCCATCTGCTTCAGTCTCAATACGTTGTATAGTACTGGGCCTGGCATCAGCCCAAAACAGCTATTCTATGGAGGGACTTAATACCTTCTTCCATGTAGGTATTGATGCCCGATCTTACCAATAAGCTTTAAGAAAAAACCCTTTAGGCCGAGATCACATGGCACACTCAACCTCAAAATCATTCCAAATATTAACCAGAATCTGCCTCCCATCGGTTTCAATGGAGAACCCACCGCACATGACTCCCGACCAGCCCCATTGTTTGCTTGGTGCAATATCACAGGCAGCACCTTATGCTGTTTTTTTAAGCATAGACCCAGCTGATATTGGTTGACAGTTTTTGGGCTCCCATAAGATAATTCGCATATTATGCGGCATATTTTCCGCCAAAGCCTAGGGCTATCGAGTCAAAGTCGTGGAGATGGTGTTAGAGCCAGTTTTGTAGTCAGAAAAAAACGTTACCAACTCCAGCTTCAAATTAAATTGATGAATTATTATATATTATAGTATATAATTATTGATACTGTATAATAAATTAGATATATAGTTTGTTACATATTCACATACACAGGGATTCAATCACTAGCTTCTCTCCTGAATTAGAGGAGCTTTATTGCTGCTGTCTCACCCTTCTGTCCTTGTCCTGGAAGCCATAGATGGAAGTGAATATATCAGTATCTGGTCAATGAAATCTGCTCTTGACGATATCATTAGTGTAAAGAGCAAGAATAAATATAGTGACCTCCTCGGCTAACTTTATCCATACAAGCCCATTCTAGAAGCAATCCCACCTGTGCTCCCTATTGATACATTGAAGTGAGGACCCCTTTACAATCCATTACTGGGTTATCTAGATGCAAGGAGCAGATGTTCTCCAGTCACATGACTAATTCACCATGGAATAGAAGCCATGAGAAGAATTACGAGAAGCAGAATTAGATCCATATATGAGGAGTGCAAGGTCTCTTTCATAACGTTACTATGGCAAAACCACCTGCAGTCATATGGACAATGTTACTGCGCTAATATGCAGGAGGCAAGTGAACCTCGTAGTAGGTTGGAGTCCTCAGAGAATAGCAAGAGCGGCGTACGTTCAGCTCGGTCACAAATGAAAGGTTTATTCCTTGGAATTTTGGCAGCAGGAAACAAAGCACAGAGAAGAGCTCAGGTATCAATCTCTGGAAGCAGATAGAGGTCAAGCCAGGTCTCCATCCAATTTTAGAAACCAATAAATCTACGTGAGCCGCAACTGTGCAGTCACCCCAGTTAGACAATAGTATGAAAGCTACGACAGATTGGGTGGAAGCATGTTATTGCCTGTGACATAGAAATGGGAAATGCTTCTAAATTACTCGAAGAAATGGTTCACAACTCCAAGTGTCTCAAGGACAAAAACCAGCACGTTATAAATGTGGAGTTCACCGTACTTAATGTATCTGCGGCATCTTACCCCCCAAAAAATGCAAGTTATTTTATATGTGAGCTTTTCACTATAGGTAGGAGCCGGGGACAGCTAAGAAACAGTAGTTTTTTATGTTTTTATTCCCCCTGGGTCTCTGATTATTATACTCTGGGGTCTGAAAAGACCCCAGAGTATAATAATTGTTTATGGGTGTCCACAGTGGGACATAATACTGTGTGCAGGGGCCACTATGGGGGATAATACTGTGTACAGGGGCACTATGGGGGATAATACTGTGTGCAGGGGCCACTAAGGGACATAATACTGTGTGCAGGGGCCACTATGGGGCATAATACAGCGCGCAGGAATGCGTAGGAGGGGGTCGGTCGAGGTCTTCAGCGTTGGTGTCGGTGCCCATGTGAAAAGTTCACCACGGGGCCCCGCCATTCCTAGTTACGCCACTGTGTGTGACCATATGCTAGGGAAGAATACTTCAGTACCCATACAATCTAGTAAAAGATGTATGACCGTAGAGGATTTGTGCACTCCTATACATGTTCTGTCTGCAAAGTATTGTCTATGCGGCCTCCATGATCCTCAACTTTAAAGCCCTGTACTAAAATCTGGATTTCGTTGCAGGGAGATCACCAGAGTTATCTCAGAGTTTGTAAGAGCAGACCATACAGATCAGGGACTTTAGTGCTGTACATACTGAATTTCCCCATGGTGGGACTACTAAAGGATCTTATTTTATCAAGGAGTCAGGCAAAGCAGAGCAGAGCAAATAGGTAGGAGGTCAATATCAAGAGTTTAGGAGAAAGGAGTCAGGAAAACAAGCCATGATGACACAGTAAATGAAACATTTAGCATCCATGTATAACTTTGCAAGACACTATAGAACTAGGAACCTTTGCTCAGGAAGGGGGTGGTAGCCTTTTATACCTGCAGACTGACAGATTGGTTTGGGAATATTTACTGGCATAGGCAAAGGCCCTGTAAACAGCAAGAATAAAGTGCAAGCATGTCACTCGGGCAGACATGGTGCTGTGGAAGAGAAGGGAATGGACCGTGTGTAGACAAAGTAACTCACCACCATCCCTGCTATAAGATGTAGTTCGCAAGTGGAAGTAGATAATAAAGAAAAACAACATTAACGAGGACTTGTCATGACTTTGGGCACATGTGATTTTATATACGGCAGTGTGCTGAATTCAAGGCAGTGTCAGCTTTCCCATTATGCGCCCCGGGGGCAGACATATCCGTGCCATTACCAATATCTCTTCGCTGTCAGAAGGGTGTTCCTGATGGTCTAGCTGGGCTGTGAGGAACACCCCTCCTGACAGTACTCATCCATAGCCATGTACTGTCATAGGAAGCATTGCTTACCGCCCAGCGATGACGCTAAACTGTGAGGAGCGCCCCCCATAGACTAGTACTGGGGGGCGTTGTTCACATCTCAGCATCATTGCTGGGCAGTAAAGGACCCCCCCTTTGACAGTACAAGACTACCCTGAGTAAGGGCCAAATAAAAAGTTTGACCCCGGATAACCTCTTTAAGCTTTCGATTTGTTATATCTGTTTCTCAACAACCACCTTAATTCCATTAGTCCACCAATAGCGTGCTGCCAGTTCCCCGCACGTATTCGCCGTATCTAGGCAACCAATAGGAAACTAGAATTTACTTACTAAAAAGGAAATCAGTCATCATAACTGAATCTGCAAAAAAATACAGGCTGTAATTATTTAATCAGCAATGTATTCTGCAAATGAAGCAGGAACACGAGTAATGACAACACGTATGTAACCGTGCAGCAGTCTTAGTCGTTTAATACAGGACAAACAAGCATGTGCCGCCAGCACAGGACAACGACCTGCAAATACGTAGCCCAAGCTACAAGCGCAGGGTATATCACTCAGCCGAATGAAGGCTGACAAATGACCGCTTATGGTGAGAAAATGATCCTGTTAAGAGGCCCTGGCGAGGCATTATCTCAATAATAAAGTTTACATGGCATGAAAGACAGCATTAAATCTAATTGGAAAGATGATTTATTAAGCGAGTCTTTAATTACATCTGGGATGGCGACGTTCTGGAGGCACGAGACACTCCTATTACATTAGCCACCTTTAAGAAAAACATACATTATTTCAAGTCGGATCTCTTATTTGATTAGACTTCATGTACATGACGGAAAAGAGTGAACCCTGAAATGTTAAGACGTGAAAATTAAAAAAGTCTGTAGTCTTGTCTCTGAGCAACTGAGCAGTATACAAATGAAGGAGTCTGTCAGCAGAAAAAGTGGTATCAAACTAATGATAGTTAGAGATGAGCGAACAGTGTTCTATCGAACTCATGTTCGATCGGATATTAGGCTGTTCGGCATGTTCGAATCGAATCGAACACCGCGTGGTAAAGTGCGCCATTACTCGATTCCCCTCCCACCTTCCCTGGCGCCTTTTTTGCTCCAATAACAGCGCAGGGTAGGTGGGACAGGAACTACGACACCGGTGACGTTGAAAAAAGTAGGCAAAACCCATTGGCTGCCGAAAACATGTGACCTCTAATTTAAAAGAACAGCGCCGCCCAGCTTCGCGTCATTCTGAGCTTGCAATTCACCGAGGACGGAGGTTTCCGTCCAGCTAGCTAGGGCTTAGATTCTGGGTAGGCAGGGACAGGCTAGGATAGGAAGGAGAAGACAACCAACAGCTCTTGTAAGAGCTAAATTCCAGGGAGAAGCTTGTCAGTGTAACGTGGCACTGACGGGCTCAATCGCCGCAACCCAGCTTTCCCAGGATCCTGAATGGAATACACTGTCAGTGTATTCCCGTATACCCGATATATACCCCGATACCCGTTCCAACGGTGTGCCCCCCCACCTTCACCCCAGAAATACCCTGCAAGTCCCCTAGCAATAGAATTGGGGCTATATACACCCACAATTTTTACTACTGGTATACAGTGCCATTGTCTGACTGGGAATTCAAAGAATATATTGGGAATACAAATACCCTCATTTCTTGCTACTGCCATATAGTGCCAGTTTCTGACTGGTAATTCAAAGAATATATTGGGGTTACGTGCACCCACAATTTTTACTACTGGTATACAGTGCCATTGTCTGACTGGGAATTCAAAGAGTATATTGGGAATACAAATACCCTCATTTCTTGCTACTGCCATATAGTGCCAGTTTCTGACTGGGAATTCAAAGAATATATTGGGGTTACGTGCACCCACAATTTTTACTACTGGTATACAGTGCCATTGTCTGACTGGGAATTCAAAGAATATATTGGGGTTATAAATACCCTCATTTCTTGCTACTGCCATATAGTGCCAGTTTCTGACTGGTAATTCAAAGAATATATTGGGGTTACGTGCACCCACAATTTTTACTACTGGTATACAGTGCCATTGTCTGACTGGGAATTCAAAGAATATATTGGGAATACAAATACCCTCATTTCTTGCTACTGCCATATAGTGCCAGTTTCTGACTGGGAATTCAAAGAATATATTGGGGTTACGTGCACCCACAATTTTTACTACTGGTATACAGTGCCATTGTCTGACTGGGAATTCAAAGAATATATTGGGGTTATAAATACCCTCATTTCTTGCTACTGCCATATAGTGCCAGTTTCTGACTGGTAATTCAAAGAATATATTGGGGTTACGTGCACCCACAATTTTTACTACTGGTATACAGTGCCATTGTCTGACTGGGAATTCAAAGAGTATATTGGGAATACAAATACCCTCATTTCTTGCTACTGCCATATAGTGCCAGTTTCTGACTGGTAATTCAAAGAATATATTGGGGTTACGTGCACCCACAATTTTTACTACTGGTATACAGTGCCATTGTCTGACTGGGAATTCAAAGAATATATTGGGGTTATAAATACCCTCATTTCTTGCTACTGCCATATAGTGCCAGTTTCTGACTGGTAATTCAAAGAATATATTGGGGTTACGTGCACCCACAATTTTTACTACTGGTATACAGTGCCATTGTCTGACTGGGAATTCAAAGAGTATATTGGGAATACAAATACCCTCATTTCTTGCTACTGCCATATAGTGCCAGTGTCTGACTGGGAATTCAAAGAATATATTGGGGTTACGTGCACCCACAATTTTTACTACTGGTATACAGTGCCATTGTCTGACTGGGAATTCAAAGAATATATTGGGGTTATAAATACCCTCATTTCTTGCTACTGCCATATAGTGCCAGTTTCTGACTGGTAATTCAAAGAATATATTGGGGTTACGTGCACCCACAATTTTTACTACTGGTATACAGTGCCATTGTCTGACTGGGAATTCAAAGAGTATATTGGGAATACAAATACCCTCATTTCTTGCTACTGCCATATAGTGCCAGTTTCTGACTGGGAATTCAAAGAATATATTGGGGTTACGTGCACCCACAATTTTTACTACTGGTATACAGTGCCATTGTCTGACTGGGAATTCAAAGAATATATTGGGAATACAAATACCCTCATTTCTTGCTACTGCCATATAGTGCCAGTTTCTGACTGGGAATTCAAAGAATATATTGGGGTTACGTGCACCCACAATTTTTACTACTGGTATACAGTGCCATTGTCTGACTGGGAATTCAAAGAATATATTGGGGTTATAAATACCCTCATTTCTTGCTACTGCCATATAGTGCCAGTTTCTGACTGGTAATTCAAAGAATATATTGGGGTTACGTGCACCCACAATTTTTACTACTGGTATACAGTGCCATTGTCTGACTGGGAATTCAAAGAGTATATTGGGAATACAAATACCCTCATTTCTTGCTACTGCCATATAGTGCCAGTTTCTGACTGGGAATTCAAAGAATATATTGGGGTTACGTGCACCCACAATTTTTACTACTGGTATACAGTGCCATTGTCTGACTGGGAATTCAAAGAATATATTGGGGTTATAAATACCCTCATTTCTTGCTACTGCCATATAGTGCCAGTTTCTGACTGGTAATTCAAAGAATATATTGGGGTTACGTGCACCCACAATTTTTACTACTGGTATACAGTGCCATTGTCTGACTGGGAATTCAAAGAGTATATTGGGAATACAAATACCCTCATTTCTTGCTACTGCCATATAGTGCCAGTTTCTGACTGGTAATTCAAAGAATATATTGGGGTTACGTGCACCCACAATTTTTACTACTGGTATACAGTGCCATTGTCTGACTGGGAATTCAAAGAATATATTGGGGTTATAAATACCCTCATTTCTTGCTACTGCCATATAGTGCCAGTTTCTGACTGGTAATTCAAAGAATATATTGGGGTTACGTGCACCCACAATTTTTACTACTGGTATACAGTGCCATTGTCTGACTGGGAATTCAAAGAGTATATTGGGAATACAAATACCCTCATTTCTTGCTACTGCCATATAGTGCCAGTGTCTGACTGGGAATTCAAAGAATATATTGGGGTTACGTGCACCCACAATTTTTACTACTGGTATACAGTGCCATTGTCTGACTGGGAATTCAAAGAGTATATTGGGAATACAAATACCCTCATTTCTTGCTACTGCCATATAGTGCCAGTGTCTGACTGGGAATTCAAAGAATATATTGGGGTTACGTGCACCCACAATTTTTACTACTGGTATACAGTGCCAATTTCTAACTAGGAATTCAAAATGCGCAAGGCTCCCGGAAAGGGACGTGGACGAGGCCGTGGGCGAGGTCGGGGGAATGGTTCTGGGGAGCAAGGTAGCAGTGAAGCCACAGGGCGTCCCGTGCCTACTCCTGTGGGGCAGCAAGCATTGCGCCACTCCACAGTGCCAGGGTTGCTTGCCACATTAACTAAACTGCAGGGTACAAACCTTAGTAGGCCCGAGAACCAGGAACAGGTCTTGCAATGGCTGTCAGAGAACGCTTACAGCACATTGTCCAGCAGCCAGTCAGACTCTGCCTCCTCTCCTCCTATTACCCAACAGTCTTGTCTTCCTTCCTCCCAAAATTCCGAAGCTTTACAGAACAATAACCCAAACTGTCCCTGCTCCCCAGAGCTGTTCTCCGCTCCTTTCATTGTCCCTCAACCTGCCTCTCCACGTCACGATTCCACGAACCTAACAGAGGAGCATCTGTGTCCAGATGCTCAAACACTAGAGTCTCCTCCATCTCCGTTCGATTTGGTGGTGGATGACCAGCAACCCACCCTCATCGACGATGATGTGACGCAGTTGCCGTCAGGGCATCCAGTTGACTGGCGCATTGTGCGGGAGGAGGAGATGAGACAGGAGTTGGAAGAGGAAGTGGTGGATGATGAGGACACTGACCCGACCTGGACAGGGGGGATGTCAAGCGGGGAAAGTAGTGTGGATGTTGAGGCAGGTGCAGCACCAAAAAGGGTAGCTAGAGGCAGAGGCAGAGGTCAGCAGCTTAGGCGAAGCCAGGCCACACCCGGAATCTCCCAAGATGTTCCAGTTCGTACCCAGCCCCGAAAAACTCCCACCTCGAGGGCACGTTTCTCGAAGGTGTGGAGTTTTTTCAAGGAATGCGCCGAGGACAGATATAGTGTTGTCTGCACAATTTGCCTCTCGAAATTGATTAGGGGCTCTGAGAAGAGCAACCTGTCCACCACTTCAATGCGCCGTCATTTGGAATCCAAGCACTGGAATCAGTGGCAGGCAGCAACGGCAGGACAAAGGCCGCCTGCCGTTCACGCCACTGCCACTGCCTCTGCCTCTGCCTCTGCCACTGCCACTGCTGACTGTGCTGGCGATGCACTCCAGAGGACGAGCCAGGACACCACTTCATCTGCCTCCGCCACTTTGTTGACTTCTACCTCATCCTCCCCTGGTCCTGTCTTATCTCCTTCTCCTGCACCATCAAAGGCACCATCAGGCGTTTCTTTACAACAACCCACCATCTCTCAGACATTGGAGCGGCGGCAGAAATACACTGCTAACCACCCACACGCGCAAGCCTTGAACGCCAACATCGCTAAACTGCTGGCCCAGGAGATGTTGGCGTTCCGGCTTGTTGAAACTCCCGCCTTCCTGGACCTGATGGCAACTGCGGCACCTCGCTATGCCGTCCCTAGCCGTCACTACTTCTCCCGGTGTGCCGTCCCCGCCTTGCACCAGCACGTGTCACTCAACATCAGGCGGGCCCTTAGTTCCGCGCTTTGCACAAAGGTCCACTTGACCACCGACGCGTGGACAAGTGCATGCGGACAGGGACGCTACATTTCACTGACGGCACACTGGGTAAATGTAGTTGAGGCTGGGACTGCTTCCCAAACTGGCCCGGTGTACCTCGTCTCCCCGCCTAACATTCCTGGCAGGGACACGAGAAGAACACCCCCCTCCTCCTCCTCCTCTACCGCCTCCTCCTCCGCCTCCTCCTCCGCCACCGCCTCCTCCTCCGCTGTTAGATTGACCCCAGCTACGAGTTGGAAACGTTGCAGCACTGGCGTTGGTAGACGTCAGCAGGCTGTGCTGAAGCTGATCAGCTTGGGGGACAGACAGCACACTGCCTCCGAGGTGAGGGATGCCCTCCTCGATGAGACGGCAATATGGTTTGAGCCGCTGCACCTGGGCCCAGGCATGGTCGTTTGTGATAACGGCCGGAACCTGGTAGCAGCTCTGGAGCTTGCCGGACTCCAACATGTTCCATGCCTGGCCCACGTCTTCAACCTAGTGGTGCAACGTTTCCTAAAGAGCTACCCCAATGTTCCAGAGCTACTGGTGAAAGTGCGGCGCATGTGCGCCCACTTTCGCAAGTCGACAGTAGCCGCTGCTAGCTTAAAATCTCTCCAGCAACGCCTGCATGTGCCACAACACCGGCTTTTGTGCGACGTCCCCACACGCTGGAACTCAACGTTTCAGATGTTGAATAGAGTGGTTGAGCAGCAGAGACCTTTGATGGAATACCAGCTACAAAACCCTAGGGTGCCACAAAGTCAGCTGCCTCAGTTTCACATCCATGAGTGGCCATGGATGAGAGACCTTTGTGACATCCTACGGGTCTTTGAGGAGTCCACAAGGAGGGTGAGCTCTGAGGATGCGATGGTGAGCCTTACAATCCCGCTCTTGTGTGTTCTGAGAGAATCCCTGATTGACATCAGGGATAACTCAGATCACACAGAGGAGTTAGGGATAGCATCCGATCCGTCACAGCTGGAGAGTAGGTCCACACATCTGTCCGCTTCACTGCGTTTAATGGAGGAGGAGGAGGAGGAGGAGGAGGAGGAAGAAGAGTTGTCCGATGATGTGATGGTGATACAGGAGGCTTCCGGGCAACTTCGAATCGTCCCATTGTTGCAGCGCGGATGGGTAGACATGGAGGATGAGGAGGAAATGGAGATTGAACTTTCCGGTGGGGCCAGAGGAGTCATGCCAACTAACACTGTGGCAGACATGGCTGAGTTCATGTTGGGGTGCTTTACAACCGACAAGCGTATTGTCAAAATCATGGAGGACAACCAGTACTGGATCTTTGCTATCCTTGACCCCCGGTATAAAAACAACATCTCGTCTTTTATTCCGGTAGAGGGGAGGGCCAATCGCATCAATGCTTGCCACAGGCAATTGGTGCAGAATATGATGGAGATGTTTCCAGCATGTGACAGTGGCGGCAGGGAGGGCAGTTCCTCCAGTAGGCAACCAAGTTCTCACCGGTCCACACAAACGAGGGGCACACTGTCTAAGGTCTGGGACACCTTGATGGCACCCCCTCGCCAAAGTGCCGCCACGGAGGGTCCTAGTGTCACCAGGCGTGAGAAGTATAGGCGCATGTTGCGGGAATACCTTTCCGACCACAGCCCTGTCCTCTCCGACCCCTCTGCGCCCTACACGTATTGGGTGTCGAAGTTGGACCTGTGGCTTGAACTTGCCCTATATGCCTTGGAGGTGCTGTCCTGTCCTGCCGCCAGCGTCCTATCTGAGAGGGTGTTCAGTGCAGCCGGTGGCATCATCACTGACAAGCGCACCCGTCTGTCAGCTGAGAGTGCCGACCGGCTCACTTTGATAAAAATGAACCACCACTGGATAGAGCCTTCATTTTTGTGCCCACCTGTGTAAAGCACCCCAACATGAAACTCCATGTCTGTACTCAACCTCTCCAATTCCTCCGCATCCTCATACTCATCCACCATAAGCGTTGCACAATTCTGCTAATACTAGGCTCCCTCCAACATGATTTCCCCCAACTCTGCTGGTTAGAGGCTCCCTCCACCCTGATTTCCACCAACTCTGCTGGTTAGAGGCTCCCTCCACCCTGCTTTCCCACAACTCTGCTGGTTAGAGGCTCCTTCCACCATGAATTTGCCCAAACTGGGCTGTTTAGAGGCTCCCTCCACCATGAATTGGTCCAAACTGGGCTGGTTAGAGGCTCCCTCCACCATTAATTGGTCCAAACTGGGCTGGTTAGAGGCTCCCTCCACCATGAATTTGCCCAAACTGGGCTGTTTAGAGGCTCCCTCCACCATGAATTTGCCCAAACTGGGCTGTTTAGAGGCTCCCTCCACCATGAATTGGTCCAAACTGGGTTTTTTAGAGGCTCCCTCCACCATGAATTGGTCCAAACTGGGGTGGTTAGAGGCTCCCTCCACCATTAATTGGTCCAAACTGGGCTGGTTAGAGGCTCCCTCCACCATGAATTGGTCCAAACTGGGCTGGTTAGAGGCTCCCTCCACCATGAATTGGTCCAAACTGGGGTGGTTAGAGGCTCCCTCCACCATTAATTGGTCCAAACTGGGCTGGTTAGAGGCTCCCTCCACCATTAATTGGTCCAAACTGGGCTGGTTAGAGGCTCCCTCCACCATGAATTTGCCCAAACTGGGCTGTTTAGAGGCTCCCTCCACCATTAATTGGTCCAAACTGGGCTGGTTAGAGGCTCCCTCCACAATTAATTGGTCCAAACTGGGCTAATTAGAGGCTCCCTCCACCATGAATTGGTCCAAACTGGGTTTTTTAGAGGCTCCCTCCACCATGAATTTGCCCAAACTGGGCTGTTTAGAGGCTCCCTCCACCATGAATTGGTCCAAACTGGGCTGGTTAGAGGCTCCCTCCACCATGAATTTCCCAAAACTTGGCTGTTTAGAGGCTCCCTCCACCATTAATTGGTCCAAACTGGGCTGGTTAGAGGCTCCCTCCACCATGAATTGGTCCAAACTGGGGTTTTTAGAGGCTCCCTCCACCATGAATTGGTCCAAACTTGGCTGTTTAGAGGCTCCCTCCACCATGAATTGGTCCAAACTGGGGTGGTTAGAGGCTCCCTCCACCATTAATTGGTCCAAACTGGGCTGGTTAGAGGCTCCCTCCACCATTAATTGGTCCAAACTGGGCTGGTTAGAGGCTCCCTCCACCATGAATTTGCCCAAACTGGGCTGTTTAGAGGCTCCCTCCACCATGAATTTGCCCAAACTGGGCTGGTTAGAGGCTCCCTCCACCATGAATTGGTCCAAACGGGTTTTTAGAGGCTCCCTTCACCATGAATTGGTCCAAACTTGGCTGTTTAGAGGCTCCCTCCACCATGAATTGGTCCAAACTGGGGTGGTTAGAGGCTCCCTCCACCATTAATTGGTCCAAACTGGGCTAATTAGAGGCTCCCTCCACCATGAATTGGTCCAAACTGGGTTTTTTAGAGGCTCCCTCCACCATGAATTTGCCCAAACTGGGCTGTTTAGAGGCTCCCTCCACCATGAATTGGTCCAAACTGGGCTGGTTAGAGGCTCCCTCCACCATGAATTGGTCCAAACTGGGTTTTTTAGAGGCTCCCTCCACCATGAATTGGTCCAAACTGGGCTGGTTAGAGGCTCCCTCCACCATGAATTTCCCAAAACTTGGCTGTTTAGAGGCTCCCTCCACCATTAATTGGTCCAAACTGGGCTGGTTAGAGGCTCCCTCCACCATGAATTGGTCCAAACTGGGGTTTTTAGAGGCTCCCTCCACCATGAATTGGTCCAAACTTGGCTGTTTAGAGGCTCCCTCCACCATGAATTGGTCCAAACTGGGGTGGTTAGAGGCTCCCTCCACCATTAATTGGTCCAAACTGGGCTGGTTAGAGGCTCCCTCCACCATTAATTGGTCCAAACTGGGCTGGTTAGAGGCTCCCTCCACCATGAATTTGCCCAAACTGGGCTGTTTAGAGGCTCCCTCCACCATGAATTTGCCCAAACTGGGCTGGTTAGAGGCTCCCTCCACCATGAATTGGTCCAAACGGGTTTTTAGAGGCTCCCTTCACCATGAATTGGTCCAAACTTGGCTGTTTAGAGGCTCCCTCCACCATGAATTGGTCCAAACTGGGGTGGTTAGAGGCTCCCTCCACCATTAATTGGTCCAAACTGGGCTGGTTAGAGGCTCCCTCCACCATTAATTGGTCCAAACTGGGCTGGTTAGAGGCTCCCTCCACCATGAATTGGTCCAAACTGGGGTTTTTAGAGGCTCCCTCCACCATGAATTGGTCCAAACTTGGCTGTTTAGAGGCTCCCTCCACCATTAATTGGTCCAAACTGGGCTGGTTAGAGGCTCCCTCCACCATGAATTGGTCCAAACTGGGTTTTTTAGAGGCTCCCTCCACCATGAATTTGCCCAAACTGGGCTGTTTAGAGGCTCCCTCCACCATGAATTGGTCCAAACTGGGTTTTTTAGAGGCTCCCTCCACCATGAATTGGTCCAAACTGGGCTGGTTAGAGGCTCCCTCCACCATGAATTGGTCCAAACTGGGGTGGTTAGAGGCTCCCTCCACCATTAATTGGTCCAAACTGGGCTGGTTAGAGGCTCCCTCCACCATTAATTGGTCCAAACTGGGCTGGTTAGAGGCTCCCTCCACCATGAATTTGCCCAAACTGGGCTGTTTAGAGGCTCCCTCCACCATTAATTGGTCCAAACTGGGCTGGTTAGAGGCTCCCTCCACAATTAATTGGTCCAAACTGGGCTAATTAGAGGCTCCCTCCACCATGAATTGGTCCAAACTGGGTTTTTTAGAGGCTCCCTCCACCATGAATTTGCCCAAACTGGGCTGTTTAGAGGCTCCCTCCACCATGAATTGGTCCAAACTGGGCTGGTTAGAGGCTCCCTCCACCATGAATTTCCCAAAACTTGGCTGTTTAGAGGCTCCCTCCACCATTAATTGGTCCAAACTGGGCTGGTTAGAGGCTCCCTCCACCATGAATTGGTCCAAACTGGGCTGGTTAGAGGCTCCCTCCACCATTAATTGGTCCAAACTGGGCTGGTTAGAGGCTCCCTCCACCATGAATTTGCCCAAACTGGGCTGGTTAGAGGCTCCCTCCACCATGAATTGGTCCAAACTGGGTTTTTTAGAGGCTCCCTCCACCATGAATTTGCCCAAACTGGGCTGGTTAGAGGCTCCCTCCACCATGAATTGGTCCAAACTGGGCTGGTTAGAGGCTCCCTCCACCATGAATTTGCCCAAACTGGGCTGTTTAGAGGCTCCCTCCACCATTAATTGGTCCAAACTGGGCTGGTTAGAGGCTCCCTCCACCATGAATTTGCCCAAACTGGGCTGTTTAGAGGCTCCCTCCACCATGAATTGGTCCAAACTGGGTTTTTTAGAGGCTCCCTCCACCATGAATTGGTCCAAACTGGGCTGGTTAGAGGCTCCCTCCACCATGAATTTCCCAAAACTTGGCTGTTTAGAGGCTCCCTCCACCATGAATTGGTCCAAACTGGGCTGGTTAGAGGCTCCCTCCACCATGAATTTCCCAAAACTTGGCTGTTTAGAGGCTCCCTCCACCATGAATTGGTCCAAACTGGGCTGGTTAGAGGCTCCCTCCACCATTAATTGGTCCAAACTGGGCTGGTTAGAGGCTCCCTCCACCATGAATTGGTCCAAACTGGGTTTTTTAGAGGCTCCCTCCACCATGAATTTGCCCAAACTGGGCTGTTTAGAGGCTCCCTCCACCATGAATTGTTTCAAACTGGGCTGGTTAGAGGCTCCCTCCACCATTAATTGGTCCAAACTGGGCTGGTTAGAGGCTCCCTCCACCATTAATTGGTCCAAACTGGGCTGGTTAGAGGCTCCCTCCACCATGAATTTGCCCAAACTGGGCTGGTTAGAGGCTCCCTCCACCATGAATTGGTCCAAACTGGGTTTTTTAGAGGCTCCCTCCACCATGAATTTGCCCAAACTGGGCTGGTTAGAGGCTCCCTCCACCATGAATTGGTCCAAACTGGGGTTTTTAGAGGCTCCCTCCACCATGAATTTGCCCAAACTGGGGTGTTTAGAGGCTCCCTCCACCATGAATTTGCCCAAACTCTGCTGGTTAGAGGCTCAATCCACCCTGATTTTCAAAACAAATGTTGGTGCCAACCTCAACTTACTACAAGGGCCAAATTCACTGCTGGTGACAAGCTCTCCTCACTGCAAGTGCCAAATACACATGTTTCAAGGTGTTTTCCTACTGTCAGAGAGGTGGTATTGAGTGTGTAAAGTGTGTAGTTGTTAGGCTGTGATGTTGGGGTAATAGAGGGTCTTTGGTGTGTTAGATGCCCCCAGACATGCTTCCCCTGCTGTCCCAGTGTCATTCCAGAGGTGTTGGCATCATTTCCTGGGGTGTCATAGTGGACTTGGTGACCCTCCAGACACGGATTTGGGTTTCCCCCTTAACGAGTATCTGTTCCCCATAGACTATAATGGGGTTCGAAACCCGTTCGAACACACGAACATTGAGCGGCTGTTCGAATCGAATTTCGAACCTCGAACATTTTAGTGTTCGCTCATCTCTAATGATAGTAACTTTTAGAGCGACTTCTATACTTTCCAAAGATGGCTTTCATATTCAGCATTGCAGCTCCATTTTCATGAAAATCACTATTTTATTCTAATGAAAATTAGCAAATAAAGGGTTAAGGGTGTGTCCTCTCCTGCTGGGGGCGTCACTCTCTGCTCTAGATAACCAATCCTTGCAGAAAACACACCCCTTCTCAGCTAATTTGCATACAAATAAAACACTGCTGTTCATTAAAACGAAGCAGCTTAGCAGAGCTAGAAAGGCATCTTTGGAAAGTGTAGAAGTAGCCCTACAAAGTACAGTCATTAGTTTGATACTGATTTTCGTGCTGACAGACTCCCTTTAAAAAGGACCTTTCATGTCCTCGGGGACATGCGGTTTTATATACCGCTAGTAAGCCATCTGCTTTCCTATTATATGCCCTAGGGGAAAGAGATATCAGTGCCGTTACCAATAGCTCTTCACTGTTAGAAGGGCGTTCCTGACAGTCCAGCTGTGAACGCCCCTCCTAACAGCGCTGTCCATAGCTCTGTACCGTCATAGGGGGCGTTACTTACTGCCCAGCCATGATGCTGAGCGTTGAGGAATGCCCTACCCCCCAGTACTAGTCTATGGGCGAGTACTGTATGGAAGTGGGGGAGGCGTTCCTCACAGACACCCCTTTAATTATCTCATATGATTAAATATCAAATACTATATGTATATATACTGTCAAGATTTCAATTTTCATAAGCCCTAAATATTTTTATAGCTGCCATAGACATCATTGGAGACTACACACGTTGTCACCTTCCCTTTTGGTAGCCTATACTTGAAAATAGCCATCAAAGTCCTCTAAGCGGCCTGATCCCTATCCCCCCCCCCAACATCAAGGGAGAGTAAGGAAAACCAACTATGTATTAGATCATCAGCTGAATCTGTCGAAATCAGCGGATTGGGTCAATACACATCTTAGGTATATGGCCAGCTTGACCCATCACCTAGTAACCTCCATCTCGGCAGCGGCTTATTAAGACTCACAAAATAAATAGCTTTGCCTCTTTGAAGTTTATAAAACTTAAGGCATCAATGAACGCTAATTTCTTCCAAAGCTGAGAATATTACTCTTGTATCCAAGGAAACAACTGGTCTTATTTTCCCACAATGGAATCCTTTCATCCTTTTGCCAATTTCCAGCATTGGAACTGGAAAATACATTGTAAAAATGAGTTAACCCATAGAATCCAGCATACAGCCATCTCCGAAAATACAGGCTTAAAAATATAAAATAGGTGCGCTACCCATAGATATATCGGAGAATTAACCACTTCAGAATAAGTGCCCTGCATAGGAAAGGGAATCTGTCATTGGAAGAGCAACTCAAAGAAATTCTTAAAAATTCCATAAACTTTCTTAATGACTGCCTTCTAAGAGCATGTACTGCTACATACTAAAAACTGAGTCAATGCGCTGAAGGAGTTAAAGGAGTGGTGGGTTATCCTGCCCATATCAAATATCAAAAGAGCCTCCCAAATATAATAACATAAGATGGAATGTAATAATACATAATTAAAGACAGAGAAAAATATCAAAGAAAGTATATAAAAGGGTAACACCAAAACTAAAACCGCAAAACGGTGTGGAAATAAATGGCATCTACAACCGCCAGAAGGGTTATATAAGAGCAACCCAACAATAAGTAGGAACACCTACAGAGAGAGATGTATACAACCAAGAGACCCTCACTTAGGATGTCCACCACCCGCCCGACGTGAGCTTCACATATATTGGTTTCATCAGGGGACTCATTTCCTATGTTCGTATTTTGCAGACGTCATGTTGGCGATAATCGTGGGCTCCACATGCCACTGCTTATTTTTAGGTCGTGTGTTGTCCATAGTTGATCCTTCTGTTACGACCTCTATTAGGTCTCTGTATCCATGAAAAACGATGGTATCCGTGTGTGGTCTGTGAATTTACTGACCCTTAGTCTTCGATGGAGCTCCATGGATCCAAATCAAGCACTTCTCCATTCTTCTTCTGTGGACCAACGTTTGAATACGCCCATTAAAATCAACGGGTATGCATGTAATTCGCAACATCACACCACCGCTTGTGGACGTGTGAATAAGCCCTACACTGGTTAGATTTCCACAAGGAGAACCATTACCCATTGGAAGCTCTGTGAATAGCAGAAGACAAATGGATAGACCATTTAGACCCAATGTATATTTTTGTTACGATATACGATCCCTTTATGTGGTCATAAAGGGATGGACATGGTCAGCAACAATACTCAGGTAGGCTTTGGCGTTGCAACGATGCTCAATTGGTACCAAGGGGCCCAAAGAGTGCCAAGAAAATATTCCCCACACCATGACACCACCACCACCAGCCTGAACCGTTGATACAAGGCAGGATGGATCCATGCTTTCAGGTTGTTGACGCCAAATTCTGACCCTACCATCCGAATGTCGCAGCAGAAATCGAGACTCATCAGATCAGGCCACGTTTTTCCAATCTTCAATTGTCCAATTTCGATGAGCTTGTGCAAATTGTAGCCTCAGTTTCCTGTTCTTAGCTGAAAGGAGTGGCACCCGGTGTGGTCTTCTGCTGCTGTAGCCCATCTGCCTCAAAGTTCGACGTACTGTGCGTTCAGAGATGCTCTTCTGGCTACCTTGGTTGTAACGGGTGGCTATTTGAGTCACTGTTGCCTTTCTATCAGCTCGAACCAGTCTGGCCATTCTCCTCTGACCTCTGGCATCAACAACGCATTTCCGCCCACAGAACTGCCGCTCACCGGATGTTTTTTCTTTTTCGGACCATTCTCTGTAAACCCTAGAGATGGTTGTGTGAGAAAATCCCAGTAGATCAGCAGTTTCTGAAATACTCAGACCAGCCCTTCTGGCACCAACAACCATGCCACGTTCAAAGGCACTCAAATCACCTTTCTTCCCCATACTGATGCTCGGTTTGAACTGCAGGAGATTGTCTTGACCATGTCTACATGCCTAAATGCACTGAGTTGCCGCCATGTGATTGGCTGATTAGAAATTAAGTGTTAACGAGCAGTTGGACAGGTTTACCTAATAAAGTGGCCGTGAGTGTATATATATATATATATATATATAAATATATATATATATATATATATATATATATATATAGCACAACCATTTTTTACAGAAATGAGTGCCCCAGTTTACACCGATTCACTTACTACAATATTAATCTTCTACAATACAGGGCTGAGACTAGGGGGGGTCAGACAGATTTAAGTGGGTGACCCACATTGCCACAACAGTGTTGAATAAGAACGGCAAGAGCGTAAATCTCCAATCTATGAAATAATTTTTGGGGTTGGTAAAAGTCTGAGCGTACAGAGGTGACTATAGTGAAGACACCGGTAACACAGCATGGGCTGCAGCAGCGCAGGGTTTGATATCTCCCGAATTGTCACCAATGAACTAGCGATGCCAGCCACACTCAGGTCTGTGCCAGTGTCAGGAAGAAACACATCATTAACTGACAACCATAGAGTGGCAAAGACAAAGCAATGACAGGTATGAAATGGAGATACCTAGTGAAGAACACACAGCCCTTGTCCGTGCCACATATACTCCTCAATCACTGCTAGATTATACAAGAGAAAATAATCATTTATATATTGTAGACAAAAAAAACAAATATTAAAAAAACAAAAAAACACAAGACCTTTCCTATATAGGATTCCTTTGTTTGAGACCATTTGTGTACTTCTGTTTGCTTCAAAATCGGCATGAAAATGGCACGTGTGAAAACACTCAAAGATTAAATTCACACAGAAATTTAGAGAGGAAATTCAGGGTCTCCTCTGCCTCAAATCCCTCTCCAAAAACCACCCTTGTGAAACTCAAGGTGGAAAGTTGAAGTCAAGCTTTGACTTTCTGCCATGGGTTTGTACATTGATAATTCTCATATACAATGGGGTTATTGACAGAAGTCGGGTGTTATTTTTCTTGGGCTCATTCCGAAGAATCAGTGCAGCTCTCCTTTGCATTGCAGGGTAAGGGTTCACAGAGCGGAATTTGGCACTGATTTTAGAGCAGTTTATATCTTAAAATTGGCATCAAATTCCACCCCGATTCTGCCTCCCGTTGTTGACGCATGACATAGCGGAATCTTGCTGCAGCTTCTCCTATGACCGCCCAGTTATAAGGGTAACATCACATGACCATTAGCCATTAACCTACAAACTGTGCCAATTTATAGTAAAACCGCACCTCACCAGTTGCCACGTGTGAACTCCTGAATGGATTTGATATACAAGTAAAAGGCGCCACACAGCGTCTTACGTGTTTGTAAGCACCTTGGCACCTGGTGCATGTCAGCTGCATCTCTTCCCCAATACGTAAAGGAAATTAACAAAGACGTCCTTGTATGTATTTAGTATTGACATTGGCTTTAAGACAGAGTTGAAGAGTTCAATAATAAAAGAATCTTTGTCAGACTTTCTCAGCTGGGCCGTCCAAAAGATAATCTTCGTTTAATGCGAAGAAATTAAAACACAAGTCCTATTATGCATATTAGAGTCACTCGCTTCATTGTCACTTGTAGCAACCAAGTGTCACACACTTCTTCTTGCAAAACCAGCAAGTACTAGGCAATGTATCAAATATGGCAGCCAAAGGCAATCCTTCACGCCAAGCAATTCTGTGTTTACACTTAGACAGTTTATTGCTCGTTAGCCTATTATTATTATTAATAATTTTTAGAGCCCCATTATCAATGCCGTCTAACGCTACCTGGTGACTTTGGCTGCGACCCCCCTCCAAAGATCAACGAGCAGCCCTAGAAGACACATTTGCGGCACACTACAGGGCACGTTGGTGCTCCATTCACTAACATTAGTGAAGGTGTCGAAGGGCAACCCAGAAATCTCTGGTTGGGTGAGGCTGTGTAGCCATAGCCTTATCATGGTCTAACAGGCATTTAGAAATAGTATCAGTAAAATGGGCACTACACAAAGAGACCCTTTCATCACTTTGTGTCATTTAATAGGCGGTGCTTCACAGATTCCAGCACAGTTGGAATTTTTTCTCTAGACCCAACCATTCCTGAGTAGTAAGTGCTGTCAGTTTTGGTGTCTAATATGTTACTTAGGTTCTGTGTCAAATGGGCGGGGTCAGGCAGGGTGTGTGTTTCAGGGCTCCAGTCAGAGGCAGCCAGTGTCAGAGCTCAGAACCACACCCCTTGTCTGCGCCTGCCTGACAGTACAGAGCCTAAATAGTATATTAGGCACCAAAACTAACAACACAGATTGCTCAGGAACGGCGGGGGATAGACAAATAGTTCCAACTGAGCTGGAAACAGTGGAGCAGCGTCTATTAACAGATGCTCAGAATGGGAAACGGTGGAGGTGGTGAAAGTTCATCTAGGATATAATAAAACCCTGCACAAACTGCAAATCCGCGGTAAAGCGTGGCCATGTGGTTAACTCCCGTTATGTGCATGGGTGCTCAGAGTGATTTGGAAAAATCCCATTGTGTAGTGCATGAGATAAGAAAAGTGAGGAGATGACATTTCATCCTCGCTCGCCCGATCAGGTGAAACTTCACCTTTAATTACAAGATCTCTAAATAATTAATCGCGTCTGACAATTCCCAAGCAGCTACTTATTCGCAAAGACCTAAAACTTCTTGATCACAGACGACACGAAGTAACGGGCTAGTCTAGATAGCAGAAATTAGCTTATTTATGTCATTCTAAATATCCTTTTTCTTGCCCAAAATCAGAAGCGGCTGCTTAGGAATAGGGCAGCCCGGAACAATGCGACTATCTCTAGGGATCTGCTGCGGGGATGAGATATTTATCTCTTTTTGTACTGCCGTTTCTGTCGCCGTTTGGGAAATTATTTTGGCCGTCACCCAAGTCTCGCTCCCACGACTCAACAGTGCCAAGTAAGAGAATAAAATGACAGTGCTGTATCTTAATGGAATACAGAGGCACTTGGCTTTAATGGTAGGTTTATTTTATTGGCACGTCTAAAAGAGATCCAAGATTACAAGGAAAAACTGGGCGATGATTCATGAGGTCATGACAAATTCTAATTAGGGAAACTAAAAGGGATGTTACACCGAGACACAGCTACTTAGAAAAATGGTGTGTGTTTGCTGAACAAACATTATACTACAGTATAGCAGAGGTGGAACGCGACTTGTACTAAAGAGGAACACCTACTGTAATACAAGGAAGCCCAATATATCACGAGGTGTCACACTTCGCACATGTACACAGTCACTGTCTGCTTACTTGCTTTCATGTCATCGGACAGAACAGCAGTCGTGAGCACAGAAGAAGTTCCCAAACCCTTGCACCTATGTATAATTGTACGACCATTCGCTGCCATCTCGGCTTTCCCGTTATGTGCTGGAAATATTGGTGCCTTTAGTTTCGGCACTGATCTCTCCTCATTGCTCAGAGGTGTGCTCAGAGGAGTGCCCCCTCTGACAGTACACGGTTATGGGGGGACCTTCCTCACTGCATCCCATTTGCATGATAAATAGTATTTCTCACTGACTTTAAAAGGGGTTACCCAGTGTTTGGTAAAACCCATGGAATGGCCCGGGGATTGGTAGGGATCGAAAGGGTTATCTGTTTTCTAAGGCTGATGGGTTATCCTTATTACATCTGCAAGGGTCTGATACCTGGGACCCTCACAGACCACTGGTACTGAGGCAGTGCGGGACAGCCGCGGTGCTCACTGTCTGTACCAATTGTAATGGAAGCGTTGCAGTACCAGTGGTCTGTGACGGTCCCAGGTGTCAGACCCTGCAGATCTTATATTGATGGCCTATCCTAAGGATAAGCCATCAGTCATAGAAGCCAGATAACCCCTTTAAAAGTGAAAAGGCATACACTCCTATCCTTGGAATTCTGTTGTCTGCTGACAGTCCCTTTCCCATCATGTGCTGGAAATCCTGAGGGTCACGTGACCACTGTAACCAATCAGTGGCCTCAGCAGTTGCTGGTAAGGAATCGGTGACAAATGTGAGTGATGTCATTGGTGAGATAAGACACATAATGTAAACACACATACACATCTATACATATTTTATCCAAAAATATACTTACATGTGGCTGTGCAGCTCTGTCTAGCAGTGAAGAGAGCAGATACATCGCACAGGATGTCTCCCCTCACACTCCGATACTGAGGAGGGGGAGGGGCGGAAGAGGAAGCTGCTGTGTGTGGAAACTTTTACAAGAAGCATCTGCAGCCCTGCATCTACTGCCGATCTTCTCGTTATGGTAGGGAAGGTATGGGGCCCTTGAGGGTGTGGGGATATTAAGGAGCCTATTAAGGAAAAAAAGACCCACAGGAGTAGCGGCTGTCGCCGAGCCCCTAATGTCCCGGGCCCTGTGGCAGCTGCTATCACGGTAGTTACGCCACTGAGTACATTCCCACAAGTTGCTCCAAATCCTAGATAACATCTTTAAACTCAATGAGAAAGTCTATTTGTCATGCATGATGATGACGATTTTTTTTCTGCAATGAAACTAACCTATGAACGGAAAGGGAGCTGGCGGTGGACATTGGTGCACCAGGGACAGGCACGTATGTTTCTTTTCCCCTTTTACATCCCCCAAATCCTGAACAACCCCTTTAAATGCTAATGCTTTACAGTGTGGATATTCCACATTGAAATCCGCACAAAAGATCTGCACGTAATCCTGACCGTGTGCATGTACCCTTATGGTATCCCTCAAGGAGAATTAGGACCGTCTCAACAGATTTGAGTAAAAATGCAAACACAATTAATAGGAATTATATATATATATTTTTTGCCATTCACAGGTAGCCACATAAACGCAGCACAATAATACTTGTAGATGATAAAAGATGTGAATAATACATGAGAGTATACCGCCTCTCTGAATAAAGATCAGCGTCACTTGGGACGCCGGGTACCAAGGAGAGACAAGCGATGCCTGTCAAACACCGTATTTACCACCTATTGTACAAACATACCGGATCCCTTATCTTGGCACTGAGCAATGCTCAAATATACAAGCACCCTGGGAAAAATTAACTGGAATTAATTAGGAAATACAAACATTCGCTATGTGGAGCGGCAGACGGGCCGCAAAACCGCTTGGTTTTTAATAGAAAATATGTACAAAAGCCCCGAAGCCGACAGATCCAGAGATAATATCCAGCACAGGCAGAGAAGGAAGAGATAGAAGCGAAGATAGTTCATTATTAAATGCAGCCTTATATACAGAAGCCCCCAGGGTGGGAGCTGGTACAAAGCTTCATTCTAGAGAGCTTATATGTACAGCATCAAATAGATTAAAAAGCAGATGAAGCCTGGAATACATGCGGCGGAGGCCGATACGGACACATGTACCGCGTATGTACCAATCCCCACCGCCTGCATGGTAAAACCTGGCGTCACTCACCTCGAAACCAAACGGAGACAGCCATATTGCCAATATATTCACAGGGTTGTACATTTCAAGATCGTAAACCTTTCAGACTACATAATGACTTGGGGTCACAAGCCAGATCTCTGCAGCGTCCTTCCAAATGGCGCATCCCTATGGATAAGTTACCATTTAATGATCAGCAAAGGTCTAACACTTGTTTGAAGTAGCTGTTTTACAGGTCATGTGATGTCAAGTTTATTGGCCACATGGCCTGTTCACAGCTCAGTCCTATTGAAGTTAATGGGGCTGAGCTGCAATACCAAGCTTGGCCACAATACAATGTACAGGTATGGTGCTGTGCTCAGAAAGCAGTGAGGAAGCCCAGACACTCACCGTAACACTGATCACGAGGGGTCCAAGGAGGAAGATCCCTTCCGATTTCAAATGATCCTATGTCCAGGGTAGATAGGTCATCAAACCCCTTTAAGACCCCCATTTTCACAACAAGCCCTGCCCATATTATGCCAAGCTCTAATCCTTGTTGTCCAAAGCTGACAATGTCTACAACACATAATACATGTGGTGCACTGCATATTAGTGTGTGCTGGATCCATTGAAGGACGACATGAATGATATCCGTGTGCTGCCTGTGCCAACATAGACCTATTCATGTTTAGTGGTGAGCCCAGGCCACAATATAGACAGGTATAGGACTTGTACTGAATTTTGGCTCTCTCTCATGACCACATACACGTGTGTGTATGGGGCCATAGAAACAAATGTGCCACGAAAAAAGCCGCTAGCACACCAAGTCAAGTGCATGAAACCTACAATAGGGAACAAGGACTGAGGTTATGATAATGACAATCTCTGTACAGTACAGCACTTTGGTATAGGTTACCACTATATAAGTAACATAAATAATGCGCAGTTTGAGAGAAAGCAGACACATGGAAGAATTGACGCCATTTTAAAGGCCAAGAGCGGTCGCGCCAAATATTGATGTGATTTAGATTTCTCGTTTCTTCATTTGGTTAATTGACAATAATAGACTATTAAACCTTCTATTTTTGCAAGCCTTCTTGCTTCACAGTAATTGTATTCACCACCCCCTGCCTAAAACTTTTGCACCGTGCTGTATATGTATCTATATACCTAGAACGGCAAAATAAAAAACAAACTAAAGTTATGGAACAATAATATTTAATACTCATCTGTCTGCAAACCAAAGTAACCACATCGTATGCGCTGTATCCTGGAGCTGCGAGTAACGGAGCGTTCTCAGGGTATGTCTCATGTTCCATGTCACAGTGCCACCAGCAGGATGTTCTTGGGATCACCACACTCACAGAATAGATTTACTTTTTCAACTTAAAGGGGGTTCTTGGGTTCAGTATTTTCCCGCCAAACAAGAAGTATTACTCACCTGCCGCTGCTGTCACTTATGATCTGCTGACCGGCTCTATAGCAGTGACATTAGGTTAATGGCAGGTGCAGTCACCGGCCATAGTGGTCTCTATAGTCAGGAGGTGAGGACATGATGCTGACTACACGTGCATTGGCTAGGGATGGTAGGTGCAGTCACCGGCCATAGTGGTCTCTATAGTCAGGAGGCGTGGACATGATGCTGACTACACGTGCATTGGCTAGGGATGGTAGGTGCAGTCACCGGCCATAGTGGTCTCTATAGTCAGGAGGTGAGGACATGATGCTGACTACACGTGCATTGGCTAGGGATGGTAGGTGCAGTCACCGGCCATAGTGGTCTCTATAGTCAGGAGGCGTGGACATGATGCTGACTACACGTGCATTGGCTAGGGATGGTAGGTGCAGTCACCGGCCATAGTGGTCTCTATAGTCAGGAGGCGAGGACATGATGCTGACTACACGTGCATTGGCTAGGGATGGTAGGTGCAGTCACCGGCCATAGTGGTCTCTATAGTCAGGAGGCGTGGACATGATGCTGACTACACGTGCAGAGGCGAGGGATTGGCTGCAGTGATCATGTACAGTCAGCCTGGCAACACTGCCATGTATACAGTGCTGGAGGACAGACAGGTGAGATACACTGGACCTGGACAATCCCTTTAAGTTACCAGTAGAATGTCAGATCAGAGCAGCACTGTGTAAAGATCTCTTAGGCCGTATTCATACATGCAGTTTTTGAAGCATTAGGGGTATTGCCATTAGTCCAAAAAGATAAGCCTATCCATCTGTGGGGTTGTGTTCTGGTGACAGACTCCCTCTTATTTGCAGGACGTGTGTATCGAGCTCTTACATCAGATGCAGCACAATCTGCAAGTCTTCCATTGGAAAATCTACACCATACCCTAAAGTCCATATCCATCTATGAGGACATGAAGGTCGATGGGACTAGGGTGTAGGATGCACATCAATAGAGCCGTCATTTCACTATGCATCCACAAATACTAGCTAATGGGGTATATGAAATTGTGTTGTTCATCAGCCATATTTGGTCCATAAGAAAACGGAGCCTTGTAATATCAGAGATCAGCTCCCCATATTGTAATAAGAGAGCTCGAATAAATGGCACCTGTGCAGAATACGGGCAGAAGATTTGGATTTTGGGTAAGATTTTCACAAACCTGCACTAAAAACTGTTATAATTTTAATTTACAACCCATTGGTAAGAAATTCATTTGTATATTACACACATACTTCATTCACTTCTTTATATGAGATTTGGGTAAAAGTTCAATTTCCAGTCTCACCCCAGTAAACTCTTCTAGATTGAGCTGCTTCATAGAACAGAGCAGCAACAGTGACACCTACAGGTCAGCAGAAGAAAAACAGTTTTCTGGGTCTTCAAATACATTTTTGCAATTCATATGCAATGAATAAAACACCTAATAATATAGTTGTAGAAACCCTGTAATGTTATTAGGTTAGACTGCACTACAATGACAAGCCGTACTCATACAATGCAATTCAATCAGCACAGAAGAAGCATAACTGTTCCTTCTCACGAATATAATGCAACAGTTACTGTGAAAACTGACACCTAGATTATTCTGCAGGGAGTACAGACTGTACTACCGCATTAGGATGCAGGTTTATGGGTCAATATTTTGCAATATAGTTACAATAAGTCGCTTATGGAGACCATACACAGTAACAATGATGCATATTTTTATGCAGTTGGATATTTGGGGAAGGTTTTGGTAATCTCAAGTCACACCATTAGAGGAGGGTACAGGCAAAACATGTATTCTAGGATACTTTTCCCTGGTATACACTGTTAATAGCGCTTTATTATATGTAATAGAATAGATATAATTTTATATTATAGATATTATAGGTAATACCATGATAAATACTATGATATAATCTGGTATGTTCTTAATAGCACTTCATCATATGCAATAGGTATAGTAATTTTATATTGATATATACATTTAATGTATAAGGACCCAAGCCCAGCCCACTTGAAGTCTGGGATGTCACCAAGTAGCCTTCCGGAGCCCAGGAGAGGTAAGTAACAGTGTGTTTTTATGTTCCCTCTCCTCCCCTGGCCCTCCAATCATTATACTCAGGGGAATGAAAAGATATCCCAAGTATAATGATAGCAGTGTTTGTGGGGTTTGCAGGCCCGTGGCCTTACCTACCGATCCCGGCAGAAGGGGAAGAGCCAGGATCGGTAAGTATATAGGGCACAGAAGAATGGGGCTGAAAGCAACTCTGTTCCTATTTAAGTACTCATAGAGGCGCTGGGTATAGCTGCATTGGTCCCATTATGTGACTATGTGCAAAGCTTCTTCTACCTCCATCCAGCACATCCAGTGGCTTCTGGATCAGCTGATCAGTGCAGGGTCTGGGCGTTGAACCCCCACCGATCAGTCACTAATGACCTATCCTGTGCTTAAAGTCATCAGTATGGAAGCCTTTAAGGCTCACTTAGACAGATGCTTTCTGCTGGCAGGAATAGGATGAAGAAATACCGCTCACCCGATTCTATAGGCTTTGGGTTGTTTTTGCTTTATGTACTGAGCAAATACCTCTGATATAAATCAACTATATTAGAATAGGGAATATTATGACAGGCACGAGGCAAAGAGCAGAGGGCTATTTATGGGCTAGTGCTGTAACTAAAAGCCAAATCCATTAGGTACCCCGAGGAGATCCATGAAAACAGTCTGCAGTGTGTATGTCATGAGATCTGTCACTGTCATTAGCTCGACATGGTCCCAAGTGGACGTAATAACAGTGAGCAGAAAACCTGCCGTGCACCTTGGCCAGTGCCCAGTATCTCCATGTGAAAGCCTTGGCAATTGTAAACAGGCGAGCAGGGAGAGTGTAATAACTCGCACTGAATTATTAACATCGCCGCTGAAATCCTGAGCGCTCGCCCCTCTGCTACTATAAAAGGAAGGCCAAGGAGAACCAGATTCTTAGGATCTTAGGACTTCAACTGGCAGGGTTTATAATATAGGTGACAACTCTCAAAGCTGTTCCAAAAGACACAATACATGAAGGTAAAGTATATACATAGATGATGTAAGACGGAATGGCAAGCGTGGTAATAACACCAGAAGTGTAACGTAAAGCTCCTGGGCCCCAGTGCAAAATCTGCAACAGGTTACACCAGCTCCTATGTGTCATTTATAATATTGGTTCTTATGTGTCAGTATTTTTAATTGCAATATATATATATATATATATATATATATATATATATATATATATATACTCATACATACACACACACACACACACATTCCATATATATATATATTTACATTTGTATGGAATGTGCTCTGTATAATATTTATATGAATAATACAAGTCCATCTATACAATATTGATGTTTCTTCCTTGTAGCTACATTGTCTATAAGTAGCCGCATTGTTTGCCATATTGTAGCCACACACATGCTGCGTTGTCTTTATAGACAGCTCAGTTATTGTGTTTGTTTTATGGCAGCTGCAAGTCAATGGACAGAAAAGCCTCCATAGACTAATACAGACTACATGATGATAAGAGCTCTGCTCATCATCCGGAGAGCAGGGGGCGGCAGGGGAGCTGCGTACAGAGCCTTGTCTGTGTGTATACAGTTACTATTGTGCCTGATCTAGTTCTCCAGCACTACAATGGAGCGGTCAGGTCTCATTAAAAGGAATAGATCACAATTCTCGAAGTTTACTTAATAAAAACAAATAGTGAAATATAGCTCAGGTGTTATGAAGACTGGTATTCATGACATCAGTCTTCACAAATTTGAACATATCCTTCTATCACACAACAGGCGGCCCAGGGTGAAAGTTCCTATGGTTATAGAAGACAGGAATGGCTGCAGTGCACTGTATTGTGGAAGGATACAGCAACACTATATAAAACAGGGATGGCTGCAGTGCACTGTATTGTGGAAGGATACAGCAACAATATACAGTATAGGTCACTGCCAGCTGCAGTGCACTGTGTTGTTGAAGGATACAGTAACAATCTATAAGGCAGGAACGGCTGCAGTGCACTGTATTGTGGAAGGATGCAGTAACTGTTAGATAAGTCAGGGACAGCTGCAGTGCATTATATTGTGAAAGGATGCAGCAGCAGTTATACAAGTTAGGGCCGGCTGCAGTGCACTGTATTGTGGAAGGATGCAGTAACTGTTACATAAGTCAGGGATGGCTGCAGTGAACTGTATTGTGGAAGGATACAGTAACAATATATAAGTCAGGGATGGCTGCAGTGCACTGTATTGTGGAAGGATACAGTAACAATATATAAGTCAGGGACGGCTGCAGTGCACTGTATTGTGGAAGGATACAGTAACAATATATAAGACAGGGATGGCTGCAGTGCACTGTATTGTGGAAGGATACAGTAACAATATATAAGTCAGGGACGGCTGCAGTGCACTGTATTGTGGAAGGATGCAGTAACAATATATAAGTCAGGGATGGCTGCAGTGCACTGTATTGTGGAAGGATACAGTAACAATATATAAGTCAGGGCCGGCTGCAGTGCACTGTGTTGTGGAAGGATACAGTAACAATATATAAGTCAGGGACGGCTGCAGTGCACTGTGTTGTGGAAGGATACAGTAACAATATATAAGACAGGGATGGCTGCAGTGCACTGTATTGTGGAAGGATACAGTAACAATATATAAGTCAGGGCCGGCTGCAGTGCACTGTATTGTGGAAGGATACAGTAACAATATATAAGTCAGGGACGGCTGCAGTGCACTGTATTGTGGAAGGATACAGTAACAATATATAAGTCAGGGCCGGCTGCAGTGCACTGTATTGTGGAAGGATGCAGTAACAATATATAAGTCAGGGACGGCTGCAGTGCACTGTGTTGTGGAAGGATACAGTAACAATATATAAGTCAGTGCCGGCTGCAGTGCACTGTATTGTGGAAGGATACAGTAACAATATATAAGTCAGGGACGGCTGCAGTGCATTATATTGTGAAAGGATGCAGCAGCAGTTATATAAGTCAGGGACGGCTGCAGTGCACTGTATTGTGGAAGGATACAGTAACAATATATAAGTCAGGGACGGCTGCAGTGCACTGTATTGTGGAAGGATACAGTAACAATATATAAGTCAGGGCCGGCTGCAGTGCACTGTATTGTGGAAGGATACAGTAACAATATATAAGTCAGAGCCGGCTGCAGTGCACTGTATTGTGGAAGGATACAGTAACAATATATAAGTCAGGGCCGGCTGCAGTGCACTGTATTGTGGAAGGATACAGTAACAATATATAAGTCAGGGACGGCTGCAGTGCACTGTATTGTGGAAGGATACAGTAACAATATATAAGACAGGGATGGCTGCAGTGCACTGTATTGTGGAAGGATAGAGCAACAATATACAGTATAAGTCACTGCCAGCTGCAGTGCACTGTGTTGTTGAAGGATACAGTAACAATCTATAAGGCAGGAACGGCTGCAGTGCACTGTATTGTGGAAGGATGCAGTAACTGTTAGATAAGTCAGGGACAGCTGCAGTGCATTATATTGTGAAAGGATGCAGCAGCAGTTATACAAGTTAGGGCCGGCTGCAGTGCACTGTATTGTGGAAGGATGCAGTAACAATATATAAGTCAGGGATGGCTGCAGTGCACTGTATTGTGGAAGGATACAGTAACAATATATAAGTCAGGGCCGGCTGCAGTGCACTGTGTTGTGGAAGGATACAGTAACAATATATAAGTCAGGGACGGCTGCAGTGCACTGTGTTGTGGAAGGATACAGTAACAATATATAAGACAGGGATGGCTGCAGTGCACTGTATTGTGGAAGGATAGAGCAACAATATACAGTATAAGTCACTGCCAGCTGCAGTGCACTGTGTTGTTGAAGGATACAGTAACAATCTATAAGGCAGGAACGGCTGCAGTGCACTGTATTGTGGAAGGATGCAGTAACTGTTAGATAAGTCAGGGACAGCTGCAGTGCATTATATTGTGAAAGGATGCAGCAGCAGTTATACAAGTTAGGGCCGGCTGCAGTGCACTGTATTGTGGAAGGATGCAGTAACTGTTACATAAGTCAGGGATGGCTGCAGTGAACTGTATTGTGGAAGGATACAGTAACAATATATAAGTCAGGGATGGCTGCAGTGCACCGTATTGTGGAAGGATACAGTAACAATATATAAGACAGGGATGGCTGCAGTGCACTGTATTGTGGAAGGATACAGTAACAATATATAAGTCAGGGACGGCTGCAGTGCACTGTATTGTGGAAGGATGCAGTAACAATATATAAGTCAGGGACGGCTGCAGTGCACTGTGTTGTGGAAGGATACAGTAACAATATATAAGTCAGGGACGGCTGCAGTGCACTGTATTGTGGAAGGATACAGTAACAATATATAAGTCAGGGACGGCTGCAGTGCACTGTGTTGTGGAAGGATACAGTAACAATATATAAGACAGGGATGGCTGCAGTGCACTGTATTGTGGAAGGATACAGTAACAATATATAAGTCAGGGCCGGCTGCAGTGCACTGTATTGTGGAAGGATACAGTAACAATATATAAGTCAGGGCCGGCTGCAGTGCACTGTATTGTGGAAGGATACAGTAACAATATATAAGTCAGGGCCGGCTGCAGTGCACTGTATTGTGGAAGGATACAGTAACAATATATAAGTCAGGGCCGGCTGCAGTGCACTGTATTGTGGAAGGATACAGTAACAATATATAAGTCAGGGACGGCTGTAGTGCACTGTATTGTGGAAGGATACAGTAACAATATATAAGACAGGGATGGCTGCAGTGCACTGTATTGTGGAAGGATAGAGCAACAATATACAGTATAAGTCACTGCCAGCTGCAGTGCACTGTGTTGTTGAAGGATACAGTAACAATCTATAAGGCAGGAACGGCTGCAGTGCACTGTATTGTGGAAGGATGCAGTAACTGTTAGATAAGTCAGGGACAGCTGCAGTGCATTATATTGTGAAAGGATGCAGCAGCAGTTATACAAGTTAGGGCCGGCTGCAGTGCACTGTATTGTGGAAGGATGCAGTAACTGTTACATAAGTCAGGGATGGCTGCAGTGAACTGTATTGTGGAAGGATACAGTAACAATATATAAGTCAGGGATGGCTGCAGTGCATTGTATTGTGGAAGGATACAGTAACAATATATAAGACAGGAATGGCTGCAGTGCACTGTATTGTGGAAGGATACAGTAACAATATATAAGTCAGGGACGGCTGCAGTGCACTGTATTGTGGAAGGATGCAGTAACAATATATAAGTCAGGGACGGCTGCAGTGCACTGTGTTGTGGAAGGATACAGTAACAATATATAAGTCAGGGACGGCTGCAGTGCACTGTGTTGTGGAAGGATACAGTAACAATATATAAGACAGGGATGGCTGCAGTGCACTGTATTGTGGAAGGATACAGTAACAATATATAAGTCAGGGCCGGCTGCAGTGCACTGTATTGTGGAAGGATACAGTAACAATATATAAGTCAGGGCCGGCTGCAGTGCACTGTATTGTGGAAGGATACAGTAACAATATATAAGTCAGGGCCGGCTGCAGTGCACTGTATTGTGGAAGGATACAGTAACAATATATAAGTCAGGGCCGGCTGCAGTGCACTGTATTGTGGAAGGATACAGTAACAATATATAAGTCAGGGACGGCTGCAGTGCACTGTATTGTGGAAGGATGCAGCAGCAGTTATATAAGTCAGGGCCGGCTGCAGTGCACTGTATTGTGGAAGGATACAGTAACAATATATAAGTCAGGGCCGGCTGCAGTGCACTGTATTGTGGAAGGATACAGTAACAATATATAAGTCAGGGACGGCTGCAGTGCATTATATTGTGAAAGGATGCAGCAGCAGTTATATAAGTCAGGGCCGGCTGCAGTGCACTGTATTGTGGAAGGATACAGTTACAATATACAGTCCTATGAAAAAGTTTGGGCACCCCTATTATTCTTAATCATTTTTAGTTCTAAATATTTTGGTGTTTGCAGCAGCCATTTCAGTTTGATATATCTAATAACTGATGGACACAGTAATATTTTAGGATTGAAATGAGGTTTATTGTACTAACAGAAAATGTGCAATATGCATTAAACCAAAATTTGACCGGTGCAAAAGTATGGGCACCTCAACAGAAAAGTGACATTAATATTTAGTAGACCCTCCTTTTGCAAAGATAACAGCCTCTAGTTGCTTCCTGTAGCTTTTAATCAGTTCCTGGATCCTGGATAAAGGTATTTTGGACCATTTCTTTCTACAAAACAATTCAAGTGCAGTTAAGTTTGATGGTCGCCGAGCATGGACAGCCCGCTCTCAAATGATCTGAAAACAAAGATTGTTCAACATAGTTGTTCAGGGGAAAGATACAAAAAGTTGTCTCAGAGATTTAACCTGTCAGTTTCCACTGTGAGGAACATAGTAAGGAAATGGAAGACCACAGGGACAGTTCTTGTTAAGCCCAGAAGTGGCAGGCCAAGAAAAATATCAGAAAGGCAGAGAAGAAGAATGGTGAGAACAGTCAAGGACAATCCACAGACCACCTCCAAAGAGCTGCAGCATCATCTTGCTGCAGATGGTGTCACTGTGCATCGGTCAACAATACAGCGCACTTTGCACAAATAGAAGCTGTATGGGAGAGTGATGAGAAAGAAGCCGTTTCTGCACGTACTCCACAAATAGAGTTGCCTGAGGTATGCAAAAGCACATTTGGACAAGCCAGCTTCATTTTGGAAGAAGGTCCTGTGGACTGATGAAACAAAGATTGAGTTGTTTGGTCATACAAAAAGGTGTTATGCATGGTCGTCCAAAAAAACAGCATTCCAAGAAAAACACTTGCTACCCACTGTAAAATTTGGTGGAGGTTCCATCATGCTTTGGGGCTGTGTGGCCAATGCCGGCATCGGGAATCTTGTTAAAGTTGAGGGTCGCATGGATTCCACTCAGTATCAGCAGATTCTTGAGAATAATGTTCAAGAATCAGTGACGAAGTTGAAGTTACGCCGGGGATGGATATTTCAGCAAGACAATGATCCAAAACACCGCTCCAAATCCTCAGGCATTCATGCAGAGGAACAATTGCAATGTTCTGGAATGGCCATCCCAGTCCCCAGACCTGAATATCATTGAACATCTGTGGGATGATTTGAAGCGGGCTGTCCATGCTCGGCGACCATCTAACTTAACTGAACTTGAATTGTTTTGTAAAGAGGAATGGTCCAAAATCCCTTCATCCAGGAACTGATTAAAAGCTACAGGAAGCGACTAGAGACTGTTATCTTTACAAAAGGAGGATCTACTAAATATTAATGTCACTTTTCTGTTGAGGTGCCCATACTTTTGCACCAGTCACATTTTGGTTTAATTCATATTGCACATTTTCTGTTAGTACAATAAACCTCATTTCAATCCTGAAATATTACTGTGTCCATCAGTTATTAGATATATCAAACTGACATGGCTGCTGCAAACACCAAAATATTTAGAACGAAAAATGATTAAGATTAGTAGGGGTGCCCAAACTTTTTCATAGGACTGTATAAGTCAGGGCCGGCCGCAGTGCACTGAATTGTGGAAGGATACAGCAGCAGTTATACAAGTCAGGGCCGGCTACAGTGCACTGTAGTGTTACAAGATACAGCAACAGTTATTGCAGACTATTTTCTAGGATTAAGACAGCGATCTATAAGACCTCCTGGAATAAAACAGCCTGCGCAATACAAGAAAGAGGCAGATTAGCTAATGACTAGAGCTAAAAATATTACCTATATAGTCAGTGGCATTGTTCTACAGGGTGAAACGTCTGATTCAGATAATCTCACATAACACAGTACTGTACTCTTATAAAAGGAAAATCGCTCTATATTTTAATAATGTGCAGTCTGATGACGTCTGGATATGTGAAATCCAACACATTCTCATTTTTTCCCAGCCGTTCTTGTCAGAGTTTATCCAGCCGATAAGCGACGTGTCAGTCTGGAAATGCAGCTTTTCAATAGCAGAGGAGAATGGCTGTAAGAGCTGCTACGAGTTCCCATGGGGATTCAGATAAAGTCTCAGCGGGCCTTGATAAGTGCAAGTCTGAAACACAATGCAGCTCCAGCGAGAGCCGGGATCCAGGGGGAGAGTACGGTGATATGTAAACCAGCAGGTCTCTTTCATAGAAAGCTTTCATTCATTGTAGAAAATTCCCTTCTCCGGTAATCTATATCACCTTTCCTTTAGACTCTGTCACTTCATTTTCAGGTAGAAAATAAGAAAATGCCAGTATCTTATGAGGCTGACGTCAAGAACTAGCTACAGGGCCTAAGGTGGTGAATGCTGCAAAATTACATCCTTATACAAAAAATATTTCATGGTAATTTACCCACAAGGTGGCGCTGTAATTTGCCAATTTCATTTTACCAAACAAAAATACCATAAAAGTGAATGGGAGGTAAATAAACAGCATAGCGCACAGAATCAGGCTGTTTCCGTAATGCTGGACAACTCTGCAGCTACTTCGAGATTTTGGTGTCAGAGGTGGGACTGAAATCTATCATACGTTTATATTCTGTGGATCAGAGGTGTAGTTAGGGGGTCAGCATGTTCAAGTGGGACCCCACTTTACCCCTGTAAAGTCTGCAGCACAGACATCTTTGGCTCCTTACTTTTCCAGGCACCTGACCTGCATTGTCCTCACCTGCATAACCGTCCTGCTGCTTCCCCAATTATAAAATATATAATATAACCCCCCCCCCATATTGAATAACACCCCCAAGTGCATCTTTAAATAAATAACTTCCCTGTGTACCTCCATAAATAGTGCTCCTTATTAATAATGCAGGTTAAAAATAATAAGTAATAATAATAATAAATAATATTAATAATAATCAGTAATAATTAGTATTATTCTAATTATTCTTATTATTAATTATTATTATTATTATTATTATTATTATTATTATTATTATTTTGTGGCATCTCAATACCCAGGACTCCCAGGATCAGCTGTGTGAATGAACTGTGGTACCTGTGTGAGCGCCATGACCCCTCCTCTGTTTACATAGTGTCATTCATTTCATAGCAGCCATGTAATGTATCTACAGCCTGGTCCTATACACATCTATGTGACAAGTGTGCTAAACAACAAAAAAAAAAAGTTATATTTACCTATCTGCAATCCTGATGAATGGAATTGCCGCTTTCACCTTGTCCACACAGAGGACGTCGGTGTCTAAGCTCAGCGGGAGCGATGACATCACAGCATCGCGCACACTTGAGCTGAGAAACAGACATATTCTCTCTATGGTCTCGGTGTCTTGTAAACCGCAGACCTTGCAGTGGCTTGCGGTTTACAAGACTGTTAACTTGCAGAATATGTTTTAACTAGAACGGCGTCTGCAGACACAGATCTAGTTATAAGTAAACGATATATTAATGGCCGCCCCGGGGTGGACCTCACAGAGTCAGTGAGCCCGGGGCGGCCGTCCCCCTCAGTCCCAATCCCGCGAGCTACATCACTGCTGTGGATATACCATAACCGAAGGCAATAGATTGAAATATCACTTTTCCTTGTGAAATAATGGCTTTCTAGGGGATGCCAAAGGGACAATATTCTCAAATATGATAAATGGGCATATTGGCACGTTCAAGACATTTATAGGACGTGGAGAAAAAAAATTAAATGTGAACAGAGACTAAAATAAACCAGTAATTAACAAAATAGACTGCAAACCAAAGTGTCCGCAGAGACTGCAATCCATGTCACTCCTTACCTGCCCGCTGCCATCCACTATACCGATGCGTCCTGAATTTCACTTAGATAATTCTGACTGTTCTTTAAGCCTATGAATGCAAGAAATAAAAAGGATTACTTTTCCAGCCACCACATATCGCTTTTTCACTGTTACGGAAAAATATCAACTTATTGAAACGTTAGGAAAAATATATAGTTGTATATAGGATCACACCATAGAGCGTCTGTCCAGTAAGAGTGTAGTGTGGACATAACTGGGTGACCAATAATCCTTTACCCTGTACATATGGCAGGCCGGGCCCCTGGCCAGAAAGGGTGGTGGTCAATAACTGAAGACGTTAGGACCCAAGCAGATCAATCTAGGCTGCAAGACAGTTTATGTAAAGAGACCAGATAATACAAGGAGTCAATAGGGAGGGGCTAAACCAGAAAACATTCAACAAAGAACAGTCAATAGAACAACAAATTTCAAAAAGTACCTGCCTTCTGCGATCTGCCCAGCATGTAGCTAACCCTAAGGGGCGCTAACAGCGAAAAAGGAAAACAGTCAATGAATATTCTCTTTAAGGCTAAGGCCCCGTGTATTGAACCGCAGCGGAAAAAAGAAAAAAACACAGTGTGCATTGTTCATTGCATTTTTTTTAGCGTTTTTGTTTGTGGTTTAACTTCCATGATTAAAGGGATCCTATCATTAGAATCCTTTTTTTCTAACTAACATGTAGGAATAGCCTTAAGAAAGACTATTCTTCTCCTACCTTTAGAGGTCTTCTCCGTGCCTCCATTTGGGAGATATTCCGTTTTCCGTCTTCATGCAAATGAGTTCTCTTGCAGCACTGGGGGCGGGCCCCAGCGCTCAAACAGCACTGGGGGCATCCACAATGCTGCGAGAGAACTCTCCAGCGCAGTCTCCATCTTCCTCAGGAACCGGCCTCTTCTCGTCGTCTTGCGGCCTGGCTTTCAATCTTCTATGTAGTGCTGTGAGAGAACTCATTTGCATAAAGACGGAAAACAGAATATCTACCAAACGGTCGGCGTGGAGAAGACATCTAAAGGTAGGAGAAGAATAGCCTTTCTTAAGACTATTCCTACGTGTTAGTTAGAAAAAAAAGGGATTCTAATGATAGGATCCCTATAAGTCTTATAAGGAGGAAACGCAAGCATTTCCACAGGTAGAATTGACATGAAACTTTTCTGCAGTGTTTTTTTTTTTTTTTGCATTATATGGATAGGATTAGTCAGAATCTTATTCACTTTGCTGGTACTGTAAACTGCTGTGGTTCCGTAACATGGGGCCTTAGCCTAAGGGGGACCTGTCTGCTTTTGTGCAGTGTCTGCTTTAGTAAATATACTAGAGACAGATAGTGTGCAGTAAGCCGACAGCACATGGATCCATAGTACACAACTATTGGGTGTGTGTGTGTATGTATGCGTGCGTCTTGGGACCCCAATATTCTGTTTTAGTAAATAGATGTGCTCCCCATTCTGGAACATCTTTTCTTCGGACTCTGTGTTGTGTCGTTCCTCTGTTATTCCTCCAAGAAACCTATGAATAAGTTAAACTGCTGCAGCATGATATCTTATAACGGAAGACAACAAAACCCGAAAAAAAGTCATTGAAACAACATTTCCCAATAGCTTTTCATTGGGTTTTGTTGTCTTTTGTGATAAGATATGACAACCAATTGCAGAGGTTCGGGTCAGCTCTGCTACATCTGTACGTATTACACATAAATACAGTATATACACTGCATTTACCCCGTATAAGGTAAGTTCATATCTGTAATGGGTTTTATTATATGACATGAGGGACCCCACTGACTATAATGGGGTCCATCAGGTGTCCATTATATTACGGAGGCTCCAATGTGAACAAACCTTAATGTTCCCAAACATCACATTGACAAAGTAGAAAAAAACCACAAAGCAGATTTCGTCAAAGAGAAAATCTAATGGAAATACAATGAGTGGGTCTCTGCTAAATCCAGTCTGCCAGAACCCTTAAGAATGCCAGGATTTCTGACGACTTGACAAACATGATTAATATGCCAATTACCAGGACCTATATTTTGTGATTTCCCTCCCAGCTGCCGCCTGCAGAGTTCACGGCAACCCAATCTCTGCTGTTAATGTCATACACCACAACACATCAATAGCAGCTGCAGGATTTTCTCTATTTGCCTACAAAAAGGTTCCTGAGCTTTTAATACAATCAATACATAACTGCAGACGGCTTTCTATATTAAGCTTTCCGCCAAGACGCAGCGCGGTGACGATAAAGCAGCAGAAAACGGTAAAGATCGTGGGGGGATTTACTATCTGACGTAGATGGGTGTAAATGTGGTGCACGTTTGGCTCTTTCTTGCTCCATAAATGTTCCACATTATTCCCCGTGCCCCACTGGCCAATTTTTACAAAAGTAGGGACGCCATGACCAAAGAAATTTACAGAGAGCTGGCGTGAATTATTCCTGAAATCTATACCAGTTCCTGACAGGCGTAGATTTCAATTCTGGCGCAAAGGAGTGTTCAGACAAATCCTGCAGCAGTTGGGGACACGATTCAGGGTTTCCGCTGTGTGACATTTCCCCCCGGTTAACCACAACTGGGATGCTGGTGCAATGCACTGACATCCCATCATGTCATCTCTCTCCTGATTAGGCCCAGATGAATGGAGTGAGTCTCAAGTTGTGGACGCTGCGGCTAACTCAGCTGCGGAATCCGCGGGAAGATAGAGCACGAAGGCTGAAATAAATCACTAACAGCAAAAAGAAAAGCTAAATGAATGGGAGACCTTTTTGCAAATTCCGGGTCAAAATCTGCCTGCAAAAAACTCCATGTGAACATACAGACTGGCATATAGAATATCGGTCTTATGCCATAAGGCGAGAATCGGAGATCCTTCCTCCCCGCTACGCATTCAGCCTGACCATAGCCAGGATTATCGCAGGTGTGACTGGGGCCGGACAAAGCTCCCATTCACTTCAATGGGATCACCATAGGTAGCCGTTTGCTGCCATACACCACCAGTCACACCTAAATACAGCCTGGGTGCGATCAGGATAAATGAACAACAGGGAGAAGGAGCTCCTGTTTTCTGGATTGTGGGGGTCTCAACACTCCATTGGATAGAGGATAAATACCTGATCTGTGGAGGTCTCAGAGGTCTTATGGAAGTCAGATAGCACGATGTAGTCGAGACTGTAATCCTTGTTATACCTTACAGCACCTTTCACATTCAAGGAGATGAAGTGTACAGCCTCAAACATGGGCACATTATACAGAATACTGCCCCCATTTACCTTATAGGGAGCCAGTAAATTGGCTCTAAAGCTAACCCGAGTACCTTGTAGATTGGCTTCTACAGTTTCCAACTATACCTCTGTTAATCAGCTTTGTGGCCCCAATTTGCTGTTTTATTTATATGCAAATTAATACATACACCTATGAATAAAACCCCAATTTATATGAAAATGGGACTGCAAAGTTGAAAAACAGAGACACATTTGGAAACTGTAGAATCTCCTCTACAAAATACTGGGATTTCAGATTTTAGAACCAATTTACTGCTGTCAGACTCCCTTTAATGGTACATAATGTATCTCCAATTTTCTTTGGACGCAGAGAGCGGTTTCTTATGTTCTGATGTTATATTATGCAGGTATTCTCCCTGAGAAGCAGAGCCATATGGGAGTATATAGAAAACATATGGCGGTATAATATAGAACTGTGGACACTCTGTGCCGCCGTACAGGCTCTGTGCATGTGGCCTCCAATGTATGCAGAAGCGTGAAAATATTTATAATGGGAGCCATAGGCAATATAAACCGTATATAAATGCTTTCCACAAATATACCATAACCACAAATGATAAAAGCGATTTTGGGGGGTTTCGTAGCTCTGTTTACTCTGTATGAAGTATCTGTATGAACCGTATGAATAAGGCTCTACTATAGCTAAATAGACCAACAACCAAATAGAATCTAAAACCGCCATATAATAACATCCTCCATCTCTTACTATAATCAGAATAAATGTCAGATCCACGGCAGACAATGGCTAAAAGCCCACAATTACGTCCTCCCCCTAAGGAGACAGAAATGATATTTACAAAGCCGTCCCTAATATGTTATAAAAGGCCATAATAATTTTATAGTAAGAGGATTAGATGGCAGGATCACCGGAACGGGTCAAGGCGTGGGATTACAGACCAGTGGTACAATTTACCCTGGCCCGAATATTACAGATAATAGCACATGGCGCCTCTAATAGGACTATGTAACAGGCAGAATTTCTAGCACTTTCTAGAAGACGACAGTCCAACGTTCATTACAAGAGACATTGACGCCCCTTAGGGAAATTATTACTCCATCGGTATGTAGGGGGTTAATGTATACAAGAGGTTTGGAGTTTTTGTGATGAAAGTTTAACAAGGGTCAACCAGTATGAAGGGTCAGATGTAAACCAGGATCCCAGTGCTGCAAAGTCCCAGTACAAGGCACCGTGCCACCAAGGTAGACTGTGTCATAATGTTAAAATTGCACAATAATTGATGGTGTGACCATTAAAAAGGATTTTTGCCCCTCCATTGGTTGGGGTCCAGGCCCTGAAGGCAGCTCTGTTCCTATTTAAGTAATAGGAACACAGAAGAAATACGCCCTACAACCACTATATAGTGGACGCGGCTGCCATTGCGCTACTACTTCAACAGGACCAGAGCCGATTCTGTTCCGTCCTCTAGATCTCCACACTTGGAGGAAGACAAATTGTGATAGGGTGGGGATAGGACAACAGTATGAAAAACCTCTTTAGATATGGGTATTTTTAGCCTATGGAAATTTATGAACAAACTGACAAGACTCCAGAGTACAGATAGGGATAGCTTTTGGCAATGTGCCCAAATATATGCAAATAACCGACTCCACAAAATGTAAATGAATATTGTACAAACAAGATTACTATGAGAATTCAAAACTGTATTAGGTCAGCAGCTGGCAGGAAATATTATATTACATAGACGTATGCCCATCATGTTCAACTATGAAATGAAAGGGGAAAAACTGAATGGACTAAGGGACGCCTCAACATCAATGCTATATAGGTGTAGAAAGGCATCTAAGCTGTTAGCTGATGCTGAGTTCTCTGGCTGCTCTGCAGTCAGGACAATCAGGTCAGATAATTGAAATTTGCTGATAAAGGTTTGGACAGTCTCCATATTGAGTTTACTGCAAGTCCTTTGCCTGTGTAAGTGTTCTATACGAACCTGTGTAATGTAATATACATTTACTGTGAATATTATTTGATCTGTATTTATATTAAATTTCTAGTAATCATAATAATCTCTCAAGTAACGGCAAATTCTGTGACTTTGTACTTCCTAGTGTCCTGTCCATCAAAAAGTCAAAACCCACTGGCTTGTTGAAGAATACAGGAAGTGAGAAGAAGAGACAGCAGGCAAACTGCAGAGGGAAATGAAAAAAACCCTTAACGTCAAAATAAGATGATCAATTATTCTTAATTATAATATACAATTATTGACACTGTATAATTAATTAGATGCAGAGCTTTATGGTCCGGAATGTTCTTAACATTGCAGACCATACTAGACATGGATAGACACACACCAAGTATACTAGATTCCCATAGATTATTATATGATACTATATGTAGTATGAACATGTGCCACACATTGCTATCCAAGAAGAACCTTACAATATACATCTTGAAGGAAACTCCAATTTTGGTCACTAGAACCGTAAGCTGCCATATCATAAGATAACCAGACCCGTGTGGCTGTACTAATCCATGATCCTTTCTATTTCATGGCTTCTACACCAGTCCCATGAAATCACAGTCACAGACGTATTATCTCCTTTATTATTTCCTTCTTATAATTCAATTCAGGTTGAAAGACACAATTCTTGGCCAAGCAGAGCTGAAAATTATATTTCCTGGAAAAGAAGCTCAGTAATAATATTACTGCGACATGAATAAGGAACTCCATGACCTCCATTCAGTCCTGCACATGCAGTACATACAGACACAGCACACACCGATAGATTCATTCTGGAGGTTTTACGTTTTTTACATTCTAGTTGGTATTTTTTATTTGACTGTGTAAATGTCACATGAGAATTAGAAAGGAAAAAAAACCTGTACGAGATCGAATAATAAGCGACTATGAATATTAAATTAGGAATTTGCATAGAAATCAATTCAGCTTCTTTATTCTATGGAAAGTCTCTACAATGCCAAAGATGAGGAACCGGAAATACTTGTACACAGATAGGTGACTGCTTGACTACAGAATCAGCAACCTTCAAGATGGCTGATCTGCTCCACATCACAGAAGGAAGAGCTGCTCTGGAGCACAAACTCTTGTTTTGACACCCAGGACCCCATGGACCAGCCAGATTGCCGCTTCACAGGTCATTTGACGACACGTTAAGCTGGGTTCACACCTGCGTTCATGTCTCCGTTCTATGGTTTCCGTCTTCTGTATGGCAGAAGACGGAAACCATAGACCGGGTCCGGCCGTGAGCGGCGGTGAGCGTTTTAGGCTCTCCGCCGCGAAACCGGATTTTTTTTATCCGGACACAGAGTAGTGCATGTCCGACTCTGTGTCCGGATTATAAAACCCGGTTTCGCGGCAGAGAGCGCAAAACGCTCACCGCCGCTCATGGCCGGACAGCTTTCTCACCCATTCAAATGAATGGGTGAGAAAGTCTCCTGCAGGTTTCCGTCTCCTGCATCTGTTTTATGCAGGAAACGGAAACCTGCAATAAGGACAGATGAACGCAGATGTGAACGAGCCCTTAAAGGGATTCTTTTTTTTTTTTAACTGTAATTTTTATTGAAAATTTTTGTAGACAGAACAGGGGAGAAAGGGAAGGGGGAAGGAGGAGTCAAAATCCCTGAAGGATACAATAAGCATCCCAGTTAGACCACATAGCCTGAAAAGCGTCCAGAGTATGATTTAGGGATGCAGTGAGGAGTTCCATGCTACACACGGACTTCGTCCTAGCTATAAGATCAGACTCTAGGGGGGAACACGCCGCTTCCAGTGAAGGGCGATTAGAGTTTTAGCGGCCGTACAAAGAAAGAGGAACAACTTCGATGTCTTTTTGCCCAAATGCCTAAGAGGAAGGTTAAGCAAACTAGGAGATCCAACGGGACACCCTGAAGGAAGAGGGTATTCAGTAATGGACTGAGCAGCAAGCCGAAAGAGGCAGATACATGAACAGTCCCAAAAGATGTGATACAAAGACCCAATTTCTGTCTGGCGCCGCAAGCAACTGGGGGGGATGGCAGGTTTCAAGGAATGGAGTGGCACTGGGGGATGATGCCAGTGCATTAGGAGCTTGTACTGGGTTTCACGGTAGGAAATGCACGTGGAAGAGCTGGCTGCACGGGACCAAATAATCTGCCACTGACCGAGCGAGATCTGCCTACTTAGAGCCTCCGACTACCTATCCATATACCTGTGGGAGACAAAAGGACATCCCCCTGGGGAGGAAAGTAGACTATATATATCAGAAATCAGTCCAGCCGTGGAGGTGTCTGCCCGACATAACTTTTCGAAAGCAGTGGGTGAAGAAACCTTCAAGGATCCAAACTGAGAAAAAACAAAATGTACAATCTGCCGGTAGTGCAGTCATTCAGACGCAAGTAAACGTAGCTCGGAAGTGAAATAGTCAAAGGGCCTAAGCTCCAAGGACAGAGGATCAACCAGATCCACGATATGGAAAAGACCAAGCTTACTCCTGGTCTTCACCATAGATGTAGTCAGACCACCAGGGAGGAGCGGATTATAGAGGAAGGAGATCAGAGACGAACACGGGGAGGCTAGGGGCAAAAGTTTTGCACAAGTCAACCAGACGGCTCTTGTGAAGCGAATAGGCCCTAGGAGAGGAACAGAGGGAGGAGGCGGAGAGCAGGACCACAAAAAGGCATTAGGAAGGACCGGGGCTAGCCACAGTTTTTCAATTTTGACCCACTTCGTGTAAGCAAGATAAGGGTGCATTCACACTGAGTAAACGCTAGCTTATTCTGAACATAAAACACGTTCAGAATAAGCGGCGTCTAAAGCAGCTCCATTCATTTCTATGGGAGCGGGGATACGAGCGCTCCCCATAGAAATGAATGGGCTGCTTCTTTCACTCCGTGCAGTCCCATTGAAGTGAATGGGGAGTGCCGGCGTATACGGCAAGCTCTGCTCATGCCGGAGCGTACACGCCGGCACTCCCCATTCACTTCAATGGGACTGCACGGAGTGAAAGAAGCAGCCCATTCATTTCTATGGGGAGCGCTCGTATCCCCGCTCCCATAGAAATGAATGGAGCTGCTTTAGACGCCGCTTATTCTGAACGTGTTTTACGTTCAGAATAAGCTAGCGTTTACTCAGTGTGAATGCACCCTAAGAGGTCCAAAAGGGGATACAGCTCAAGTGGGAGGCTCCATAGTAATGCACAAGATGAGGGACCGCCAACCCCCCCTCACCCTTACCCAAGATCATGACAGAGTGGGGGATACAATGTCTCCTGCCGTTCCAAATAAACTAAAAGATTGACCTCTGGGGGGTGCGAAACTCCGAGCGGGGGACTGCTATCGGGAGGGTCTCAAAGAAATATAAACGTTTAGGGAGGTGGGACATTTTCACAGCCGAGATGCGGCCCATGAGGGATAATGGCAGGGGGCGCCATTTGTTGAGGAGAGTCTGCAGGTCACTAAACAAGCGAGGGAAGTTGACTGAATAAAGAGTAGAATAGGAAGAGGATAGCTGAACCCCTAGGTAGCGAAGGGAGCAAGAGCGCCACTGGAAGTTGAAGTTAGACCGGAGGAGCTGGAGAGTGGCCGAAGGGATATTCAGTGGATGGGCCTCAGTCTTAGTAGGATTCACTTTATAGCCGGATAGGTCGCCATAGGCCTTCAATTCCCGCATAAGGTTAGGGAGGGAAGTGTGGAGATTAATGAGAGTTAAGAGGACATCGTCCGCAAATAAACTAATTTTAAAATCCCTATCCCTTACCTTCACGCCAGAAATGTCTGGGCTAGAGCGGATACGGGAGGCCAGGGGTTCAATGCATAACGCATCCGGAGGTTGTACAATTTCGAATAGTAGTCCTGACACAGTGAGGCAATGGTATCAGGATGATGGTGCAGGACACCATGAGGGTCGCGAACGGCATGGGGGGGTGGAGGAGACCCGGTGATCACGCAAAGTTTTAGCTAGAAGCGTATGAGCTTTGTTACCTCGTTCATAATAACGTTGACAACTATACAGCAGCAGGCGTTGGACATGCTGGTTCGCTAAATCACTAAGTTCTGCCCTAGCTGCAACAAGGCGGCAAAGGCTAGAAACTGAAGGGGAGGAGGAGAGGCGAGTAGAGAGCACCCTTATTTGGGATATCAGGGCAGCCTCCTTAGCCTTTTTGTCTTTCTTCTGTCTAGTAGCCAACGCTATACAGTGACCCCTCATGACCGCCTTATGTGCCTCCCAAAGGATGGAGACAGAAGGGACAGAGTGGGAATTAAAAGCAAAATATTTTCGAGGATGGGCACAGATGGTGTTGCAAGAAGGTTGAGAGTGAAGAAGAGACTCATTTAGTCTCCAGTGGCAGCGCCTAGCATGGTTAGACGCCGAGGAAAGTGTCAATGTAACGGGGGCATGATCCGACCAAGAAATGGAAACCCTAACGATATGGGATCCGCCATTCCTGTAGTAGACGGAGCAAGGGGCGGAGGTGGCGCCTTTTTGTAAAGTAATCCAGGAAAAGTCCTGATATAGCTGGATCTTAGCTCCATCAAAGTCAATGTACTTTGCAGCTCTGGCATTAGCCAAAATCAGTTCCTTCAGCGTAAAGTCATGCACACAGCAAATAACATCCCTTGGGGCGGATCCAGAGCCCTTGGGGCACAAAGCTCTGTGAGCGCGGTCCAATTTGATCTTATGGGTGCGAGGCTCTTGTAGCAAGGAGTTAAAGATAGCCTCCAGAGTAGCAGGTAAATCCTCCTCGTGCGTAGCCTCTGGAAGACCTTTAACACGGATATTATTCCTCCTTCCTCTGTTGTCCAAGTCTTCCACATGGCGCTGAAGGTCAAGAGAAAGGTGAATCTGAGACACGATCGAGTCCTGCAGATGAGAAATAGAAGTACGGGTCTGACCATGGTCGTCCTCCAGGGTCTCCACTCGGGAAGCAATGTGGTGGAGATCCTGCCGAAGCGCCGAGATCTCAGACCAAATTTCAGTGCGGATTTCCTTGCGGCAGACCGCAGTGACCTCAGCAATCAGGGAGTGAGTGAGGAATTGCAGCCTTTGAGGCGGAAGAGAAGATGAAGAAGCAAATATGTCCTCGTGTTGGATTTGGGAGAGTGGAGGGTGGGAGTGAGGGGTGGCTACCGCATAAGGTGACATACGGGGGGGGGGGGTCGCCCCAACAGCAGTATCAAGAGTCCTCATCAGGGGCCCAGGAGGAGGGGGGACACTGGGCTACCTGTTGCAAGTACCCTGTCCCAAATTGAAGAGAAGGTACCTGTATAGGAGGTGAGGCATGTGCAGAGGCAGGAGCAGGGGCCACAGGGTTGGAGGAGGCGACAAGTTCGATCCCTAGGTAGGGTGCCACAAAGTCCTGAAGAGCAGGGACATCCAATACAGCAGGTGGAGGGAGAGAGGTAGTAGGCTGCACAGAGGGGGAAGCTGCAGTGCCCAGCAGCTTTGGAGGAGCAGTCACAGGAGACGTCGGCGCCATTTTGGATGGAGAGGCCCTAGGAGAGAGCAGCCCAGCCGAGGTCATCACCGAGTCCGAGGGCCGGGAATCCGGTGAAGAAGGCAGTCGGAGGCTAGTAGCAGGCATCAGAGCGGCAGTGGAGCCCAGGGAGAGCAGCGACGGAGCCAGGAGTGGTGGAGGTGGCGGCGTGGCCTGCAAAGATGGCTGCCACCTCGTGGTAGGCCGGGCTGCAGGTCCAAAAGCTACAGGCGGGACAGGAGCCGAGCAGAAACACGTCCGGCTTCATGCAGGTCCAAGCCAAGCATGGGATTCTATCATTAGAATAGCCTTAAGAAAGAAATATTTCTGCTCCGCCCCGCCATTCCGTTGATATACTGGTTGATACCCAGTGATGCCTCCATCTTCTACAGTTGTGCCTCTCCGCCGCGTCCTTCATGTAGTTTTCTTCCGGCGAGCCTGCGTTCGGAATCTAAACTCCGTGCATGCACAGTCTGCTCTGCCATCGGGCTTCAGGCAGAGCTGATTGCGCATGTCTGTTTGCCATTTTACTGTGGCCGCTTACAGGCACAGTATGCTTGTGTAAGGGCTTCAGGCAGTCCCATTTAAGTGAGTGGGCTGAGCAGATATACCAAGCACAGCTATTGTAGAAAGGCAAGTAATGAAGAGGCTGCAGCGTTCACCCAAATAAAGGAGTCTCATCAAACAGCTGACTGGCGCTAATGTCAGACCCCTGCCGATCTTACATTGGTTACCTATCCTAAGGACAGGAAATCAATTATGTAGTCTGGAAAACTACCATAGGGAATGAATCAATTTGCACTGTGCATACTGGACTAGCTGCTGCTTTCGGACAGGACATTCATCTCTTAACTTTATTTTGCAGGTCCGTGCTGCAGTTTCTGAATTTTTCATTAAGCTAACTGTGCTCAGAAAGCACAGGAGGCATTCCCCCTGTGTTCAGAGCACAGCAATGTCATCCATTCCAGTGCTGCCTCTGTCTTCTGCTCCTGACGCGTCTGCTTCTCTTCACTCCTCTTCTTACACTAGACCACTGCAAAATGGGCAGCCAACTACGCATGTGCCGCCACCATTTTGCGGTGGTCTCTTACCCGAGGCAGCTCTGGAATGGATGACAATGCTGTGCTCTGAGCACAGAGGGAACGCCCATTGTACTTTCTGAAAACAATTAGCATAATGAAGAAAAGAAGAAAAATTTGAACGCGCCAAACTGCAAAATAAAAGTAAGAGATGAACGGCCCTTCTAAAGGTTATTGCTACGTGCTTTTAGTTTAAAAACAAATTCAATGAAAGAATCCCTTTAAATGGCTTGGCCAAGGTTTATTGTTATCTCTTTCCAATGGGATAAGGTATAAAATGCTGATGGGGTAGGGATGTCCGACCGCTGGGACCCCCACTAATTACGAGAATAGAGGTCCTGTCCAAAAGGAGCAGCTAGTCCTGTATACACAGTGCAACTCAATCCATTCCTTATGACACTGCCGGAGATAGCTGAGCACTGTATTCTGGCAGTCACATAAACACAGTCTTGGCCTGGCTCTCCATTCAGACAGGGGAAGAGGAGCCTTTCTTGTAATGGATGGGTGTCCCAGTGGTTTAGGCATCCCACCCCTCCCCATCAGCCTTTAGCCAAATCCCTTAATAGGTGTAGTACTATAAGTCTGGAGGTGCAGAGCGGCAACATTATGGATATATAGTGTCACCTGCAATAATACGCTAAATCAAACAAACCACTGGCTTTAAGAAAAGCTCAGTTTACGGGTGCATTCACACTGAGTAAACGCTAGCTTATTCTGAACGTAAAACACATTCAGAATAAGCGGCGTCTAAAGCAGCTCCATTCATTTCTATGGGAGCGGGGATACGAGCGCTCCCCATAGAAATGAATGGGCTGCTTCTTTCACTCCGTGCAGTCCCATTGAAGTGAATGGGGAGTGCCGGCGTATACGGCAAGCTCTGCTCATGCCGGAGCGTACACGCCGGCACTCCCCATTCACTTCAATGGGACTGCACGGAGTGAAAGAAGCAGCCCATTCATTTCTATGGGGAGCGCTCGTATCCCCGCTCCCATAGAAATGAATGGAGCTGCTTTAGACGCCGCTTATTCTGAACGTGTTTTACGTTCAGAATAAGCTAGCGTTTACTCAGTGTGAATTCACCCTACGAGTGTATTCCCCAAAACTTTATACTGCCGACAGGTGGGAGTCCAGGAGGTGCAGCCCACACCCCTCAGACATCTATCACGTGAACTGTGGGTAAATCAGCTGGAAAGAACTACTTTAATGAGATTAATAATATAATGACACATGACATTAGGTATTGCTCAGTTTTTTTTTAAACTAGAAACAGTGCCTCTCGTATTTATGGTCTATGCTGGTATTACAACTGGTCGGAGATATAATACCAGATATAACAAGAACATGAGTGGGACCATTTCTGACTTGTTTTAGTCTAATCTGACATATCCACTTTCCGCTTACAATATATCTGTGCTTTAACCTTTAGCATGGACTCCTCCTCAGTGCACAGCTCATGTGTTCAGTGTCAGCTCAGGCGTCACGTCCACTTGCTACCAAATCACTATGCGTGTATAGTATACGCCTCAGTGTAACAAATCTGTAATATATACTCCGAGCTCTCCTCCTCCTCTGGACACCGGCCAACAATACCACAGTACCAGTAACGTGCTGCCAGGATCCCTCCCCAGAGATGGCCGGATGAATGCATGTGACAAGCAGTAGAGTACAGCATGAAAGACGGCTTGTAAATACACAACAGTCTGTGTCTTATAGCCGGGCTCACATGCCATATACTGTACTGACACTATATACAGGCAGCTTTGTGTTATGGGGAGTGACATGCTATCTCTGCACTGTACTCGCTCCTGTAATGTAAGGAGGTCAGAATAAATCTAATACATCCTAACCATCCCTGGCACATACAGTAAGTGACTTCATATATAAAGACAGACGTCACATAAAATAGCAAGGAAATACGTCAGATTCCAAATACACATATGTATATATTATAAGAATGTAAGTTATATAACATAGTTATATAATAAAATAATAGTAGTGGTAAGGAGATATTGTATAGTAAGTTATTTTACTGTTTTTAGATGAAAATAGTACTAGGCTGGCCATATACTATTCCCCTGACCACCTAATACACATGCACACTCAGCTGGACATGTACATGTACTGCATACTTGCCAACTCAACAAGTGAGAGTCACCCAAAAAATGGGGCGTCCTCCCAGACGAGCTGGCTTATCTCCCAAGCATCTGCCAGGATCTCTGTGATTCTACACGTGATGTGGGCACGCAATGTGCCAGTCATGTCACAAAATGGGGGCATGGACAGGACACTGCCTTGCATAGGCCACAAAAAGGTGCTGTAGCTTCTGCAATGTCGGCATGGCCCCCCCCTTAAAATTTTTACTGCATGGAAAACGTGCTCTTCTCCCAGAGACCGCTTACCAAATATCGGTATATGATGTACTGATTCAGGAGAGGGTGGCATGGCCCTATTACACTCCTATGGCAGGGGGGTTATCTCCTCTAGAACAAAAGGATCGGGTATATTGAAACCCACCTGCGCGAATCTCAGGTATTTTAGGCCTGGTTCACATCTGCGTTCGGTTGTCCGCTTGGGGACCCCTCGAATGGAATACCAAACGCATTAAAAAGCGGTGAACAATGAAACAACACGGACCCTATAGACTGTAATGGGGTCTGTGTGTTGACCGCACAAATCATATGGAGAAAAAAGACCTTCAAGCAGTACTTCTCTCTCCGCATAATTCCTGTGGACACCACGTAGAACACATACGGACCCCATTACAGTCTATGGGGTCCATGTGGTTTCTCTGCTAAACGCTTTCGGTATTCTGTTCGGGGGGTCCCCAAGCGGACTCCCTAACACAATACCGAACGCAGCCGGGCCTTAAAATGTAGAAGCGTGCTCCTGGTGCCATAGGCTACCAAGGTAGTAGCTCTACCTATATTATATCTGAAGATATCAACAGCTGAAAAGACAGTAGAGATATATGAGCTGTATATATGTACACTTTACTTCCCCAATATCTGCCAGCAGGCAAGACTGTAGCCAACAATCTAATGGATGTTCAGTGACATGGCCTGACTCTAACACAGGGGTAGGGAACCTTCGGCTCTCCAGCTGCTGTGAAACTACAACTCCCATCATGCTCCATTCACTTCCATGGGAGATTCAAGAACAGCAGAGCCAGTATGCATGCTGGGAGTTGTAGTTTTGCAACAGCTGGAGAGCCGGATGTTCCCTACCCCTGTTCTAACACTTATGGCTAGCTGTAGAAATCTGCAGACATGTACAATCATCTAAGAAATAAGTTTGTCAACTGCTACAGGTGATTGAATAAGAACATCATACAATACAAAGTAATGGGAAGTTACAAGATAATTTCCTTCTCATGTGGGAAGAAGCAGGATTCTGAAGAAGATGAGCAAGAGGCACCGCGGTTGTTACATAACACAATGTGGTTCAAACCGGAAACACTCTACATATAAGGCGATATACACATGTCGCTGTTAAATGTAACACATTTTGGGGGCTGACATGCAGATTTATTTATTTTTTATGTAGATTGTGAGCCTCATATAGGGATCACAATGTACATTATTTTTTCTCCTATCAGTATGTCTTTACAGAATGGGAGGAAATCCACGCAAACACGGGGAGAACATACAAACGCCTTGCAGATGTTGTTCCTGGTGGGATTCGAACCCAGGACTCCAGCTCTACAAGGCTGCAGAACCAACCACTGAGACACTGTGTTGCCCCAACTGACATTCAGATTTCTGCTGTGAACTGGCCGCAGATCTGCACAAGTATTTGCCCCACTGGGACCTTAATTCCCTCAATGGGACTAAGGCTCCGCATGCTATGCCCATATCACGGCCCCATACACATGACTATGTATTATCACATGTCTATGTAAAGAGCTGTGAACTTAGGAGCAAAATTCAGGATAGTTCCTATACCTGTCCGTTTTGTGTACCATGCTCACTACAAGCAATGAATAAGTCTGGAAGGCACAGGTGGCACACAGATATCATCCATGTACCGTCTGCGCCATTTTACCTAAACCTTGGCTTTGACATGCAAAATCTGTGAAAGAAATGCACACGCTTCTCATCTCCACCGATATTTTTTTTAAATGAAATGAAAACGGGCCAGGATTTTTTCTAGAGCATGTGGAGGGGGTTACAAAAATCTTATTAACACATATTCCAACCCTGATGTGTGAACATATGCTAAATGTTTAGGTATATATGAACGTGTCTAAAACCTCATCAAATATGTGACATGTGAACATACTCTAACTCTTTGGTCATGGATGCCCGCTCACAATAATGACCAAGTGCTACCATGGCTTGCTTTGTGACAACCGTGTTTTAAAAGCCCTATGCCATGAAAATCGGAAGAACCATGAGGCACGGCCAGAACTGATATCATCGGTGGCTTTTCCATTGATAACTTACAATGCAACACCTGTATCTATAACTGGAAGGTTCACTTCTATGCGGATTTACAGGATATGACATTGCATTATTATTAGGAACACAGGGTCACAGTATTTGTGATTGTACTTATTGGATATGCGCCCATTCATGTGCTGCAAAATTAGTTGCAAATATTTCGGCAACTGTCCCAATCACCCAAATTGGGTTTGCAGAAACCCATGTACATAGTACAGAAAAGACCTTTAATGCTAGTGTTCGGGTTTCCGTTCTGCAGGTCCACTTGGGGACCCGAAAACTGGAAATCCAGTGTGCTTAAAAAAGCACTCACCCGCGGACCCATTAGACAATAATGGAGTCTGCCAGATTTCTGCTTGGTTTCCGTCCGAAAAATGTGGAGAGAAAAGTCCTGCTTGCATTTTTCAAGTAGAAAGGGGAATGGAATCCCCGAACGTAGAGCGAATGCTAATGTGAACCTAGCCTTAAATGTACAATACGGACCCATACATTTCAATGGGCCCCTACACAAAGCCGTAGTTTTCAGCTGTGTGTCCAGGCTGAACTGAAGAGCTACAAAATATGGAGCAGGCCCTATACCTGTCCAGAGCTGCGGCTTTTGTCAATTCATTTTCAAGGTATGAGTCAGTAAAAACCACGAATACCAATCCATGTGTCATCTGTGCCATTTTTACTGACCCGTACACAGCACACGGTCATGTACAGGAGGCCTTAGGGTATGTTTAGAGTTTTTTGCCAGCAGATTTTGACGCGGAATCAGTCTCAAATTCTGCCAGCAAAAATGGCTCCCATTGACTTCAATGGGAGCTGCTCACTTTTTTTTCTGCTAGCTAGTAGCGGAAAAAAGAAACGAGATGCCCTATCTTGCCGCGGCGTCCGCGGCTCGAGACACGCTCCTGTTCAGGCCTAATCAAGAGTGGGATGCTGCGATGGGAGTTTGCATGGCGGAAACCATTTTCCGGCATGTGAACATACCCTTAATAAGGCCCCACCTCACTATAGGGGATCAAAAGTAGGGCAGGATAAACTCCTTCCATGATGTGTATAGGGACTCACCTCCAACTGGAAACACCCGGCGGTCAGTTTATGAATAAACGCCTGTAAAGCGCTGCAAAATATGGTGGTGCTATATAATAATAATCACAGAGGAACAGCACAATGGAGAATTATAGGATGCTCCAGAATTATTTCACAGGAAAACGATGTTCTAAAACAGACACATGAGAGCGGCTATAAGATCATCTTTACAGGGTCATTTCTGTTGATGGCCTATACACCTAACGCTGGGTTCACACCTGCGTCTGGGGTCTCCGTTCTGTGGTTTCCGTCTTCTGCATGCCAGAAGACGGAAACCACAGACCGGGTCCGGCCGTGCGCGGCGGTGAGCGTTTTGCGCTCTCCGCCGCGAAACCGGATTTTTTTATCCGGACACAGAGTACTGCATGTCCGACTCTGTGTCCGGATTATAAAACCCGGTTTCGCGGCGGAGAGCGCAAAACGCTCACTGCCGCGCACGGCCGGACAGCTTTCTCACCCATTCAAATGAATGGGTGAGAAAGTCTCCTGCAGGCTTCCGTATCCTGCATCTGTTTTATGCAGGAAACGGAAACCTGCAATAAGGACCGACGACGCAGATGTGAACGAGCCCTAAGACGTTCTGCTGCTTGAAGGGGCTGTGGCTGTGTGATGTAATACAGTCTCATCCCATAGAAGTGAATGGAACAAGACTGTGACATCTCACAGCAACTATGAAACATATATATGCGATGTAAACAGTGAAGAAGTGCAGGACCACTGCGGACCCTTCAAACAGCTGATCGGTAGGAATCCCTGGTGCTGCCTACCCCCCCCTCCCATCTCTTACTGATAACCTATCCATAGGATAAGGCAGGGGTCAGTAACCGTTGGCACTCCAGCTGCTGTGAAACTACAACTCCCAGCATGCTCCATTCACTTCCATGGGAGTTCCAAGAGCAGCAGAACAGGTATGCATGCTGGGAGTGGTAGCTTTCCAACAGCTGGGGTGCAGAAGGCTACCTACCCCTGGATAAGGAATATGCAAATAAGACCTCATTGGCCCCTAGTGCCACCTTTTGGAAGGTAATGCCCTATAGATTAATATAAACTTTTCAAGGAAACCTAATAGGCATAATCTGGGAATAATAGCCAAGCCAGAATAAATCCTCCAAAAGGAAGAGGGTCGCACCTGCTGTTTTGAGATTGTTGCCCTTTCTGACACGTCTAGACCTCTCACACAGCCGGCTAGTACCCTGCTCTGCACTGACGACAGGCAACAACCTCGGAACAGCTGTCTGCGGATGAGAACCTCATCTTTTTGGAGAAATTATTCTACCTTGGATATTATGCCCAAATTAAGCTATGAGATTTCATAGAAAACCAGGCATTGACCTATAGGGAGCTACATTGCAAAAGGTGGTGCTAGAGCAATTTCCTCTTTTTCACCAATGAAGTCTTAGTTACATAATCCTTACCCAGAATTCTCAGAAGGGCCTGCATGGTCTAATAAGTCCCTCGGTAATGAGACATAGTACCCCCTTCTATGCCTAGGATAAGCCATCAATAATGATGAACAGGATAACGCTTTTATGCAGAAAAGAACCCTAATACAGTGTATTGCATGAGTCCTTATAATCCATTTTATGGGTCTATGGCCCGTACTCAAAGCTTAGAGGTAACCAACAGGTGCTGAACTTGACTTCACTAGATACACAATGTGAATAGTGCCTTACTTTTTGTTTACCTGCAGTGGCCTCAGTGGCTCCACAAATCTACAGCCATAAGACTATTCGGAACATCTACACCCCAGGAATCTTCCATAAACCTGGCACTGACATAACCCCGAAGCCATTACGATCCACTTACACCAGGACAGGAGCCTTTGTAACTATTCTAGAGCTCAATTAATAAAAGCAGCCATATTTATAACAGCAAGAACAAATATTTATAAAGCAGACTATACACAAAGGAAGCGCAACCCAAGAAGTCAGACACATGTCACAAATGCCAAGAACTAAGTGGACAAGTCTGAGCATCGTCATATCATCTAGTGATCCATTCCTTTAAGGAAATCTTATAAGACAGGAACAGACACTGGGGCGGACGACACATATATGTTCCCTGTGCTGTAGGATATTACGGATATTAGACTGCATATAAGGGACTGTTCAGGTAGATTAGTAAGGGGGGTGCACTAAACTGAGCTTTGGACAGCGGCGCCCCCTGCTGTACACAGATGAATGCCCTGTGCCACCTGTGACTATCACATTTAGCACATTCTCATGGCTTAACTATGGCAAAAGTTTTCGGTCCTGACAGTGACGTCCCCAGCACAATGCCATGTGATAGGGAATGTTGATGTGACCGGTCAGTGGGTTTGTAGCTGTGATGCCCATAACATTCAGTGGATGGCACCTTTATATACCCTGGCAGCTGTATCTGATCTGCCCCTAGCACCCCCTGCACTGACCCCAGCCTGTCCCCCCACCCAGGAACATTCAGTTGAGCCCCAGCTGCCCTGGCATTGCCCCAGATCTGCCCCCACCATGCAGGGACATTGGCTTGCACCTGCCAGGCTGGGACATGGGCTGGTTACTCACTTGTGCCAGCTGCAGCAGCTCCCGATGCCCGGCGGGGAGATAGATGGATGCAGGATGAGGTTCTCCCTGCTAGGTGGGGGCGGGTCACTTGGAGGATTTCTCCCCAGGGCTCCCCGGAGTGTGGGCGGAGAGAGAGGGCGGCTGTGATCTCTCCTGCCCACAATTCACAGCGTTACTATCAAACTGGGAGACTCCGTGATGACAGCAAGAGCAGAGCCGAGCAGCAAGATTCCTGCCTGGAAAAGTCTGGCGCCACCTAGTGACCAGCGGCCTCACCTGCACTCCTCTAATGGATGCAAGGCCAACGCCGGGAACACACTGACTCCACCTAGCGGCGATGTCATGTCATGTCAGCCGGAGATAGACGTGCAGCCTGGATGGTGGGAGGGAGCGAATCGTACAGAGGATGGGACCGACACGATCTGACTGTACAGAGAGGAGTTCATGGACTCCATCCTCATATGCATGCTTGTATGTATTTATAGTGCATGTATCAATCTGATGTGTATCCTCCCCATATATACAACCTGTGCTATAAATAATACACCCCAATTCTCTGACAGTCCTTCTACACCACCAAACAGTGCTCTAAACAATACTGCCAACCATGGCGGAAATAACCATAGAGTGGAGTCTTTCTACAATACCGTACCTGGGTGAAGAACCGTAGGAGACCCCTTAGGCACTGGCATAACTATAGGGCTCACTATGGTTACAGACGTGACAGGGCCCATAATCCGGGGGGGCCACGGCTCAGCATCGCCACCTGTAGAGTAACTAAAGTCTTGTGTAAACCTTTGTCCGGCATCCCCTCCCTACAGCAAATTCTTGCTAATGACAGTTGCGGGACCCCACACAGTATTATATGCTCCACAGTGGTCCCCACACAGTATTATATGCTCCACAGTGGTCCCCACACAGTATTATATGCTCCACAGTGGTCCCCACACAGTATTATATGCTCCACAGTGGTCCCCAGATAGTATTATATGCTATTCTATTAGATGGTATTATACATCATTACGCCGCCGCGCCCGATGTCAGGCTGGGGTCCCAGTCACATGATGCAAGCATGCCAGAGAGGACGCTGAGCCCAGAAGAGGTGAGTATATGTATTTATTCTTTTCAGTCCCTGACTGCTATAATAGTGATCCAGGCCCCAGCCATCTTCAGCTGACCGCGGGCTCCATACCCCGCCAGGCCTGGTCGTGACCGCCCCCCCGGAATCCGCTATTGTTATTCCACTGATCACCACACGAGGACTGGTAACATTTCTTTGATCTCCTTTCTGATTTTCTTTCCTGGCTGCTAGTCTGTGCCTTGTAAATGTATTGCCCCTGCCCCTGGTGCACTGGAGTGAGGAGAAGATTTACAATACACAGACTTCCACTGCCAGAAAAGAGTAAGTTAACCTATTGATGCCAAAAACAGCAGAGTTTAGTCAAGTAGGGATGGCATGGAGGAGTCTGGGGCACAATCAGTGTGGGGGCACTAAAGGGGATGATGTGACGCCTGTGTACATAGATATGTGGTCTTTATGGTGATCCGACCCAGATAAAGAAGGAATGTATATTGGTAAGATGTACAGTGGTAAGGGGGACATGTCTAACCCGTATGAGCAGTGCGCCCAATTACCGTATTGCAAATTGTGGTAAAACTGCACATTTGGATTCATTAATCAACGGCAACGTCTGAATATACCCTAATGGAGTATTCATATGTGGCAGATTTGTTGCAGAAATTTCTGCAACCTACAATCTGTTCCATACATCTAAATGGGGCTTTGGCGGCTAGCAAATGGATTTATGCATCCCCATGTAGATGAACCTTTTGCAAAAAAAATCTTCCACTTACTTAAAAGTGCCAGCCTATGATGAGGTATACAATCCCTAAATTGTGACCATCAGCATTATGTAATATATAAGATCCAGATCTCATACACAAATACATTATTATTTGATATATTCTTGGACTTTTACATATAGCATGAGACTATGCCAGAAATAGCATGTACCGGTCAGCACCAGACATGCAGATATACTTGTAGGTATTGCCCTATTCAGGCAGCGTTGTTATCTGCTGGGTCACCTCTTGCATGTATATACTGTGAATATCTCTTCCTTTAACCTGTTGTTTGCCATACATTTAGTGATGATGATCATACAAATAATCAGACTTGCAGACTCTCCCGAACGTAGAGATGTAATGTAAAGCTCCTAAACCCCAATGCAAAATCTGTACTGGCCCCTACCTGCATTGTGCCATTGTGAAGAGTGGTATATTTTATGCAGCAGAGGGACTTTTGGGGCACCCTCAGAATCCAGGTCCCAGTAGCAACCACTAGACCCCTAAGTTATGTCCTTGTTCACAAGGCTCATTAAAAAAAGGGGTGACCCTCCCAGACTCCCGAAAGAGCAAGGAATTAGCACATTGTTCATGTTTTGTGATTATATTTTTGTATGGAGGTCGGACAAAGGTCCACAAAACATTTCACTATTTGAGGATTGCATCGCCTGTATAAATACTGATATTGATTAAAATAAGAATTGCATGAAATCTGTGGTCACCCCTAGTAGTGATACAAGTGACACTAACGGCTCAGCAATAGGTATTGGATGGTGTATGCCCCTATTCCCAACTGTATCGCACCAACGCTTTTTTAATGTGTTACTTTTTTGACAATTAATGTCTAATCTGCACATCTGGAAGCACAACTAGTAAAACACTATACATAGTGGACTATTCCTGTCCATAGCGGAGACATAAAACATCATTGATAAATTAGTATCTCTTCTTAAAATGTGAACGCCATCATTGGCTTTGACCACCTTGAATGTGAGAAATAATAGAAACTATTTTCTTTACAATGTCTGTTCCCTTATTATACCTGTTATGTAAATTAACACCCTATCGATAAAAAGAAAGCTGCATCTCTAGCGCCACCTGTTGGAAGAGTGTCTGATTGTTGCCCACTGGTTTGGCTGGGTGAGAGGCATTTATGGAGATCTGGAGGGAGGGGGACTCTAGTATCACCTGCTAAAAGGTAACAAACCTATAAGTCAATACCGGACTGCACAATATGTTACCTATTAATGGGGCCCTAGTGTTAGAAGCATATGGCTGCTTTCTGCCAAAAATAGGTAGATGTAGTACAGAAAGAAAGTCCCCATAGGCCCCCATACACATAAAAGAAACGTTGGCCAGACTGCCACTGCCAAGAGATCTGACAGCAGATTAGTCTGTTGAATAAACATGGATACTCAAGTGAACTGAGCGTTCATGTGTATGAGTAGGAGGAAGGAATAGCAGACGGCCAAATGACACGTTGGCCAACTTTAAATGTCTGTGCTTTGTATTGCAATTGGGAATGGAAATTATAGAATTTTGGAGACTACGAAGCCTTCACCCCGTCAATAGTTCATGTCTGCTAGTCTTCTCTTCTGTTACTTCCATAGCTATATCTCCTTGTGCCTACTTACAAGTGCACAGCCCTCCTACACAGAGGTAAGAAAGCCCCTGGCCTCCAGCAGAACACCCCAGTAGCTCGGGAGACATTTTCCTTCTTCAGTGTTTTACAGTCATTTTGCATTGAAGGAAGAAAACATGTACAAGTGGGGAGGACAGGGTAGAAACTATTTTGAACAAATAAAAATTAAATAAAAAAAAAAAATAACTTTATTAAAAATATGTTTGCCCGTAAACCCAGAGTAATCGTAACTTATCAGACAAGAGTTCTTTAAAATGGCAGCCCAGACTCTCCTAATCCAACACAGTAAAACCATGGAGTGGCTGTATGTACAGTGTCTGTTCAGAGTACTGGGACATGTTGGAAACAGAGGCATAAGGGCTTCCTAATTATGACGTTGAGCCCCCCTTCCAATGTCATGTGACTGGGTAAGTGCTGCATCCATACCCCAGCCCATAATTGTATTTATACAGTTTGCATATAGATGTCAAAGATGGTGCCAATTATTGCAATCCATACCCAGGAGCTGACAGAAGAGGAAGGTCTTGCAAGCAATGTTCCAGCTGGTAGTTTGTGGTGCGGTTTGTTATCTGATCATCTTTACTCACTGGTCACTAAGATGGCGGTAATTTTCTGAAACCATTTGGCTCTGAACTCAGTTTCAGAAGGCATTGTAAAAGAAGTCAACGTCTGAGTAGTTTTTGAGTCTGTCTGTCCCTCTTCCTTTGTTCTTTCTGTTAACAGATCCTCACCCATGACCTAAGGCGTTAAAAAAATAGTTAATGAGTAAATATTAAACTTGAATTGATCACAAAGGATACATGACCGACTGCTCTCAGTAATGACATGCTCTTTGTGAAGAGGTCACCACTGAAGACTGGGATTTGCTGGAGCAGTCACCTGGCACAAATTGTGTGTGACTATCACCAGCTGGGAGGCCTGGAAACTCAAGAGTGAAGCTGCCGCCACCAACACTTTTTTTCCGTTGAGTTAGCACTCTTATTTATTAAAGGGATCCTATCATTGGATACCCTTTTTTTCCCTAACATGTAGGAATAGCCTTAAGAAAGGCTATTCTTCTCCTACCTTTAGATGTTTTCTCCAAGCCGCCGTTTGGTAGAAATCTGGGTTTTCTTTGGTATGCAAATGAGTTCTCTCGCAGCACTGGGGGCGGTCCACAATGCTGCGAGAGAAATCTCCAGCGCCGTCTCTATCTTCTTCTGGAACACCCTCTCACAGTGTTTTCTTCCGTCTTGAGGTCCAATCTTCTAGGTAAGCTGGTGTAAGTGGCCATCTTCTTGTGGCCCGGGTATGTGCAATCAACTCTGCCCGAGGCCCGATGGCAGAGCCGACTGCGCATGCCTAGAAGATTGAATCCCAGGACGGCAGAAGACGCATGAAGAGGATGTTCCAGAAGAAGATGGAGGTGTCGCTGGAGAGTTCTCTCGCAGCATTGGGGACGCCCCCAGTGCTGGGGCCCGCCCCCAGTTGTGCAAGAGAACTCATTTGCATATCGAAGAAAACCCGGATTTCTACTGAACGGCGGCGCGGAGAAGACATCTAAAGGTAGGAGAAGAATAGCCTTTCTTAAGGCTATTCCTACGTGATAGAAAAAAAAGGAATCCAATGGTAGGATCCCTTTAAAGGTGTCCCTTCAGTAGCTGTCAGTCGAACACTTTTTGGTCAATGGCTATTCTTCACAATTCCCTATACAAATGTGTACTTTGTTTGGTTGAGTCTTTATGAGTTTTTAATGGTGAATGGAACAAAGAATCAGCCATGTCAAAAGTCATCAGTCTGGACTGGACGTCCTTACACAGATTTCAGGCAGTCCCCATGAAATGAAGGCGTTCTACTGACTTTTCTTTTATATGTTTGACAGCCTTATGAATTTAGTGATACTGTATTAAATAAATCTCCATCTTCAGAACTGAATGCTATTAATGTATATAAACCTTATAACTGCACTCAAACCCATACATAGTCCCTTCCTCCCTCGCAGCTGTACAAAGTATGGGATCAACTAAATGAGGGTCCCCCAAAAAAACCTACCAATGTTAAACTTTCTTTGGGGCAAGGTTAGTTAATAGTTCAGGTAAACTGTAAAGCATGTGTGGTATCAGTATAATCCTGTATTGGGGCGTTCACATTACCACATTTCTCCTGCAATAGCTGCTGCAGTGATGTGCGGCCACCTCATGGTGTTCAGGTCCTTTAATCCACCTGATTGGTTATTATGGAACACTTTTTTCACAAGCTTTGGTCACGTGCAGCTAGTGTTACACAAGCAGCAGCGTACACATCATTTTACTGTACCTCCACTAGGAGCGTCTTTTGTTCTTCCGATAATCCGGACTTTTCCAGCTGCTTCTCTATCTTCTCCTGCGTCTTCAGATTATTTTCCAGTACAAATGATGCATGTTGGGGCTGTATGAACTGTAAGAGTAGCCTGTAACAAGAAGCAAAACTTCCCATAAGCCAATAAGAGCAATTTTACAGAAATAAGAATGCTGCAGCTCACTTTGGGTGTGATATACTTGCATGATACAATGGTATGGTAAGAAAAAGAAAGTAAGACTGCTATGTCGCCAGCATAATCTACTAAATGGCCAATCACGTGTCCCTACATTTCCAAGGCAGAGGAGTTGTTCCACACCGTGCAGGTAATCCAATAGTCTGAGATAAAGCATGTAAGGTGTAAGTTCTGCAAACTTGACCTTCAAAACTAGGCCTGGGGAGATGTGGTATGGCAATGTACAACATCTACTCAAGACTATTAAGGTAACGCTCTACCTCAGATTATTTTATTTTTTTTAACCCTTTAACAGACAACACACACAACCAAGATTAGGCTGTAGATTCTATTGTCCTTTAGATAAAGTGGTTTCACAGTGACCTGTACAAGGATCAGTCCAGAAAATAAAGGATACACTGTGTGATGCCTAGTGCAAGGTCTACATCACTGTGTAGGACTTCTACGCTTGGTGGGGAAGGAGGTGTTAAAATTTCACAGGCCTGAACATGCTTGACTGAAGCTTACTCTTTCCCTTGTGTTTTCCTTTCAGGCATAATACTTCTTCAGCGTCATAGTCCTGTACAAAGTAATAAATCTCCTTCTTCACCATTTAGGCAGCCTAAACATGTTAGCACCACTATTAGTGAAGGTCCCCCCTACCATCTTCTTTAGCTTTTTATTTGTACCTGCTGTCATTGTAATGCCTCCACCTTGGACCTGTTGTATTTCTATTATTACTGTATTATCCATGCTGCTGTAATACACTGAATTTCCCTATGGTGGGACTATTAAAGGATTATCTTATCTTAATGTGTTAGTACCTTCTACTTAAGATACTCAGAAAACAACCAGCTCAAATTTGGGCAGTGTATTAAGAAATTGAAGGCAAACCAGAAATGCTCCATACGACTCCCATACAAGGGGTTTAAACCTAGAGAGGGGACAACAATAAACTGTCGAGGTAGATGGAGGGGGACATTATACTGTGAGGGCAATGGGATGAGACATTATAATGGGGGTATATCATGTTAGGGTACTGTATGGGCGTTTTATTGTGTAGGGCCACTAAGAGAAATGGATGGGAATAGGCAGAGTCAAAGTAAAAGTGGGTGTGACTAAATTTACCACAGCGCCACACTTTGTCCTTTTCAAGTTGGGAAGTATGTATACAGTATATTAAAATATCATATCCACAAGGGTTGGTGTTAAGGCCCTTTTACATGGGTCAATGTGGGATGAATGATGGGCTCGCTGTTTTATGCATGAAAATAAACTGTTAGCAGTGCTATGCCTTGTGTAATCAGGAATGTGCTGTTGACAATAATGAATCTGTATGCGCCCCAATGATCATTCGTTCACACGCAAGACCAAAGGTTGCTCCAAAGTTTCAACTCACTTGCTAAATGATCAATCAAAATTTGTTATTGCCAGTGTTAAAAAGACCCCTAAAGGAACCTGTCACCATGATAATGCTGTGTAATCTGCAGGCAGCATGTTCTAGAGCAGAAGCGGAGCAGATTGATATATGGTTTTATGGGAAAAGATTCAGTATACCCTGCCATTTATTTTCTATTCTTTCTATGCTTACAATGAGTAATTGAGTCCAGTGGGCAGTGCTAACAGTGACTGATACCATAGCTATCTCTGTAGGCGCAACCACTGTTAGGACCAACAGATTACTCCTTCGAAGCATAGAAAGAACAGAGAAATAAATGATCAAATGACGGGAAAAAAACTATATATAAATATGTTCCGCTCCTCCTGCTCTATAACATTCTTCTTCAGATCAGATGCATTTATACGGTGATAGGTTTCCTTTAAAGAGGACCTTTCACCATTTTGCCCACAGGCAGTTCTATATACTGCCAGAAAGCTGACAGTGCGCTGAATTCAGCGCACTGTCGGCTTTCCCGATCTGTGCCCGGTGTGAAGAGCTTACGGCCCGGTACCGTAGCTCTTCTATGGTCAGAGGGGCATTTCTGACTGTTAGCCAGGAACGTCCTTCTGCCTTGCGGCGCCAATCGCGCTGTGCTGTGGAGCCGGGAGGAACGCCCCCTCCCTCTGCTCACACAGCTCATCCATAGACGAGCATTATCAGGGAGGGAGGGGGCGTTCCTCCCGGCTCCACAGTACAGCGCGATTGGCGCCGCGAGGCAGAAGGATGTTCCTGGCTAACAGTCAGAAACGCCCTTCTGACCACAGAAGAGCTACGGTACCGGGCCGTAAGCTCTTCACACCGGGCACAGATCGGGAAAGCCGACAGTGCGCTGAACTCAGCGCACTGTCAGCTTTCCGGCAGTATATAGAACTGCCTTTGGGAAAAATGGTGAAAGGTCCTCTTTAAGGGTTGCTACTCAGAGAGCGTTTGGTTAGTAATGTAAAGTTGACATATGTAAGGAAATGTCCACTGTCAAATAATGGGAAACAGCCTGGACAAGCAACCCCACGTAATATGTCATACACTCTCTACAAGCAGCAGCTCTCAAGAAGTTTTAAACAATACACAATGCAAAATTTCCTGACCGATCCTTCTAATAAAAAAGTTAATAAAACGCTTGGAACAAAAAGGTTGTTAGTGCATTGGTCCTGTACTTACCTTGCCCTAATGAAGGAGGCGCATGCCCATATCCAGATCTGCTCCCTATTTGTGCAGACTGACGACAATAAAGAGTCACTTTCATTACAGGGTCCTAAGACCAAGTTATCATCTTTGGACACAGTGGAACCTCTTATTCTAGCACTGTCATTGAGATGTTGCTTTGTTCCCAGTGATTTCTGACAGCATAAGCTGAATCTATCGCAGCTTTGAGATGGATCCTTGCAGTTAGCGATGGCGAGGAAAACACTCATGTAACACTCAGCCAGACAAATCCAGAACTGTGGATTCAATGGATGCAGAGAAATCAGTTGCTGCAAACAAGACACTTCTTCTTGTAAATTCCCCAAATGTTTGTGGATAGTTGCTTGTAGATGTAAGGCTCCAGTCAGGTGATCGGTGTTACTGACTCCTTTTGTCTACAAAGGAAGACAATTATTTTCAAGTCAGCACCAATATCAGCTCCATATATTTTATAGTAATGCAGTAGGGTCAAGTTCACTTGAATAAACACAAAGAAAACTTTTTCTGATCTAACACAACCAATCTATCACCAGGTTTATGCTACCCTAACCAAGCCAAGCACTGAGACTATGTATTCAATAGTACTGTGCATAGGGAAAAATCGTATTCTGCAGAACGTAGCCAGAGGAAGTGAGCAGCTCATGAAGATCTAAGACATTACAGAAATAACTTCACAACTTGGCTTCTGCTGCAGCTGATGAAGCGAAATATTACAGAAACTAGTGCAAGACATTCAGTATGTGATATGTGCTTGAGTCAGGGTTTCTTTATGCTGCCCTTAGACATGGCAGCTCATACTGTACTTGGTGAAAGACTCCCTTTAGTAACACATTCATTAACACTCAATCAATTCTAAGAGTATTTGACACTAATAAGCTATACAATGTCACTACAAACATTACCAGCATTTCTGCAATCTCCAAAGCTTCTTTATGTCTTCCCAAACGTATTAGACAGCGCGCCTGACTTTCCTGGACATCTCTTCTCATTGCATTGTTTGCCCGTGGTATAAGTGCGCAGCATTCGCTGTACTCATTAAATGCTTTCTAAAAACAGAAGTCAAAATTAACAGTGTAGCCATTCTACAAAGAAGTCACTTACATGAAAAATACCTCGAGTACATCAGTATACGTTATAGGTTCTAATATGTATACAGCAGTTCAGTAATACACAACTGTATTATCAAAATTGATCACTTAAAGGGTTGTCCATCAGTATTCTATTCTTCAGGATATATTATCAATAACAGATCTGTAGGGATCCAACTCCCAGAACCAATGACCAGGAATTTGTGGCAGCCACAGCGTACTAGAACTAACACAGCCACGTACGCTGTATAGTAGCTGGGAAAAGTACTGTAAGCTCAGTCTCAATCATCTAAAGTGAGCTTACAATAACTTCCCCAGCTGCTACACAGTGTAGGGAGCTGTGCTGGTTCCAGCACACTGCAATGTCTGCAAACAAGTGCTCGGCAGGGATGCTGAGGGGGACACTGAGGCCCAGTAATCTGATACTGATGACTTAACCTAATGTAGAGATGAGCAAGTACTATTCGAAAGTCCCGTTTTGAATAGCACGCACCCATAGGAATGAATGGACCCAGCTGGCACGCAGGGGGTAAAGCATTCATCCATTCCTATGAGTGCGTGCTATTCCAAATTGCAGTTTATCTCTAAGTAACACAACAGATGATCTGTGTGGAGTTCAGGACTTGGTTCGTCACAGATCACTGTGGATAGGTCATCAGTAAGGGCCTGAAAACCCCTTTGATAATTACAATATATTTCACTATATGCAAAGAAAAACAATTATTCACTGAATTAAGAATAACTAGAGAACCCATAAAAGATAGAACACCACACTTACAGTACTGTGCAAAAGGTTTTAGGCAGGTGAGACAAAATGCTGCACAGTAAGAAGTGTTAAAACGAAGGGAATGAACAAAAAAAATCTAAATGACATCAGTATTTTGTGTGACCACTTTGTGATGTGCAAGCCCTGGAAGTGATGATATGACCCCACAGAGTCCAGTCTGAGATGACATGAAGAGACAGATTGGAGCAAGCCTACACCCACAGAGGAGCTGGGCTTAGTTTATTATGTTTGGAATGAAACGCCCTGCAGAATTTCTTTAAAAACTATCTGCAATGTATACATAGAAAAACTGATAGAAGGCAAAGAACAGTCACACAAACTATTGATAGGAATCAGATGTCTGTTGTGTTCATTCCATTTATTTTAACACTTCTATACTTTGCAGAATTTTTCCACACCTGCCTAAAACTTTTTCACAGTACTGTATATTGTCAGATTTATAGAAACATTTTTTCCCCATACCTCAAAGTCCTCCTGCCTGTATGATAAATCTGCTCTAAATTTTAGTATTGTGTGCACTTCGACCAAGTCGTCTGCAGTCACGTCTTCATTAAACCACTGGGAGAAAAAGAGAAGGAAATTAGGAATAAGAAATACATAAAATGTAAATATGTAAATGCTATAAAAGTAAATATAAAATAATAATAATAATAATATATATCATAATAATAATAATAAATAATAATAATAATAAATATAATAATAATAATAAATATGATAAATAATAATAAATATGATAATAAATAATAATAATATACAAGTAAATACAATATATAATTAACACATAAGAAGTAACCAGCAGATACAAGCTATAATAGCAGCAGCAGCAGCAGCAGCACATGTCCCCCAGGCCCCAGCACAATACGCCATGTTGCTGCCCCCAGAAACACTACCTGCGGCTCGCACTGCTTAGCTGTATACGTCAGTCCGGTCTGACCAGTCCTCTCTCGGGTTTCTGAAAACACAGAATCCTCAAAGCAAAAATCACACTCCATGTTTCCTCCGGCTCTAATTCATCCTTGCACCGCACCGTCCTGCAGTACGATCTGTCCGCACGGAAACAAAGCGCTGTACAAAGGTTCCCTTGGACGCGCACATATCCCCTGAAGTCTGTGCGCAGGCGTGAGGACTACGCTTCTAACCGCGCGTGCTCTGTGAGAGATGGCTGAAGCTGCGCTCAGTGTGCGCATGTGCGACTCTTCTCCATAGAAAGTTGCAGAGCTGACATAGAAGCAATAGAACCGTGCAGGTCAGTGTCTGTGTTATTGATTTATACTGATATTATGTCTTTGGTGCTTATGTTTATAGTAGCAATGTAACTAAACAGATGCAATACAAGGTGTGTTTCTGTGGGGAATTGTTGCACTTGAAACTGTTTAAAAACCTACTTTTTTGTTGTTATCCCAGCATGCTCTGGGTGCACTATTTATTTGATTATCATTCTTAACATGAGATAAAAAACAAAACGTGTTTAGATTTCTCCACATTGACATTAGCTGGGTAAAAAGCAACATTGTAAGTGATAAACAGTAACAAAATAGTGTTATAAGCAATATTATAGATGCAGATTTCTGTATACACAGTTATAGGAACATTGCCTTGTCATATACGCCTGCATTAAACTTCAGAAATATATTTTTGCAATATTTAGATCGTCTTTATTGAAAACGAAGTAGAGCAAATGTAGAAATAGATGATATCTCAGGGCGGGAACACCACGATGATAGTAAACAAGTCTCACATATTAATATTAATGCTGTATAATAGAGTGCACGGTGCAATTTAGAAATCAGGTCATATATAATAACTGAGTAGTCAATACAAAGCCTAAAGATAGTACATGTAATAAACTAGGCATTAATAGCACATACAAGGAAGTCACCAGCAACAACAAGGGCTCAAGAGGAAAATAGAGCTCTTAACCCAGGGATAGAATGCAAAGGGCAGCCACTGAAAAGAAAAAAATAAAACCACCCAATTTTGGATAACTTTTTGCTACTGTGATAATGAAATTAAAAATTCTGCTGAATGTTCTTCCAGGTGTTCATTTTTACTGTGCGTGGTCATATCCTTAAAGGGACCTCTATCTCGTGTAAACCACATGTAGTTTTAGTGGCATCATGAACATATCTATATTTTGTCAGTGCAATTGAGAAAATGAGCAGCCTGGAGCACCCGGGATATGGCAGGATCAGCTGAGGCTTCTGCAGGCACTGCACATAAAGACCTGTCAATCTTTATGTTAGGAAGAGGTGCTGGGTGGTGACCAATCCAGCAGCTATGAGAACAGGGATCTCTGGGTGATCTGTGTCAATGAAGTGAAACTGCACATACCTGTACTTAACCACCATTCCATTCCCTTCTATGGTAATGACACAACATTGCACTTTGTGATCTTTACCAGCAAAGCAGTGGACAAGCACCAAAACTCAATTGATGCAGAAGGCCCAAGAACCTCTGTTCTGGAGATCACTGGGGGAAGATGTCTCACAGTTCGACCACAAGTGATGGTGGGGAGTACTTGTTATTGGTGATAAAACTCCTTAAGGCTGAGGCCCCACATTGCGGAAACGCAGCTTTTTTGTTGCAAATTTTGTTGCAGTTCTTTGAGCCAAAGCCAAGAATGGCTACAAAAGGAACAGGAGCTCTATAAAAACTTCTTATACTTCTACCTTCTCCTCAATCCACTTTTAACTTTGGCACAAAAAAGCCGCAGCAATATCTGCAACAAAAAATCTGCATTTCCGCAATGTGGGGCCTCAGCCTTAGACTGGAACCCCACATTGTGAAAATGCTGCGTTTTACAGTGCCTGCAAAGTGGATGGTATTCTGGTTAATCCACACACTGCAGAAAAAAAAAAAAAAAAGAAATCAGCGCTTGCATTTTTGTAAATTACAGCCTCTCAATTTCTGTGAAAAACTCTGTGGAAAAAAAACCTGCAATTCGGACTCGCTCTTTTCGCATCGTTTTTCAGCTGCGGCTCGCTACATGGGTCCTTAGCCTTAAAGTTTATATGATGTTACAAAGCTGGTTTTGAATGGTGCTGTCTAATGTTGATTTTCTTGATGTTACCTCTTGTAGGACTACCCATAAATGAGATGAGTTCCAGTTCACTCGCTGTGAAGACATAGCCAACTACAGACTATCCCTACTATCCTACATCAGTAGTACCATCTACAACACCATGACTTTTGTTTTCTACAGATATAGAAAGTGTGCCCCCAAAGCTGCTCAGATCCTCCTCATCTCAGTGACATGGTTCTGCAGTGTTGGCGGGCTTGACTCTCTTAACAATCATTCACCTAAACTAGCTTATTATTTTGGAACCAAGACCAGATATGAAGAAGTCAATCCCTTTCTCCTAACAAACCCACTCTTGGTTACAAGGAAACAAGATCTTCTGCCAAATACTTGCACTCCTCTCCAAATAGTCTCGGTGGTCCGTCATGGGAGAAGATATCCTACCAAAAAGCAAATAAAAAAGTTGAAGAAAATGTATAGCCTAATCGAAGAAAGTCCAAGCAACTCTGAGCTGGTTAAGGAGCTGCAGAGCTGGAACATGTGGTATGAGGACTGGATGGATGGACAGCTGGTGAAGAATGGAGAGGAGGACATGAAGAACCTGGCTTACAGACTCGCCTCTCTCTTTCCTTCTCTGTTCACATTGGACAAATTCCATAAGGGTAAAATGTCTTTTATCACTAGTTCTAAGCATCGCTGTGTTGACAGTACAAAATCTTTTATCCACGGACTGGCGCACACCTACCTCAAGCAACCTTTACCAACTGAAGATGAATTAGAAAGTAAGTAAAGCTGCTGTTGCAAGGCTTCTCTGACAGCTAGAAACACCCACCATCTTACAGCATAGCATAAAAAGAATCCCTTTACTAGCAAAAGGAACTCCTCCAAAACCTGCAGAACTGTGAAAACCAAGAGCGTCACTGTTCCTCTTTCATTTTCAAGATCAGTGAGGGTGGACCCCTGTGGTCATAAAGTGATTGCATATTCTGGCAGTATGTCATAACTTTTTAAGGCCGGGACCCCACGGGACGTAAACGCCGTGATTTGCCCGCAGCGGAAAAATCGCAGCATTTTACAGTGCAAGCAAAGGGGATAGGATTCATGCAAATCCCATGCCCACTTTGCAGAAAAAAACGCACCGCGGACACGCTGCGATTTGCAAAGCCATTGCGGCTTTGCAAATCGCAGCATTTTAATTATATCTATTATAATTATATTATATTATAACGCCGGAGGCTTTCCCGTAGATATAATGTTAAGAGAAAGTCCACAGAGGAAAACTCTGAACTTTCTCTTAAAAGTGCTGCGGAAAGAACTGCAATGTGTTCACGCAGCGGTTCTATCTGCAGCGCTTTAGCACTGCAATTACGGCCCGTGGGGCCTTAGACTATGTAGCTTCTTAAGAGGTGATTTCTGGGGTTCTGACTACTGGGACCCCTACCTAGAACACAAGTACATTTATCATTTTACCCTTTCCCCAGACTTACACAACTTTATCCAGGAGAAGCTGTGTGAAGTGACAGTCGAGCATGTACATTGCACGTTACATAAAGCCTATGGTACTGATAAAGGTCCCCAAGAGTTATACTTGTCTTTTAGTTAGTCCCATAGAAATTGAGTGGATCTGCAGGGTGCATTCCTGACCACAGCTCCATTCGGTTCTCCATGGCCTATGTGTTGAGAAGGTCTCAGAAATTGGACCACACCAATTTAGTAGTTCTCTCCTAACCAGTGGATTGCTGCAATACATGAACTCATGGCCATTAATACTGATAGTAAGCAGAATATTTATATCATGTTAATGAGTATCCACAAACATAACAATGTAATAAGATATCTTCAATTATGTCTTTGAACAGATGTATCGTACAAAGAGCCAGTGGTTAATGACACTTTAATGCGTTTCTTTGATCACTGTGAGAAGTTTGTGGCCCAAGTAGAAGACAATGATACAGCAATGCACGAACTGGATAAATTTAAGGAAGGACCAGAAATAAAGAAAGTGCTGCATAAAATTTCTAACCTCCTGAGCATTCCGGAGCATAAGCTGAGTGCAGGTAAGGCCAGTCTAATACTAGAGCGCTCTTACGACGGTTCTTACTTTATATATATGTTCGGATGGGTTACAAGGTGAGACGTATGTGTAAGGGCATGTGACTGCAGGATTTGTTTGTAACTTACCATGGGGACTCACAGATCTGCAAAAGATCTTAAAGGGACTGCTTTTTGCTTTTTCAATACACTGCTGTAGCTCAAAATTTCTTATTTGAGAACTATTTCTTACTCATTCCCTGCCCAGTACTTTGTCTTGCATATTGGGTTTCCAGACTAATACTGACACCAGGTCATTTGTTCAGCACCAGTACCCGACACCCTCTTCTCTCCTCCATCCCCTCTATGGACGGTTCTTTTACATGTACTATGGGTTTTGACTTTACTATTACAATGATGGAGTCTTCCATAGCAAATGGTCAAACCCAATGACCCTTACTGCTTGTTGACCTGTTTGTCACAATATTCTCTCTTCATTGCAGATTTAATACAAGTGGCTTTCTTTACCTGTTCCTTTGAACTTTCCATCCATAACATTGTTAACTCTCCATGGTGCAGGCTGTTTGATGAAGAAGATGCCAAAGTAGGTGCAGAAACTATAATCGACTGTTACTGATACTGCACTGTATGATATGTATATAATAGTGCAATCTCCATTATATCGGTTTATACATCCAGTGGGACAGATTTACTAATACGGACTTAAAGCTAAGCAGTGCAAAAGTTAGACCAGGCAGTCTTAAAGAGGTATTTTCATGTCCTCTGACATAAACGGTGATATATACTGCTAAAAAGTTGTCAGTACTATGAATTCAGTGCACTGTCAGCTTTGCCCTTATGCACTCCGATGCCAGCAGTTACTTATGATGTCATGAATCAGTGGCTCACCACCAGACTACTATCCTTTGTCTCCTGCACTAGACAGCAGTTCCACAGTGAGCCACTGACTCTTGACTGCCCCATCCTATTCTCAAGACAGATTGCACTACAAGAATCATAGCCAATGTAGGCCTGTGTTTTCCGGACTGTAAATACTTGTGTGCAGAGACGTCAGAGTTACTGCCCAGCACATCCATGCATTATATTGACTGCTATACTCTGAGTGGCCATCATGTGATGCTATATTTCCTTTGCAATGGGAATGTCTTGTCTGTTCTGAGCATGTACAGTATGTGTGTATAGATTGATAAAGTATACATACATAATGTACATTTTCACCATAACCATTGAAATGAATGGAAGTTGACAAATTCAAGTACAAGTCTGCCTACAATTTATACATTTAACTGTGAATTAATCTCTCTGTTCCTATCTTTACCTGTACATAGGTCTTGGAGTACCTCAATGATCTGAAGCAATATTGGAAGCGGGGCTATGGATATGATATCAACAGCCGATCCAGCTGTAACCTGTTCCAGCATATCTTCCAGCATTTAGACAACGCCGTCTCTGAAAGTAAAAGGTATTTTCAGGTTTCCAGTAACCATGTTTTCTTATTATGACCACAGGATATCATGTGCTGTATAATCCTATGCAGATACCTGATAATTTGTTTTGCTTGTTGCCTGCCTGTAATTTGCTTATCTCATTCATTTACAAATCCTTTTACTGGTACTTACCCTTATTGTTTGTCTTGGCTTTCCTATGCATTTGCTCAGTTTATTCAAACCAACCAATCATAGTTCATTGCTATTCATTGGCAGGCGTAAGGTATGGGATATGTAATATGTGCAGGTAACGCTGTGTTTGTCAGTGCTCTTAAACATGTGCCTACATTAAATTCTATCTTCATGCTTTTAGCTTCCATCAGATGGGACTCTTTTCCAGATGGGATCTTGTCCATGTGCCCATGGACAAGATCTGTCACTGTATAGCTGTACAGTAGCATACATCAGGGAATATTCCATACTTATCAGTCTGAAGGAAAGCTCAAGCATTATATAAATGGCAACTAGGCCAAGTATCTCATACTGTAGTTGTACTCAACTGCTTCTAATAAAGATCTACTGATCTGGGTCTTGATCATGTGAAGGTCAAGCTGAATGTGTCCAGTAATTACATATGTTACACACCTTTAAACCCTCCAGTCACTTCCATGCCAATTTTGACCCCCACCAAATTTCACCAAGGCCTTTTGTGCCACCGTACAGTAATAATTCCCTACTTAATGTAACACACAGTGATGACGTTTCCTTCCAGGTGCCCTCCACACAGACCTAAACATGGTATGAGATAAGTTAATCCTTTAATAGTCCCACAGTGGGGAAATTTCAGTGGGGATAATTCCCCATTGGTGCCTCCACACAGTATAATGCCACCTTTGTAGCCTCAACATGGTATAATTTTCCATTGGTGCCTCCATACACGAATAATTCTTAGTGTAACACACAGTGATGAGGTCTCCTTGGTTGCCACACATTATAATGCCACCTTAGTGTCCCCCACACAGTACAATACTCCCTTGGTTCCCCACACAGTTTGGAACCACTTCAGTGTCCTCATACATGATAATGCCCCTATAGCTTCCCCCAGACAGTACAAAGCCTCCATAGTGTTCCGTCTGGCAACTTTGCGTCCACAGGGTAGGTGAAGGGAGCTCACGTTATGCTTCAGACTAATGACATTAGTTGGGAGAAAGACTTCTATCCCGACTGCGGTTCCTCTTAGATCACAGTAGTAACAGCCGGGATAGACACTTGTCTCTTGGACAGCTGGAGTCCACAGTCTAGCTTTGGAGCATGGTCGGCTAGTAGAAAACCCCTGTTATACTGCAATCAGTTACACTCTACATATAAATTGATTGTCTGAAAATGGACATTTATCATCAATAGCATAAGTGACAAAAATATCTGATTTCTGGAGCCCCAATACTAGGACCCCCACCTATCACTAAAATAGGGTAACCTAGACTCTGGAGCACAAATACTGTAGTTCCTATCTCTTCTAATTCTTATGTAATGCTTTCCATGCAACAATAGAATTGCTAAAATATATTACATTTATATTAGTGGGGAGGCTAGCAAACCAGGGGGTGCAATTTTACCCATATAGTTCAGAAAAGTTGACCAAATTTGGGGATTGGACCAAGTGCCTATCATAAGTGTATGGTGCCCTTGCAACTCTTCTCTGACAGTTGATATTAAGGAAAAGAATAATCGGACATGTTGTATTCTACATGCCCCATCATTTGTTCTCTTAGGAGATAAGCCGGAGTGGGAACACGTATTGGGAACACGTATATTCCACCAAACTGAGTGTGCGTGTGTATCAGAAGTTGTGAGGATTTGCTGTTCCCTGAACAATCAATTGTGTTTCATGATATAAGTAAATGGGTAAATGAAGCTGCTGTAAGAACAGGATTTCAATTATTTTAAGGCTTGGTTCACACAACCACCTCTGTCTGCACCAGGATTTCCGTCGTAAACCCCGGGGAAACTGGACAGGGGCTGGCTTGCCAGCGGTCAGCTTTAAAATCCATTCATTTGATTGTGTTATTAAAGGTGACCACTGGGGTCCATATGCAGCCTCTCCGCCTGGAAACCAATTTTTTTTTTTTTTTTTTGCACGGACTCAAGGTCTTACATGTCTGCCTTCTCCCAAACACAGCATCACACTTGCTCCATGGAGGTAGATGAAGATACTAGAGACACAAGTGTGCTCGTGTTTCTAGAAAAAGGCAGCCTTGTTTTTACAATTCTGGACAATCCCTTTAAAACATGAAAACACTCACAGTGACAGCTGATACAAGGAATTTTTCCCTTTTGTACATTTTGCCTCTGTTAGCCACAAGGTGGCAGTGTTTTCCTTGAGATAATTTTTGATTTTAGCTACTGCTTTCCTATTATTATTCCTATTGTGCAATGCCATAACCAGTTGTAACTTTTCCTTGGAAGGAATTCTCCAGGAATTCATTTTATTTTCCTAGAGGCCTGGGAGAGGTGGAAACGGGGGGAAAAAAAATTCCCACCGCTGTCCAGTTCCGTGTTATTGGAACTGAAACATTTATTTAATTTTAATAAATATCAGCAGGGTATGGATAATGCAATGAAATCTTTTTTTGCACATCCCCCATCTGCAGACAGCTGCATGTATAGGAGAGCATAAACTTATCCAGCAGATATTGAGTTTATGCTCTTTTAACATCTGAAAACTATAAAATATGTAAAAACCTAACGCCATATTGCAGGGAAATACATTACATTTCCTTGTCCCTTATTGTATAATTCTTATTATATTGCTGTGCTGATAATATAACAAGTTGTGACAGTTAACTTATCATTTCTATCTGTAACAAAAACTATTGCAAAGAAAAGCTGCATAATGCAGATAAGTAGTAACCACACAGGAACGTTCTGATAGAGTCAGACACTGACACGACGTAGGACGTCTTAAAGGTGCTACGGCTTCAGTTCTAGGATATGACATAATAGAGGTTTGGTGTGTGCTTGACTCTTATGGAGCATCTCTGGCAGACATTTAATACTAAATTCAAATGCAGCAAATTTTCTGTAACATTTCTAGGACTGAAATCTGCTCTACAGTTCTCAACATTGAAATTACAACACCAAGTAGGACAAGCTGTAAGATCATGCAGATCCAGGAAGTAGCGGGTGTCGGCAGTATCTGCAAATGATCAAGTATCCAAGCTCCAATCTGTGGCAGGTGGGAGGGCATGAAAGCCAGATTGAAAACTAGGTTAAGGCACAAAAAAACTCAAAAATCAGGTCAAGAGGTGCAGGATGAGTGTGTGATAGTTCTGCCACCCCACCCCCTCCCCAATCATGCTAAAGACTCCTGTGAGACTAATATGCTCTCCCACAGTGGCCCCTTTACACACTATAGTGTCGCACAGTGGCCCTTTCTTACAGTATAGCATCGTACAGTGGCCCCTTCTTACAGTATAGTTGTCATACAGTGGCCCCTTCTTACAGTATAGCATCGTACAGTGGCCCCTTCTTACAGTATAGTTGTCATACAGTGGCCCCTTCTTACAGTATAGCATCGTACAGTGGCCCCTTCTTACAGTATAGCATCGTACAGTGGCCCCTTCTTACAGTATAGTTGTCATACAGTGGCCCCTTCTTACAGTATAGCATCGTACAGTGGCCCCTTCTTACAGTATAGCATCGTACAGTGGCCCCTTCTTACAGTATAGTTGTCATACAGAGGCCCCTTCTTACAGTATAGCATCGTACAGAGGCCCCTTCTTACAGTATAGCATCGTACAGTGGCCCCTTCTTACAGTATAGCATCGTACAGTGGCCCCTTCTTACAGTATAGTTGTCATACAGTGGCCCTTTCTTACAGTATAGCATCGTACAGTGGCCCCTTCTTACAGTATAGTTGTCATACAGTGGCCCCTTCTTACAGTATAGTTGTCATACAGTGGCCCCTTCTTACAGTATAGCATCGTACAGTGGCCCCTTACAGTATAGCATCGTACAGTGGCCCCTTCTTACAGTATAGTTGTCATACAGTGGCCCCTTCTTACAGTATAGCATCGTACAGTGGCCCCTTCTTACAGTATAGTTGTCATACAGTGGCCCCTTCTTACAGTATAGTTGTCATACAGTGGCCCCTTCTTACAGTATAGCATCGTACAGTGGCCCCTTCTTACAGTATAGCATCGTACAGTGGCCCCTTCTTACAGTATAGCATCACAGTGGCCCCTTCTTACAGTATAGCGTCACAGTGGCCCCTTCTTACAGTATAGCATCGTACAGTGGCCCCTTCTTACAGTATGGTTGTCATACAGTGGCCCCTTCTTACAGTATAGTTGTCATACAGTAGTCCTTTCTTACAGTATAGCATCACAGTGGCCCCTTCTTACAGTATAGTGTCACACAGTGGCCTTTTTTTTTGCCACTGATTCCCTTCCAGCCTCGGACCTTGGGCAACAACACATTCAATAATGCTCAGACATTTCCTCCTTGATGTTGAAATTTCGATGCTGATGAGGGTATTCGTGTAAATGGGATCGATCAGCAGCAAATCATTGGAGGAATTTATCAAGGTCGCTACGTCAAAAAAAAAAAAATTGCATTTTTGGCACCCAACATTTTTAACTAATTATTTTAGACATTTTGCTAGTTTCCACTACTGTCACCTGTGCTAAAACTTGTACTCCTGAGACCCCCTATTCACTGCCTATGAGGTATCCTATGTCTCGCCAATGGTGTCTCTGAAATATATTGGAATCGCTATTATACACACACACACGTTTTCCTGAATGATCCAGTAGTGGGGTGTACTTCTTATATGACCATATTCTCTTATTCAAGTTTTCCCTTATATACAGGATTGGGGGAAACTTACTGGATGGCGGGATCTGACTATTGAGACTTCCACCAATCACAACTGTTGTATCCCAAATTGATGGACAGATTAGTATTGGCCAATTCTATCAGTCCCATAGTGAGTCAATAGCGCTACAGCACGCATGCACAGCCTGCTGCTCCATTCAGACATGGGAATGGGATCACTGTTCTTGTTATTGGTGCTGGATCCCAGCAGTTAGACCCTCACCAATCCATACGTTACCAACTACCCTGTGTACAGGGGATAACTTGAAATGGCCAAAATACCCTATCAAGTGGCCCTTTCCCATCTTACTCTTTGTAGGGCAAAGGTCTGTACCTCAGTGTACCATAGCACATTGTTATTTGATAAAATAAAGCTAGTTTTATCATTAAACAGATATAGATTGTCAAGGTCACATCATTTATCTAAAGGGTAAGAAAATCAATACCTGTGAAAACCGTCCACAAATGAATATAAATCCTTGTCCTTTTCAAGGAAGTAAATACGGCTACATCAGCTGTATAAGGGTTCTGCAAAAAGATGAGAATGCACCAATAAGGATAGCCCGGACAAATAGTGGTGTGCTAATATGATGGGCTTCATGAAGAATTGGTAGGAATGACAGATGTCATGAAACACAAAATGGGGGCCACACGGTGGCTCAGTGGTTAGCACTGCAGCCTTACAGCGCTGGAGTCCTGGTGATCAAATCCCGCCAAGGGCATAAAACCATCTGCAAGGAGTTTGTATGTTCTCCCTGTGTTTACATGGATTTCCATCCCATATTCCAAATGTATGGGGCTCACAAACTACATACAAAAAAAACAAACACACAGTAGATAAATATATAGATGAATGATTTCTTGAGCAATCTTCTTTCCCGTTACCTAAAAAGAGGAACTTTATACCCACGTTTTTAGCATAGAACTTGTGTTAGAGCAGTTAGAGTATCCCGGGATAGCTTTAGGTAGTAATGCTACAGGCAGTTCCAAACAGATCATGGTAACCATCCCCTATTAGCTCAGCTGGAAGGAAGAGAAATGGAAATTCTGGTTTGGGAAACCCCTAGAGACATTCCTTCTTTTATCAAGCGTCTCTTGAATAGTGTTTAAGATACTAGAAACAATAGGACTTTATTCATTAATTATTGAGCTGAAGATTTTGAAAGACTGCAGTGACAAAAAGTTAAAGGGTAACCCAGGTTCACACTTGCACCAGGCTCTTTGTCGTCTTGGTCTACCTCTGTGCAGGACTTTTCTCTCTGACAATTTTTAGTGGAATCTGCATCTGATGGAGACTTCAACAGAGATGTTAACCTAGCCGTACCTGAGTTTGCACGAATTTCAGCTTTTCATGAAGAGTCTTGCTGGGTAGTCTGTTCTAGAACTGTATAAACCATCATACATGGGGTCCGATCAGTTTTTCAGTTGCTAATAAAATTATGGCTGCAGCAGATTTTAAATTGGTCTTTCATAATGTGTACAATAAGGTGTAATGTCCCATCTGTAATCATACAAGTATAAAGAAGTAAATACAAGTACATAGATTTTTCTTCCATTGTATGCTGTGAGATTGAGAATTTTCAGTCCTTTGCACAGAGCAACAGTTTGCAGATGTTTGTAGTCTGAGGAATATCTGCCCCTCCCCTCTCCATTCACTATGTGACAGAGCATCTCACTGTGAAGAGGTCTTGTTGTCTAATGTATCTGTGGACCAACCATGAACTGTAAGGCTAAGGCCCCACAGGGTGGAAACGCAACGCTAAAGCGCTGCGAGAAGAACCGCGGTGTGAACGCATTGCAGTTCTTCCCGCAGCGCTTTCAACAGAAAGCACACTGAGTTTTCCTCCGCTGACTTTCTGTTACAATTATATTTATAGGAAAGCCGCCAGCATTTCCGTAGATATAATTGACATGCTGTGATTTTCAAAACTGTGGAGGTTTTGGAAATCTCAGTGTGTCCACTCTGCGATTTCTTTCCACAAAGTGGGCATGGGATTCGCATACTGTAAAGGTACTGTACATACAGGTACTGTAAAACGGCACAATTTTTACCACGGCGTTTCTAACCAGTGGGGCCCCGGCCTAAAGTAGTCAGAAGGGAGACTCCTAGTGGCAGGAACTTTAGACAGGTTTTTTGGACAGAAAGCAGCCACCTTTTTAATTGAAGTGCATTACATTTTGGTTCAGAATCACATACTCTATATAAGTAAACTAAGTTGGCTGAATGGTTGGTGACCATTTAAAGCAAATTGATAAACATATTATACATTTCATTGTACTGAAGCAAATAAAATATTAGCTACCAAATGTGGTGAATCTGTGACTGCCCCTGTCGGTAAGCTGTCTTACATGGCAGAGCCTAATGTGCTGCCTTATTTGAGTATCTTCCCATCTTACTTTACATCGTAACTGACTATGATGCAATGAGTTCTGTGCAAGCGGCCCAGTTCAGTCCAAAACATACATGGACTGTTTTTCCCAGATGGACTTATGTGTATGGCCAATTAAAGGGTAGGTTCTAGAGATGAGCGAGTAGTGTTCGATCGAGTAGGTGTTCGATCGAATACTACGGTATTCGAAATACTCGTACTTGATCGAACACTACTAGCTGGTTCTTCAACGCTGGTTCTTCTCTTACCTTTAGAAGTCTTCTCCGTGTGGCGTCTTCCGGCTGGAATTCACTCTGCCTAGGCAACCGACCTAGGCAGAGCCGACTGTGCATGCGCAGGCATGCCCTTGCATGCGCAGTCGGCTCTGCTGAGGTGTCGGGCCAGGCAGAGCCGACCGCGCATGCGCTGTCGGCTCTGCCTAGGCCCCGATGCCTAGGCAGAGTGAATTCCAGCCGGAAGACGCCGCGGGGGCGCTGTGCCGGGAGAAGACTTCAAGGAGAAGCCAGCTCAACCGTCACTCGTGGACTTGGTAAGTATAATTTTATCGAATTTTGCGTACCCCTGAAACGAGCATTTCCCCCCATAGACTATAATGGGGTTCGAAATCCGTTCGATCAGTCGAACAGTGTGCGGCTGTTCGAATCGGATTTCGAACCTCGGACATTTTAGTTTTCGCTCATCTCTAGTAGGTTCACATCTGTGTTTCCAGAAGAATGGAAAAACAGAGCCAGAGGAACCCCATTGACTATAGTGAGGTCCATCAGATGTCCTTTATTTTTTTATTGAAATCAACAGATGAAAAAGTGAGGCTTTCGGGTCCTTTTTGTCAAGCAATTTTTGGCAGATCTGTGACCAATGCATATGTGGTGCAGGTGTGAAACCAGTGCAAGTCTGGTTTCACATTACCTATCTGTTTTGTGGTCTAGAAAGCGACAAACATTGTACTTCGTAGTGTATTTCTATGTGCCATCCATATGTTGATGCAAAAAAAAAAAAAAAATGGATGCTGTCTTCTTTATATATCAGCATTCACCAAAGACTCATGCACGACTGTTTGCAGGTTGGGGGTCCAGATTTTAACAAAATGCACCCTGATGACATCACATAGCTGGATAGGACATACTACAAAATCCTCAAAATGAAATGACACGTGGGAGCGCGCCTCATACTGCACACTTAGTTATGCATGACACCTTAGCAACAAACTGAGGACATGGAGGACATATGCATATATGCATTGCAGTCAGTGAGGACCACAAGGCACTGTCTGTATCTGTCATGTGACTGTTTCAGAAATTCCATCATTTTCCTTATTTTTATGCTATGATGGAGCAGAACAAGTCTTCTACGTACAATAATATAAATGACAATCTCCTATACAGATGGTTTGATGTAGAAGAATTTCTAGCATCCGGCTTTTTGTGTGTACAGCTGAGTCACAATGTCACTGCAATTGCCTGGAGCTGGTGAACTTTGAAACAAATGAAAAGAAATGGAGAAAGATGATGAAAGCCGCTTTATAGAGATTGTTGTAGTCAGTCTGTTTATTGCCTTGTGAAAAGTCAAGTCCTGGCATGTGAGATCAGTTTGTGTTACCAGCAAAAAGTCTAAGTCTTCCAGAGTAGAGCAAAGGGCGTAGAGCGGCGCTGCCTGCAATACCTGGAAACCTGAGAACTCGTCTATCTCTCATAGATTGCTCCATGTTATATACTTGACACTGTGAGAGGAGATTACAGGGCTGTCGTGTAAAGGAGTTTTTGGGCAAACGTTGCATCTATGTCTTTTGCTTGTGCATACCTACGGTAAAGGCTACCCAAAGATTGAAAGTGTTGCTGTCACTTTATACGTTTGGGGCACTTTCCAAACTATTGAACCTAGAACTGGGCAGAAATCAAAATTGTGATTAATTGATTACAATTAATGGCTATTCTGTAGGCCACGCCCCTTTAACAATGTGATTAACTGTTGGGCAGACCCCACGAGATGCATCTTGTGAGGTTCCCTTAGCTGTTTCGGTTTGGCCATTTTCGGTCTGCCCGAAACTGTTATTTTACCCCTGGGACTCCGAAGTATAATGATCATGGACCCAAGGGAGGTGATTAAAAAATAAAAAAGTGTGTTTTTTATCCTCTCTTGGGCTCTTATGTGAGTCCCTGTTGTCTTCAGGGCTCTTGGCTGACAGACTGCAGATTGGGTCTCAACGTCATATGGTGTCGTGATGTCAGCCAGAAGTGCCGAAGACAGAAGGGAGTCGTGTAGGAGCCCAAAACAGGCGAGTAACAGGTTTTTGTTTTTTTCATGTTTGATCACATCCCCTGTCTCTCCAATCATTATACTCTTGGGTCTGAAGAGATCCCACAGGATAATAGCAATTTCAGTTTGGTCCGAACAAAACTGCAAATAGTGTAATAACCGAACCCAAATATTGGTTGATATTTGGTTTCAATTAATTTTCGATTAAATCGCTGAGCCCTAATTAAACCCCGGACTGAAATAAATGTTAGGGAGACCCTGCTGTCACTAATGGGGGAAGAATGGGGCACTGCTGTGACTGCTACTGGACGGGGTGAATAAGACCTGCATGTAACTGTTGTGACAAGCTGTAATGAGAATACAGTTCAGGGGGCATGTACATGTAAAGCCTGGTGCCCATCCTGGATATAGAATGCAGACTTTTTTACTTTTACTGACAATATTTTCAATATTTCGATCAGGTCCAGCAGATATCAGAGGTAATCTGTTTCTTTTAGGACCTTTATCAATTGTATTTACTTTTTTAAATTTTAAAAATAAAATGTATGTGTGTGTATTATATATATATATATATATATATGTACACACACACACACGAGAATTCATTTTTAATATATATATATATATATATATATATATATATATATATATATATATATGCACAATATACACAAAGCTTATCTTACTTGGGTTGCGATTGTGGTTCCTAATTGATCAATCTCTTGCCACAAACCTCTATCTGCTCAGCTCCTGCTGCTATATAACTTGCTGCCTGCAGATTGGACTACATTTACCATGTGACAGGGTCATGTCCAGTCTGTCTATGTCGATTGGATGACACTTGTGATACTGCAAAATTCACAGTGCTTGGATTCTCGTGCTTTGCTTGGATTTCCTTTTACCTACTTTTGCCATTCTACCTAGACATTCAAATTCTTGCCGTTTGACCTTTCATTTAGTATTTTGACCATGTTTTGGGATTATTGACCTACCTAAACAATTTTTATTTCATCTGACTATATCTTATTCCACATTTTAGCCCCGGTTCACATCTGTGTTCGGGTTTACATTTGGGGAGTTCGCTTGGGGATCCTCCCGAACGGAAACCTATCCATATAAAAAAAAGTGTCCTCTATTGTTGCTTCATCTTCCTTGCATTAGATCTAGCAGTGCTCGCTGCGATGCCCAAATATTTGGATATTATTCTGTAGCCCATTACTATATTCTGCAGGTCTAAACCTCAGTTTTCATATATAACAAGTTTATTATACTGTATATGCAGTTTGCCCAGTGGTGGATGAATTAGACTGGATTTATACTCCTCAATATGTATAGGATTTAGCTGTGTCACTTTTGTTTGACTGTAGTTACTGATCCTAAAGCAAACTTGACAATCCTTTACATGTGACTATTAGTTTCCTACTAATGCTTGGTTCACATCTGCATTGGTATTCTGTCCAGGGAGTCTGCATGGGGATCCCCCGAACGGAATACCGAACGCAACTGCAAGCGTTGTGCAGTGAAAGCACATGGACCCCATAGACTACTGTATAATGAAATGGGGTCCATGTGCTTGTCGTGAGATCTCTGCATGAATCATGTGGACAAGAAAGTAGATTGTGAACTACTTTCCTGTCCACATGATACCGGCGAAGATCTGGCGGCAAGCACATAGACCCCATAAGGCCTCATTCACACAGGGCTAGTGACCGTGCATTTTGGTCCCGATTCTGATGCAGGAAGCCGCGTCAGAATAGGATCAAAATGTGACCGTCACGGCTTCCCGCTCTGGAGTAGGCATAGTGAATGGGCCTAGTCTGGAGGGTGCTGTCGCAAGGCGGACACTGGGGCTGAATCAACCGTGGAATCCGCCTGAAGAAAGGGCAGCTCGCTTCTTTTTTTCCCGTGAGCCAGAACATACCGTTCACAGAAAAAGGGAAGCTAGCGGTCTACATAGACCTCTATTATGAGGGGACGGATTCTGAGGTGGATTTGGCGTCAAAATTCACCCTCTCTTGCTCCATGTGAACAAACCCTTATAGTCTAAGCGGTCCGTGTACATCACTGCACACCGCTTGCAGTTGCGTTTGGTATTCCATTCGGGGGGGACCCCATGCAGACTCCCGTGGACGGAATACAAACGCTGATGTGAACGAGGCCTAATATTGTATTTACTTGGTAAAGAGGTGGAGAATAGTCAAAATAGTGCTCTCTGCTAGCCAGAATTTTTTTTCATGACAACACCCATTTTTAATGGCATTTACATGCTGTATTTTGTCGATCTTCCCATGAAATTCGCCACTCCTGGAGATCAGTGGTCTTAGTTTCGACTAACAATATAATATTGTACAGGATTCAAAACACATGCACCCCTCCACAGTGTTTGGCAATTATGTGACAACCTTTTTTGACAGTGTATGGGTAACATACCTAATTTGAGTCACTACAGTTCAAGAGCTACTATTCACGTCAAAAGGGGCAAGTGTCCGAATGAACATGAAAACGAATAGATGAAGAATTAGAATGTATCACATGCGATAGTTGAGTAATAAAACGTGTATGTATGGTAGGATGACTATGAGTTTTCCTTTCAGCCCTACATTTACATAGAAATAGATCGTAAATATCGCTGATGGCAGGTCAGTAGGTTTTATGTGATTGATAACGGTGCAGCATTGTGCGTTTCATTGTAGGCAATGTAATTTGACTGATTAAATAATCCATACCTGTCAATAGGATCTCCGATAATTCTCCGTTAACTATGTGCAGGCTAGGAGGAGATTTACTGACCATAAACCACAAGGACATAGCGGATCATATCACACAACAGGAATTTATTTTAATTGTTTTATTGTTTCCAAGTTATCAATTGATTTATGGGGATATTTTAGTGCTGTACATCCTTAAGATTACTCTGAATTCTGATAAAGTGTTTTAGTAGGTAACGGTAATTGGTGATGGAAAAGTACTGCGTCGTAGGCAATGACTAGTCAATGGTATAGTCAATACATAGGGACATTTGCTGGTTGATAGAGATGAGCGAATACTATTTGAAACAGCCATTTCGTATAGCACGCTCCCATTGAAATGAATGGAAGCGGCCGGCACGCAGACTTTGCCGGCAGCTTAACCCCCCGCGTGTCGGCCATGTCCATTCATTTCTATGGGAGCGTGCTATTCGAAACGGCTGTTTTGAATAGTGTTCGCTCATCTCTAATACACACTGTTTCCCTGTGACTGTATGCCATGTGTCCTGTTTTGATATACTATCTATATTCTTGCATTAAGTCTAATTAAATCACCTCTCCTGGGCTCCTACAAAAGTCTCTTCTGTCTTCAGGGCTCTTGGCTGACATCAGAGACTGCTGATTGAGTCTCAACGTCACATGGTGTCGTGACGTCAGCCAGAAGTGCCGAGGACAGAAGGGAGTTGTGTAGGAGCCCAGGAGAGGTGAGTAACAGGGTTTTTGTTTTTTTATGTTTGATCACCTCCTCTGGATCTCCGATCATTATACTCTGGGTTCTGGAGAGATCCCATAATTTAAATAGCAGTTTCAGCTCAATCTGAACAAAACTGAAAATAGTATAATAACCAAACCCAAATACTGGTTGATGTTTGGTTTCGGTTATTTATTGATTAATTGCCAAGACCAAGAATGAAATAAATGTTAGGGAGACATTGTTGTGACTAATGGGGGAACAACGGGGAACTCCCTCCATACAGTGCTATGCATCATATATTGTACCAGCATATGATTCTACATCTAGACTCCCCCGTGACCCCTGCAAGGTACAATCTGCTCGTGGAGGCCATGGGCACTGAAAGCCCTGGGAATTTTCCCCTTTTGTAATATGCAGGATACACCACAATTCGCATGTGAAGAAAGCCATCTTGGATCAAACTGGTTGACTATGCCTGAAAGGCAGCGAAGGGACGTCATAGTTTGCTTTTCAGAAAACCTCTTTTCCAATAGGAGATCTGGCCTTGCCAACAAAAATGTAGCTTATTCTTGGTTCACAGCTGCATGCTGGCCGCTGTCTGCACGCTGTCCGCACAAATCATGCTGACACGAAAGTAGATTGTGAACTACTTTCCTGTCCACATGAGATCTGGCGGCAAGCACACGGACCCCATTATAGTCTATTGGATCCATGTGCTTTCACTGGCACACCGCAAAGTTGCGTTTGGTATTCCATTCTGGGGGGGGTCCTAATGCAGACTCCCCTGGGCGGAATACAAACGCCGATGTGAACTTGGTCTTAAAGCATAACTAAACCTTCAGACAACTTTTGATTTTCTTGCATTGTTTGTGTCATTAATAAATTTTGTAATATATTTTATTAACAAATTTTGGTTTCCTTTTTGTGAAATCCTGTATCTCTTTATTCTTGCCCTGGCTTCATGTGTTGAGAACTGTTCCTGCCTCTCACTGACTAGATGGATCCTTCCCTAGCCTCATTTTCTCTACACAGCCTCATAGTCCCCTACACCATACACAGTGTCATTCGGTGAGAGGCATGAACACCTCTCAATACAGAATTAGGGGAAGAATAAAGACATGCAGGATTTCACAGAAAGGAAACAAAATGGGTTAATAAAGTATATGGCAAAATTTATTAACGGCATAAATACTGCCGGAAAATAAAAAGTTGCCCAAAAGTTTTGTTACACTTTAAGAAAAAGAAGAATCCTTCTAGCAATGTCCCCAATAATTTACATTTTTATGCATGAATGGGCATAATTCAAGCAAAATCTTTTGTAGGTTTTCAAGTGTTTGTATGGTTTCTGGATTCTCACTTTTACTCCCACACTCCATAAACAATGGCTATTTGGCTTCCAATGAAAACAGATATTATATTATAATATAACCCTTAGAGCCTTAAGATTGATCCTGTTCTCTTCTAGATTAGATTTCTTACACTACAAAACACACTATTTTGTGAAGAGATTGGCCTAAAAGAGTTAAAGGGATTGTCCAGCAATGTGAGCAATTGATGGGGTGGCCAGGGGAGGTGTAAACACCGGTGTACGTTCACACTTGTGCTAGGCCTTGTTGCCGGAAGTCACGCATCTAACATTACGGCTAATATTGTGGCCTCAGCCGTGGCTGGAGAGGGACTGGTAACGTCACTCACATAGGTCACTGGTTCCTTACCAGAGATTGCTGAAGCCACTGATTGGTCTTAATGGTCACACGAGACTCAAGACTTCTGGCTACGAAGTCCTGGCCCTAACCTGAGCAGACACTGGTGGCATGGTCAGGTGAGTGCCTAGTGTAGTCTTAGGGATATAGGTTTAACATGCAGTTTTTGGAATATTTGCAGCTATGTATAAAGCGATCTTGGCTGAAGAGCTTACATGCGCAATAGACGGGCGGTATAATGGACCAAACATTGGCAATGGATCACATTTTCTCACCTTTTTACATGCTATTCTACACAATGCTCAGTAAGCTGTGCCCGGGGCGGTGCTCTACTACAGTAATATCAGACTTTTCTTGAAGATTCAGGCTGTGTATTATTTCCACACATTCTTAGGATGAGTTTTACCTAAAAACTGAACATAAACAATAATAATTTTGTATAATTTTGTGTCTTACAGGTCCCAGCAAATCTCCGCCCCCGTGGTTATGCATTTTGGACATGCCGAGACTCTCCTTCCATTATTGGCTCTCATGGGGCTGTTTAAGGATGAGAAGCCATTGACAGCTGACAACTTCTCCATGCACCTGGAGCAGAGGTTTCGCAGTGGCAGAATCGTGCCATATGCTTCCAACCTGGTGTTTGTCTTGTACCACTGCGACCTGGCAGAGAGTCCTAAGGAAGAGTACCAAGTCCAGATGCTGCTTAATGAAAATCTTCTTCCTTTTCCCCATTCCCACGGGTCTGTCTGTCTTTTTGACGACTTGAAGAAGCAGTACAACCACCTTCTAGAAAGCTGCCATGTAAAAGACGAATGTCAGCTGACCAAAGTAGTGGATGAGCTGTGAGATGGTGACGTTTAGGTAGAATGGGGCTTCTCAGGTGCTGAGGGGACGACAATCCCCAATATCAGCAGCTGGTAGACAATAGGTATTATTCTTCAGGGTTACATTCCTATGTATTACCAATGATTTCCGTTTTCTCCACCTCTGGCGACAGGGTTAACTCTTCTGTTCCCATAAGCATAAGAGGGCAGTGTGCAGTCAGTATCTTTCTTGAGAATGATTTCTGTATAATCTTGGTGCTCTATTGGAGGTTCTGTGCAATATTTAGGGATAGGCATTTTTTTTTTAAATTTGCTTGCTTTCCAAAGTGGATTTTGGTGATGCGGATTTTGTGGCTTGATCACATTAGCTTTATTTAATAATGTTCGATAATTTGCTTTTCCAGTGTTTTGGGGTATAACTGACTTTATATATGGACCTGACAGTATATATAAAAGTGTGCACTTCTTTATTAAAAGACCATTGCTATTGGTTGACAGGGGACTTCAGTTATGGTTAGAGTTGTGAAACTTGAGGATACTCTACCACAGGAGGTAGTAGACATATTGGCATTTAGCAAAGGGGCTAGATAACAAAAATAAAGGAGATTCTGACCCCCAGGTTGTCTGACACCCATCCCCACACCGATCTGCTGATCTAACCTGTACTTCTATTAAAGTAATAGACACAGGCCTGCAGTATCCCAGCACCGCCACTGCACACAGCTCTGCACCTATTACTTAAATAGAAGCCGACCCTATCCTGTGCAGTAGACTTCAATGCTAGGCCAAATTGGCTGATCAGCAACGGGTCCGGATGTCAGACCTCTACCATTCCGATACTGATGACCTATCCTGGGGACAAGAAAACCCCTTTAAGATTTCTTATTATTCTATTTAGAAATACTAGATTTTTGGAGATGAGAAGTTGATTCAGGGATTTTTTCTAATTGCCAAATCTGGTGTTAGGAAACAATGTTTCCTCCTAATATAGTGTAATTGGCGTCCGCCTCTGGATCCTTACTGCAGGGTTATATGTTGAATCTAATAAGACCTGCCTGTGATTCAACCTTACTAACTATGTAGCTATGAGGACGAGGGCCTTTAGGTTGAATAAAATTCCCTTCCTGGCACCTTTTTTTATTGTAATTCCCAGATTATTTTATGCATCAAAAATTTGAGAATTTTGGACTTTACATATTTAGAGTTAGATGAGCCTCGTATGTCCATCATAACAGACAAGATGAGAGTTTTTGCAATATATAAAAGTTTACACAGTCCAAGCTCTCAGGACAGGATTTGGCTGTTGTATCTCTTGTTATTTTACCCAGTAGATGTAATATATTTCTCTAAGTATTTGTGATCATTAAACTGACATATTAGCTACATTATATCCTTCAGACATAACTGACAGTGAAAATGTAGGCACCGTTGTGTAGCTGAGGGATGCGCAGGGTGCGGTCACGGTCGGCAGCATATTCGTGTACAGTGCTGAGAGAATACATAGCATAGGACAGATGGTACCCAATACTAAAAACTTCACATGTAAGAGATCCAGTTGTAATTCTGAAGAGCTTTAAGTATCTCTTTATAGTCATGTCAGCAAGAGATCTTCATGCCATATTATGGTGAGCAAAGCTGTAACTGTACATGGACAAATATCTCACTGACATGAATGGTTGCTGACATGTTTAAGGGTCTTGGACCTTCTATGTGCAGCTATACACTCCACAGAGGTCAGCTCCTCTCCCTCCATCATATCCTGCATAAATCACTGGACAAGTTTCCTATAAAGGAAGTATCTCACCAGGACCCGGCATATCAACCCATCAGTGCAGATGGATATATTAGGGTCCACAGTGGGAACTCTCGTTGCTCCACAGAGCTCATTTGCGTATTGACAAGAAGAAGTATACCTCAATGATGGATGTACAGATTCACAAAGGGAAAACACTGTTAGGTTATGGTCACCTGAATCAGTCTGCAGGGCCGAGTTGATATACTGGGTTCTGGTGACCGGTTGCTTTTTAAAGATGAAAATCTGCAACAATGTGGTCATTCATCTGTTCAATTCAGCAAATATAGATACGTCCGACTGACTGACAAGGCACTTAGCTGACAAATGTTGTCAAATTCAGAAAGTGGCAGATAATGAGCCGTAATCGGTTGATCATAGCTGACATGCGTCATCCCAAGCGATACACCAAAAAAATCCAACATGACAATCACTTGCTTGGGCAGACAAGAGTTGGTCAACTTAGTGATCGATTGACTTATGAAGTTGAGCAAGACTGTCAAATTGCACATGCAGCAAGTCACATGCGACACCGTAGAAGTGTTTTTTGCTCCATGACTTTAGTACGAGCCATGCGACAAATGTCGCCATGTAGCCCTAACCTTAATCAAATCGTTGGAAAACCCTTTAACAGTCCCTACGTAGGACAAAGCCCAACAATATATAATATGACTGGGGGTTTTGGGCAATATTAAGCCTGGTTCACATCTGTGTTCGGTAATCCGTTCAGGTAGTCCACATGGGGACCCCCCCTTGAACACGATACCGAACCTATTGTCAAGCTGTGAGCAGTGAAAGCCAACGGACCTCATAGACTATAATGCGGGCTGTGTGTTTTCCGTGCGGTGTCCACACGAGTCATGCAGACATGAAAGTAGATCATTAAGTAATTTTCTGTCCACATGTTTAATACGAACACCGCGCAGAAAGCACACGGACCCCATTATAATCTATGGGGTCCATGTGCTCTCCACTCGCCAATGCATTCAGTATTCCATTTGGGGAGGGGGGTCCCCCATGTGGATTCACTGAACGCAGATGTGAACCAGGCCTTATAATGTTAGAATCTCTAATAAGATTACAGTTTTGCAGGTGCGGTGTATAAATTATGATACATTGTAATGAACCTCCTGCAATAGAATTCACAGTTAATATTCTTGTGTCAGTGTAACTGTTCAGAACAATTGAAGCTATCGAACCAAATCCTACGCTCTACAATAACCAACTATTACAGTTTGTTCAGCTGAAAGAACAAGACTATTATCACACTCTCACCTGTTGGTCCCATAAAGCTGCATTGCTGTCGATGTGTCATACACAAGGTTACGTCTGCTTACTCTGTAAATGACTAGCATATGTCTGTCGCATTAGGCAAAGTTCTAAGAAAGAATTGTTATGTTATGCAGATTTTAGCATAATGAACATAAGGACAGGATTTTTAGTATCCTTCACAGATAGCATACCCTTGCAGTGCTAGTATTTTTTCCTTTTTGGAGAATCTGACCCTAAGCAATTCGTTTATTGTATTTGCCATTGAATTGTTTTTCAGAAATTTCTGGTGTAGAAATGGCTCAGCCTTTTGTGAACTGGTGTATATAACTGAAGGGCACTAAATGCACTTTTTATTGTGAAATGTTGGAGCATTCACATGGTCCTTCTGTTGCTCAGCCCTATTTAAGTGGATGAGACTGAGCTATAATACCTGGCACAGCCACTATGTACAAGGTGCCTTGGTATACAGTGAAGAAACCACATTGACTCTTGTATCAGTTGATCGGTGGGGAACTGGGCATTTGACCCCACTGTTACTGATGATGGGACGTACGTATAAAACTTCTGGAATACAATTTTAGACTAAGGCCCCACGTAGCGTCTCGCAGCATCCAAACACTGTGAGAAAAACTGCTGCGGCAATGCATTGTGTTTTTTTTCTGCAGTGCTTTTTACAGAAAGTCTGCAAAGGTTTCCTCTGTGGACTTTCTGCTTCAGTTATACCTATAGGGAAACAGCCGGCGTTTCCATAGGTGTAATTGACATGCTGCAATTTCCAAAACCACAGCGGTTTACGTATTTTCCCGCAAAGTGGGGATGGGATTTGGCCTTAAGCAGTGTATTAAGAGCACATGAAATACACAAAAGTATGCTACAGGAACACAAGTGCAAGTCTCCTATGGCTCCCAATATATAGTGGAGTGTAGGTAGGGGGCGCAGTAAGTCCTCCGCCCACAGGGTATTATGTACTATGCCGATTCTGTCTTTTGTGATATTTTATAAAATCCTATTTTACTGGCCATTTGGACTAACTTTTTGATTATACTTCCGATATTGATTTTTAATGCTGGTATTTATTGCATTTCTTTGCGTTATTTTATGTGTTTTTAATAGTTTGGAGGTTTTCTCTCACTATTTATAACATCTGTAGGTTTTTTGCTTGAGGACCGGTTACCTCTCCTGATGTGTTTGTTAGTAAATAGAGATGAGCGAACACTGTTCGGATCAGCCGTTCCGAACTGCACGCTCCCATAGAAATGAATGGAAGCACCTGGCACGGCGACCGGCCGCCGGCAAAGTGTACGTGCCAGGTGCTTCCATTCATTTCTATGGGTGCGTGCTGTTCGGAACGGCTGATCCGAACAGTGTTCGCTCATCTCTATTAGTAAATGATAGAGGGGGCGAGGATTTATCAAGACTGCGCTTGAATTATTAAGGCTATGTTCTCCATCGCGTTGTGCACCCAAAATCGCAGGAAAAAATAAAACATATGCTGGTTTCAAATTTAAAGTACGAACACTCGGCGGATCCTATTAATGGGGTTTGTTGGGCTCATCATGCGACCGCTTTTGTAGCAGTCTGCCTATCCATTGTGTTGGTCCTCGGATAGACCAGAACAACCGAAAGGCCGTTATTGTGAACCAAGTGTAAATCTAGTCCTAATGGATGGAATTTATTAAGACTACCCCTGAATTCATCTCCGTAATTCGGGCATACTCCCATGAGGAACTGTTGTAGGTTTCAGCTATAATAAATACTGACTTTCTGGTGCCAGTTGTAGTAAATTTTTGGGGCTGAGGTGTTCCGGACCCACCTTGGTCTCTGCCAGAACGCCATCTTAGATGGGTAAGCAAATTGAGTACCCCCCCCCCCTTCCACATTACAGGGCATGTTTCTCTTAGAACTGCTTGGTGTCCTGTCCCTACACAATACTGACAGTGCAAGGGCACACCCTTCTGACAATGGGAATAGTAAGACCAGTTGTCTGTGTATTCATATATTTGTAGGAGGAATAACTGAGGAACGACACAACAGAGTTTGGCAAAAAAAACCACCTCTCCAGATTTATTATGTTGGCAGCCGAAATAGTCATGTCTGAGAGGTGACGGTACCTATTTAATCTCTTAGCCATTTGGTCTATAGGTGTATACACATGGTAGAGCTATACGGCTGGGAGGGGTGTTTTCCTTTCTTATTTGCTCATGATTTCCTTAGATATATCACAGAAGTGAATATGGAAGGAGGTTCCCACAGTGCAGGGGTGATGCCTGCTGTCAGTACTATGGTTAATATGCCAGCAATGAAGATATAGCTGGACTGTAATAACTGTAGACTACAAACGCATGTTCATACTCGGTAGATTTGCTGCAGAGTTTTCTGCAACTGAAAAGTTGTTCTGATCACATGCATACATGTTTCTACAGCATGTATGTGGATTTCTGCAACAGACTATCCATATGCAGGCATGTAGACATACCCTAAGGACAGCTAGCAAAGCGCCAGCCCACGCCACATGAGCCACATGATGCCATCTAATGCTGTGAGATTTATCCGAAACATGCTCATTATTTTGTGCAAAACTGACTACACGAGAGCAATGTATTGAAGTGCATGTGGACACTGGTTGTTATGTGTGTGCCTATATCTCTTCACTTGTGATTTATAAATAAAGGATTATACATCTTTTGTGTCTCACTTCTAATGGTCAAGAAATAAAAATGTGTCAATTGAAAAATATGGAGAAACAAAGATGAGAAAGAGGAGTTTTCAGATGAGGAACATTTCAAGCAAAAGGTAAAGCGCACATTGACTGGCTGCCACATGTGGCTGAAATCACCATCTTGTAACTAGCACCCTGTAATTACATTCATGCGCAGGTTCCGGATCCGGGGGCAAACGTCATGGCTGGCATATGTATGATATCTGTGCCGCACATGCTTCCACAAACCCATATACACGGGTTTGTGTATGGGGCTGTAGCAACTAACGGGTCAATGTGCTAGCCATAAAAAACAAACTAGCATAGACAATGCATATCATTTGTGTGCATGGAGCCTTATGTGTATACATTTGGAATACTAGGCATCCACCCCCCTCATGGACTGTAGGTGTACGAGTGGCTGTTATATCAGCATCTGTATCGCCATATACCATTTGGGCCTGTTTGCATCCTAGAGCGAGGGAGAAGCTAGAAGCTCCTGGGCCCCAATGCAAAATCTGTCATGGGGCCCCTACCTACCCTGTAGCCTTTAGAATAGTATATTTTTGTGGCAGAGTTGTGTTTGGGGCCCCTCAGGGCTTTGTAGGCTGAGGTGTGGCCTATGTTGCGGCATTGTATATATATCAGAGATAAGATATCTTACTGTAGCAGTGTAACCAATTGTAAGAGTTCAGGTTCATTCTTCTTCGTCTACATCTAGCGCATTTTAAAGATCACTTTTCATGTCCTCATGGATATACCGCTATAAGGCCGACAGTGCACTGAATTCAGCTTTAATGGTATGCTCCTGGGTGCCAGAGATGGCGGTGCTGTTAGTTTGGGCACCGATATCCTTCCACTGTCAAAATGCCAGGCCTTACAGACTAGCGTTACCACTTGGCTATGAGGAATGGCGCCATGACGGTACTATGGGGTGTTCCTCACAGCTCAGCAATGACACTTGGCTATAAGGCCCGGCCTTCTTAGGGTGCATGCACACTACGTAACGCCGGGCGTGTATGAGAGCCGTACACGCCGGCATTACAGCAGACTGCCGAACACTTCCCATTCACTTCAATGGGAGCGCTCGTAACAGCGGCGTTTACGAGCGCTCCCATTGAAGTGAATGGGAAGTGTTCGGCAGCCCTGCTGTAACGCCGGTGTGTACGGCTCTCATACACGCCCGGCGTTACGTAGTGTGCATGCACCCTTACAGTGAGGAATAGCCTTTACTTTCTCCACCACCCAAACACATTGCAGCAAAGCTTATTGTGCGCTGAATTCAACAGACTGTCAGCTTTCTAGCGGTATATAATACTGCCCATCTCCGAGACATGAAAAGTCCTCTTTAAGACTGTCTAGTCTAAGATTGCGCTTGTAGACGGTATTAATAAATGTCTCATTCACTGTAAACACTCCAGGTTGTGCCCATAGATCCCGTGGGGCTCATGTCTCAGTCCTCTACAGTCTCAATTAGAAGATGGCGTGATCTTTGCAGCCCCCATGAACGTGGACTGAAGAACCGTCCTTAAGTGAATCCCAGCACGCTAGAGAATACGTTTCCGTGCCATCCGAGTTCATAGTTTAATTGAATATAAAAATAAAATATTTATGCCCCGCTGGACAATGCTCCAGATTATCCTGGATTTACAGGTCCGCGAGATAGGATTTATGAAATATTTCGTAGGGTTACCATGGTGACATGCCAAATTACCGTGAAATTCTCAAACAAACTGGACGCGGTGCTATGGCAACCTCAAGCCACTTGTAGACTGTTTTTGGGACCATTGGTGAGTCTTTCGGCAGATAAAGATTAGTCATTAAGGAAAATGAGGAGACGCGAGTCAAATAAAAGACGCCATCCAAGATGTTCCTATACGAGATGAATGCTGTGTAGGGGCGTTGGTGAATAAACTAGTAGACGACATATCTATACGCCGTTTTCTATGACAAGGTGAGTTGAGGTCTTGAGTAATGACCTGCGATGTGGCGAGGAAGTGACAAGTCGCCTTCATGGATGTATTTTAGCGTTGTTGACTGCTAAAGGGGCCCACGCAGGTCACGGCACTTCTTCAATGGCCTTTTTCTTCCAGGATGCAACGCCTGGGCTGAATATAACAGGATAGCTATACATCACTGTATACATTCTGGCCACACATACGTTGTGCGGGACTTAATTCAGGGAATAAAGAACGTCTGCATTTTATATACATATCCCATAGCGGTAACCAAAAAAATGTACCCTAATATTACGTAAAAGGAATCCAGAGAGCACATAGAATTTACAACTACTGAGAAATCTCACAAAGTTACTTTCAGCCAACAGTAAATGTACAAATGGACTCCAGAATGAAACCCGATTCACCGAATACAACCGATCAGTCATCCATTTTTGTTAGATCAACAAAGTCTGCATAAGTTGACTGTACGTGTGACTATAAGACCTGTAGTGAACCCTGCTTGGCTGCTGCTGGCACCTAAGACAGTATAATATATCTCCCCAAGGGCGATTTTCTCCACTACAATACAAATACCTATTTGTGCTAAAATTCCATATATCAAAACCAGGCGAGGGAAAGAACAAGGACAACACAATGGTGGGAATTTATTAAGATTGTCCAAAACCTGGGCCTATGGCTGCACATTTGTACCGTGGCGGTTCTTGGTATTGAATGAGACTGATGACTGATGTCACATAGGCTGAGAATCAGATTCAGCGGTCAGGGAGTGCTGCTTCTACTTCATTCCGCTGATCCATGGGGTGTCGGGTGTTGGATAACCGGGGATATCAAATGATAGCCTATACTAAGCATGCATCAACAATATAAAAGTCCTGAGGCTTTGGGTTGTCCAGCCCTAAATTAATTTTTAATGCTGGTGACCTATCCACAAAACATCTGTATCTCCACTTAGCCTGATTTCGGTTGGGAGGAAGGATCTCCGATAGCGCTCCTTCTCACACTTGGGGTGAAGCAGACGGTCACTGACAGAATTGCCCAGTGCTATCACGGTCTCATACATAGGGTGGGATTTGTTCTCCCACATGGAGCTCACCCCAGACAGTATCTTTCTGTCACCCACCACCTGTACTGGGTCCAGGGGTCTCCCTAGGACAGAGCTCGCCCTTCTGATCAGCCAAGTCTATTTCTGTCCCTGGTTGATATACTGCTCCCTCAGCAGGCCACACCGAAAAAGATGGCTGAAGCAACCACAGCATTGAAAAAGGCCCTAAGAAGTGGCCCCTGGACTCCAAAGGCCCTCAGCCTCCTGAGCATGTAGAGCCTGCTGTGACCCTTTCTGTGCAGCACCTCCAAGTGATCAGCCCACCTAGGTACTTATAGGTCCTGACTATCTCAATGCATGCCCCTTGGATCTCCACCGGGATTGAAGCACTTCTCCATTTACTAAAGGGAGTTTATCATTAGAAAATCACTTTCTGAACTAATGGCACATTGGAATAGACTTTAAAAAGGCTATTCTACTCCCACCTTCCATTCTCCCCACCAGTCTCGAAAAATCTGTTTCTTGCAATATGCAAATTACGCTCAGTGAGCACGGGGGGCATTCCCTCTGTGCTCCGAGCACACCTGCATCATAACCTCTCGCCACCCCTTAGTTAATTCTCTTCTCATCCCTCTTCATTTTCTCCTGCTCATCTGCCTTGCGTAGGTAGACGACGTGGATTGTATACTGTGTATACACAGTCACTGTCCACTAAGATGTATGTGACCACACTCATACACCTTTCCACCAAAACAAGGGGCCAAGGATACCCTCCTAGGTCAGACCATCACCAATCACACTTGATATTCATTAAGGGTTAGAAGTGGGAAGCCACCTTCATTTGATATTTATCCCCCTTCCAGTCTATATGTATAGTTCCTGAAGCTTATTAGTACCAACATATTCTCCAGCAATGGGCTAGGGATGATGTTACATAAGTACATGGATATGAAATCTGACATATAATATACAGTAAGTGTGGATGATGTAATGATATGTTATTCGGTGGCTTTTTTTTAGCTGCAGGGAAGTTAGTTGTGACCTTTAAGTGCTCATATAAAAGAGTGTTACGTGCAAACCTCACACATCCTATTGTGCAGTTAGTTTTTCTATTATTACTCTTTATGTTACTATTGGTATTCTGCTACTTTGTAATTTGCTTTTGTTACATTGTACAACATCTCAGCGTTAGACAGCTGCCATAGACCTTATAGCGATTCCATGTATGAACACACACATTCTGTACTTCGGAAGATAAGTAACCGTTCCTGACACCAGTGACGTCATTCCTGCAGCTTATGTAAAATTGGACTTTAGTTGGGATATCCATGAACTACTATAGTCAGGTCGGATTAGTCAGCCTTTAGTGCGCGCTTCTCGAATTTTACTTTTAAAAGGTCATGCCTGCCAACATTTGGAAGCTAGAATTTGGGGTTATGTTCATTTACTACTAGCAAAGGTGAAGTACAAGAAGGCTATATACAACATATTATAAATGAAAGCTAACCTTTAAGTTAAGGGGGTTCTCTGGGTTTAGGATATGCCATAAGTGTCTTTTAGTTGCAAATCCCAGGGATCCCTGTCTCCTGGTCACTATGAATGGAAAGGTGGCTGAGCATGCCTGACTTTCTCCATTCAACTCTATTGGAGTTCTGTAAATAGTCAATATGACTTATAGGGGAAACCTTCTTAACTCTTTTTCCCTCCTGAGCTTTGTCCGTTCTGCAACAGTCCACCATCGGTGGTGGGGGGAAGATAGCTCGGTAGAAGCAGTGGTGGGGACCCAAACAGTCAAAACAGGGACAAAAAATATGCAGCAAAGTGGATTATTTAGAAACAAATAAATAAATAAACCTTAACTTCAGGCACAAAATGAGCAAAACAAAATGCAGCCTTAACTTCAGGCAAAAATAAAATGAAAAAACCTGCTCGTCTGAGCAACTAAACAGAACTGATAACCTAACTATACGTGTGGCTTACTTCCAGCCACATGAGCAAAACAGGCGCAATATTGTCTCTCTGGACTCAGGGTTACAGGACAGAACCACACACCTCCTTTCACATCATGGAACTGCACTAGAGTACAGAATCTGCAGCCCTTTTTCTGGCCCAATAATGATCCAAAGACACATCTGGGCTGTGGCCTACTCCAGATCCGCCCTGAACCACACGTCAGAAACCTGGGGCTGATATATCTGGACTCCAGCACTTCACCTGTCACCTTCTCACAGTGTTTAAAGGGAGTCTGTCAGCAGGAAAATCTTTATCAGACTAATGACCGCACTGTGGAGGCGACTTCTAAACTTTCCAAAGATGCCTTTCTTATTCTGTATTGCCACTGCATTTAGTGAAAATCAGGATTTTATTCCTATGCAAATTACCTGAAGAGTGCTTTAGGGGTGATTTTTTTTGCGGCTGGGGCTTTGCTACCCAGGTTTACCCCCCATTGCTTGAGTGACATCTCCCATTTCTTCTGTAGTTAAGGCCAGTTATAAGAAAGACATCTTTGGAAAGTGTAGAAGTCACCCTACAAGGTACTGTCGTTAATTTGATACCAATTCTCCTGCTGACAGACTCCCTTTAACGAGAGCTCAAAGAGCAATGACAAGATATATTGGTAATGGAGGGGGAAACACTATTTGATTCAGTTGACCCTAATGTATTTATTTGGCTAGGTTGACATAGGGTTCTGGTGACCTATAACTATACCCTGTATTCACAAGTAAATCTGTTCTTGGTCACTATAGATTCCAAGCTTGCAAATATTCAGGTATTAATGGGAACCTGTTACTGGGTTAAAGGCTGCGAAACTACCAGCATCTCCTTATGAGGCAGGTGTCAAGCTTCCAAAACCTGAGGCAAGCGCAGAAATACGCAATGTACTCTGTTGGTGTAATGCACCTGTGCCTGGATACACTGCAGTGGAGTCCCAAAAAACTTGCAGAACCTGCTATTAAACTTAAGGACAAGAATAGCCAGAATTGATAGACAGTCTTGGAATGCTAAACTTCAGCTGCAGAAGGTCATGCTGTTGGTTTTATGGCCCCAAACCTAGTGACACTTTAAGGGTATGTTCACTCGGTGGAAAACAAACTCTGTACGTGAACTTTCTGCGTGGCTAGCCGTGGGATGTGGATGCAGTGCACCATTCGTTTGGGCCTAATCAGGAGGGAGTCTCATGCTCAGCCGCGGGAAAAGGGAGTAACTTGCTTCTTTTTCCCCCGTTAGAGGAAAAAAACGCTACTGGGAAGAAAAAAAAAAAAAAAAAAGTAGTGAGCGGCTCCCATTGAGAGACATTTTTGCAGGTGGATTCAGTGTCAAAATCCGCCTGCAAAAAATGGAACTATCCTAAGTTTGACCATTGCAGCAGATTTTTTCTGATAGTGGGTGCATGCATAGACATGTGCGGGTGCTGCAGAGCTACTAATGTGTGTGCGTTCAATGGGAATCTTGCAGTGTCTAAGGCGTGGCCATTGTTTCCTTGCATCACTAATGGTATTCATGTAAGTAATAAGTAGTTAGAGCAGCGCCCTAAGACATGATGTTCCTTTAATCCCAGTCAATTAAGACAGCTTTCTTTCACAAGTATTAGATATCCCAGCACAAGCCGTACAAGGGTTGGACAACACACAGTCAGCTGAGTCATTGTGACAGCTTAAAAGTGTCAGACCTGTGGAGAGAGAAGTGTGGCCAGCATTGTATGACAAATGTGAATGCAATAAACTGGACCGATAGAAATGGGTGGCACATAAAATGTGACAGCGCTGTTTGCCTTTCTTATCTAAAACGCTCAGCTTAGGGTTAAAGGAGTTTACAGGAATAAGATTCTGTTCACATCAACTTTAAGGACACATGCACACTGTACATATAGCCTGTACAATAGTATATGTGCCATTGGGTACTGTATATACAGTATATAGATTTATTCAGCATAGACAGTACCAGTGGATTGGATGAGATTTAGGCAAATCCTATACACATAGCGCTGAAAAATAACTGTCTAAAGTGTCTTACACTGGGTTTTGAACCTGTAGCGGGTCAGTCTCTTGTTGCAGGTTCACAATGGTTTTCAATCTTTTCATGGCAATAAGCCTACCAGTTTTGGCTGCTTATTGCTACTGGCAGATCTGACTCTCCTAATTCTGTAGCCCACCCACCTTAGACATAATGGGAAGTTGTAATATACACCAGGGCGCCCCAAAAATTTGCCTGTATGTGGCCCCCAATTTCTAAATGGCCTCCCTGACTGGCACTGCTACTCAACCAGAGTCAGATGTAGATTTATGTGGGCCCTTGTACAATCTTTTTTTGACCCCCTTATATACAGTAATGTACCCCCCCCCCCCCCCCCCCATATCATAGAGACAGTGCTATGTGCATAGTATGCTGGTCAGCTAACATTGCGGGAGGCGAATTGCTGTAGCTCCCGTAGTGAGTGTTAGGGCCATTCAGCCTCTGATGAACTGGCCAAACTATACCAGTTGAAATGCGTCAGGCATAACTTATATGTGCGGTTGTGTAACCAATGTGGCTCAATTTTCTTCTATCTAGTGGTTGTCAGTATTAGTGATGGGGGCACCAATCTGGCCCTCCAGTTAGTGGTAGTTAGAATCTTAAACATTACTACCCTATTCTGTCTGGTGCGTGGATGTATATGTATGTTAAAACCAATTTGGACTGAATATTTATTTGGTATGTCTGATTATACCCTACATTGATGGTGACTCTGGGATATCTTTCACTAGTTGGACATACCGTTATACTAGTGGTGATTACCGGCATCATAATAGGGGTTTGTGTACGCTTTATACCCCGGGTGAGCCTCATCCGCTAGTTTTAATATCACGCTGTATTTCCTACAACCCTCACGTTATTTATAGATTTGGCTATCCAAGTATAGTTTTCTTGGATCTTTTATTATATATGACATAAAAGTTATATTTTAATGTACCCTACATTCCTATATCCTTTTTGGTTATACCCATTAAGTACATAGACTCCGTTTAATTGTTGTGGTGTTTTGGTTTAAATTTACCCCACTAAGGTTACAGCACAAGTTGGGAGAGGGGCAGATGCAAGTAGAACACAAAACAGGTAATACCGTGAAGGTCGGCCAGACCTGCCAAAGGTCTTACGTGCATGGGGAATGCAAACACTCCCAGATAAATGATATTCATAGAATGAAGGATCAGGCAGGTTGAAATTCATTATTTTCGTTGGACATAAGTGACCCTAGTTTAATCCACTTTCCCTACTGAGAACCAAGTGTGCATATTTGCGGTGAGTCGGGAGGAATAGCTCTTTACCTGACGCATTATGGATGATATATGGTCAAGCTTGAGGGTTAATACACCCTATATAAACATTGCCACTTGCTCACAAATCTTCAATATAGTGCACTACCGCTGCTATGTAGATGGTGGCCAGGTGTTTGGGGTCGGGTATACTTTGGAGAAGCAGCAGCACTTGTACGAGTACCATGACCTCTTTAAGTAACTGACTGGCAGCGGGTCAAGAGTCTGATTTCCCTTTAAATGAATTTTACAGGAAAACCCAAGGGTGGGCTAAAACAAAATAAACTGGTTCTTCGTTTTGCATTGCGTTCCAACTTCCATTCCGTGCCCTTACTGGCTACGACAGAACTGAAGAGATTCAGGAGACCAATCACTGGCCTTACCAGTCACATGTTAGATACCACCGAAGACGTCACTGCTACGTCACCAGTACCCAACATGTGACTGCAGAGGTCAGGAATTGGCCACAATGGTCACCTGAGCCACTTCACTTCTGGCCCAGCAAACCCCAATGCAGAATGGAACGGATGACCCAATGCTGAAATGGTAGACCAGAGGTAGGAGAGTATTTGCTTCTTTTTATTGTATCTCACTCCCAGTTGTTTCCAGTTTGCCTGGGCACGTGTAAGAACTTTTGCAAATTTGTTCAAGAACTAGACAGTTTTGAGAGAAACGGAATTGATTCTAGACAGTTGCAGCTTCCAAGATGACTTTGTATCTATTGGGTGGGATGTTCAGACCAGACATAGATGTCTTACTGATCCTAACAGTGTAGGGGATGACGAGGAAGAAAGAAGCTTCTACAATAGAAGTAGAAGAGTCTTTACAATCGTTCATTGGTTGCCATGTATTGGGTGTATTTTGAGCACTTTGATAGTCAGAAATCTTAAAACAGCTCATATATCAGGTTCAGCACTGGATTGGGGGTAGGAGTTGTCTCCCTGAAAAATAGAGGTTGTAATAGAGTTACTTGGTGCCTTCAGAGAAAAGTCAAGTATAGCCAGGACAAGCCTTTCCTAATTATTATGAATAGTCCATGGGGGACCATTTACACCCCCCCAATAACAAGTACTTATACCAAATCTACAAATGTCTGTGTATCACAAACCACTAGTCCTGTATAAAATAAAAATATTAAAAAAAAAAAAAAAGCCAATTTTGAAATCAGATAAAACTTTTTTTTTTTTTTTTTTTTTTTTAATAGCCGTGTCCCTATTTTTGGCTAAAAAAAATTCCAAAGTTTTGACTTCAGTAATTTAGAAGCAGAAATAAAATGTATCTGCATTATTAAATGTGTCCCATAGGTGGCAATGTAGAGTCTTCTCTGGCTCGGTATTTTACAATTGCCTTTTGTTCTCTAAACTACGGTGACCCTTAAACTTTTGCCCATATAAAAACTTCACGTTAAAAATTTAAAAAACAAACCAGAACTCACAAATAACTTGGAAGTTAAATTCAGTATTATATTATGGTAAAATTTCTTAACTCAACCCTAACTTTTGGTAAACCGTCACTTATACATTAGGGAACTGCCCTATGAGCAACCTGTTACCCGGGATCTGTAATGTAATGGGTGGTTCTACATTGTATTAATGGGTTAGGGGAGATGCTGTACAATTGGATATACAAACAGGGGCACAACGTAGGCCTGGTTCACATCTGCGTTCGGTATTCCATTCGGATAGTCCTCTTAGGGACCCCCTGAACGGAATACCGAACGCATTAAAAAGCGGTGAGCAATGAAAGCACACGGCCCCATAAACTGTAATGGAGTCTGTACGTTTTCCGCGTGGTGTCCACATGTGTCATGTGGAGAGAAAAGTACTTAAAGAATAACTTCTCTTTGCATTATTCGTGCGGATACCGCGTGGAAGACACACGGACCTCATTATACTCTATGGGGTATGTGTGCTTTCATTGCTCACCACTTTTTAATGTGTTCCCCAAGCAGACTCCTCGAAAGGAATACCGAACGAAGATGTGAACAAGGCCTTAAGAAACAGTGTTTTACCATAAACCATGATAAATATAATGCAGAGTGCACCGTATTCACTAAATGACACCTGAATGTAACTGGATTTGGCGCAGGATGCATGCACGGACAAATACCGGCTAACCATTAATAAGGTGTATACTTTGGCAATGGCAGTCACCGAATAGAACAATACACTGATTTATTGTAGGCAGTAGGGAACAATGGTGACTGCTGCATGTGATACAGTCCAGTAGGATGGGCATGAACCAGGAGTGTGTCTACCTCTTATATGTCTGCATGCCCTGGTGCATTGGAGTGCAGGACATGGTAACATACAAAGCACCAACTAAGTATCAATGTATAAATAACACAAAGAATTCTTTTGTTTTTAAATCTAAATTTATTACTACAAAAATGTTTTTAATTGTAAAAAATATTGGTATCAGGAAAACAAACACATAAAAACATTTAAAAACACACAACAAGAGTGGAGGTCACACTGGACTGAGCAGCTCCAGCAGGTGTATAATCTGCTAGTGGTGTAGGGGATGAGAACAGCCGCAATAAATGTGTGTATAGAGAGGCCCAGTATTTAGTATATATAAATGGAAATAGGCTCCTATTGCCCACAGTATCACAAGATCAGGGCACTTAATTGAAAAAATATATCTGTAGCATTGCAAAAATCATACCCCTATCACCACTATATAGTAAGAGCATATAAGGTAACAGAACCAATGTAAAGTTACACACACATGCCAGTATTACATAAGCCAACATACATAGGACAAAATGTGGAGCATATACATGAATCACTGCTCACCAGCTGCGACCTCCACTCTGAGCCCCGACGGACCGTTCGCCCCTGCTTCATCAGGGGGCTACCACTGATGAAGCCCCCTGAAGAAGCAGGGGCGAAACGGTCCGTCGGGGCTCAGAATGGAGGTCGCAGCTGGTGAGCAGTGATTCATGTATATGCTCCACATTTTGTCCTATGTATGTTGGCTTATGTAATACTGGCATGTGTGTGTAACTTTACATTGGTTCTGTTACCTTATATGCTCTTACTATATAGTGGTGATAGGGGTATGATTTTTGCAATGCTACAGATATATTTTTTCAATTAAGTGCCCTGATCTTGTGATATTGTGGGCAATAGGAGCCTATTTCCATTTATATATACTAAATACTGGGCCTCTCTATACACACATTTATTGTGGCTGTTCTCATCCCCTACACCACTAGCAGATTATACACCTGCTGGAGCTGCTCAGTCCAGTGCGACCTCCACTCTTGTTGTGTGTTTTTAAATGTTTTTATGTGTTTGTTTTCCTGATACCAATATTTTTTACAATTAAAAACATTTTTGTAGTAATAAATTTAGATTTAAAATCAAAAGAATTCTTTGTGTTATTTATACATTGATACTTAGTTGGTGCTTTGAGTTTTTGCGGGTATCTTTGTTTTTTTATCTAGTATTGAGATTGCTTTGGGTTTCATAGTAACATACAAGCCTATATAAAATATAAATAAAATTATCAGTAAGGGTCACATTAGCGTCCCCCATTCCGTATAAAATAGGAGGAGAGTACAGTCCACTTATAGATAGGATTTCCATTTTTCAGGTTCCCAAATGGACCTGAAGAACAGAAACCTGAATATTAGTGTAAACGTAGCGCGAGTATAAGGCGAAGTTCACATTTGCAAACGGGTCTCCGGACAGAGAGCCGGATGTTTCAACAGCGGTTTCTCCCAGACACCTCTGGTTCCCATAAGCTATAATGGGGTTCATCCAGTGACTGCTGATTTTATACTGGAAGCGACAAACAGAAAAGTCCTCCATGCAAGACTATTCTCTCCGCCAGTTTTGGTTGGTTTCTGCGGCGTAGACTCTGGCGAGGATGTGACCTTGGCCTGATACGCGTCCGATTCGGAATAGTTTGTATACAAGTTTATATTAAAAGAAATATACAGTAAAGAGATGGATAGAATTGTAAGCAGCCTATACAATCCTCTGTGAGCTAAGGTCAGGTTCACACTTGGGTTGCAGATTCTGTTATAAGGTAGGACAAAATAGCGAAGTACCTGGATTATTTTGTTTGGTAAAAGGTCATGACCCATTAACCCGTAAAATGGAGAGGCGACCACTAAAACAGCGGTGTCATTTTTAAACTAAAACTGGCGGAGGGGACGGTCCTCAGTGCAGGACTTTCCTGCGAACGTTTTTGGCAGACACTGCGACAAAGTCTCCAACAGTGCCGATGTGAACGTTGCCGAATCCTTCTCTGGATAAATCCACATAGGTTCTCATTCAATGACAGCAAGCAAATGGTGAGGACCTGAAACACATGGGGGGGGGGGGGGGGATAACGAACAGCACGCTCCATAGAAATGAATGGATGCACCTGGTACTTCTGCTTTGACGGCGGCCGCCCGCTTAACCCTCCACGTGCCGGCTGCATCCATTCATTCTCAAACCATCTAAGAATTAGATATTTACATTAACAATATTGTAAAGAGCGCTGGATTTTCTATTGCGCCGCGCGGCCAATGGGCATTTGGTGCACTTCATATATAATCGAGTGTCTTACGCCAGTTTGGTGGTCTATTTTGCTACTTAGTTATAAGGCGTATTCTTACATCGTTTTAACCAAACCCCTTATTCGGATGTACGTTATGAACTGACAAAAGCGTCACATTTCTGTATTAAAGGCGAAATCTTTAAGTGTCAGAGTTTAAGACAGAACTCCAAAGCTTTCCTTTATACCCCCAAAATGATAAAGTTACAGAACTTGTCTTGTAGCGAGTGCAGGAACCTATTATTTCAGCGTTGCTTTGTGCCAGTTCCATAGCCCTGCGGAGGGAGCTATTCTACACTTTTACACCTAGATCCATTGTACATTTGCTCGGTATAATACACGGTTATTATAGTCAGCGACGTGTCTTGGATGTGTCTTTACTTGGGGGTCAGTAAAGTCTTCCTTGTCCCGCAGCAGATAGCACAGCCTGGTTATCCTGGGCAGTAGGAGAAAGGGCAGATCGAAGATGACCCTTGTTACCCTGACACTCCTGATAGCAGGATCCTAGGAAGTTTAGGCAGAGTTCTGTGAGTTGTGAGGCTGCTTACTACAGAGGAGGGAGGTTACCTCCATAGTAAGAGGAGGCCCCACTGAGGAGGCTACTCCACCCCGCCCTGTGCTTGCTGTCCCCTTGTCAGTGCCTCCAGCCAGCCTGCCCTGCAAGGGTTAATCCAGGGGCGGGCAAGTGAGGAAGAGGGAGGGAGGCGAAAGGTTGGTCCAGGGACTTTGCTACGTGTCTCCCTCTCCTTTTATACCTCCTTGCTCAGCTCCTGGAGCTCAGTCTTCTCCTGCAGCTCTGCTCCTGGCTCCTTCCTCTCCTGCACTCACAGCAGCCCTGCTCCTGCCATCATGTCCAAGACGGTAGGAACTTTCTCAGCTCTTATTCTGGAGCCCCAGCTCTTCCTGACTCCTGAATGGCAGCTGCCTTACTGGATCTTATGATCTGGAGGCAGGTCCTGACTATTTCTCTTCTGATTGATGCTTCATTTTACTGCTCTGGAATTATATTCCTGAAGCTGACACATTAGTCTCCATCAAAGAGGTTCTACAGCAGCTGCTGCTTTTATTTCTTGTATGTCTTGTAGTAGAAAAGTTTTTTATTCCCATCTAAAAAAAAAAAATGAAACTAATGCTGTTTTTTATCTAAAATATTAACTCTTCCTCTCCGGTCATTTTTAGGAAAGCTGGGTGACAACCAATATGATCACTATAGACGGCTGTCACTCAGCGCTCCTATATGCTAAATCTACTTCTATGTTTATACAGTTCTTCTACCCCTTGTCACTAATTAGACTTTCCATTCAGAATTCTACAAAAGCTGGGTGACAACCAATATGATCACCATAGATGGTAGTCACTCAACTATGGGCAAAATCTGCCTCTATGTTTTTATATTTATTGTCCCCTTTGTCAATACTTAAATAGATTTGCCATTCAGGACTCTAGGAAAGCTTTACTGTTTAGCAATTATAATCCTGTAGCTTTAAATCTGAAGGTATAATGCTGACCAGTGATTGACACTCCATCAAAGAGGTTCTGCAGCAGCAGCTGATTTTATTCCTGTTTTGTAATATTAAACAGCGCTTCTATCTAAAATGAAGATAATGCTGTTGTATATCTAAAGAATTAACTCTTCCTTTCTAGCTTGGTCTGGTCAGTCATTGTGATAATTTTTAGGAAAGCTGGGTGACAACCAATAGGACCGCCATAGATGGTTATCACTCAGCTCTCCTATATGCTAAAGATACTTATACGTTCATACATTTCTTATGCTCCTTGTTACTACTTAGACTTGCCATTCTGGACCCTAGGAAAGCTGAGTGACAATCCATGTTGGAGCTGTCAGTTGTTGCCAATTTTGAAAAACAAGAAATTACTAAACTTTACAGAAAAGGGCCGATTATATTTATTGAGATTATTGATAGATGTAATGAAAGGGATTGCCACATTGCTGTACTTCGCTCTCGACAGTCTCATAGTAAATACAGATAGGAGTAAATGGGGCGTCCTCTCATGAATGGTGGCCCATTGGTTACAGAGGTGCAGATTTCTTAAATTCTGTAGTCCCTTTTCGTGATGATGGCATGCGGCACCAGCTGTCACTTTATGCTCACGTTCCATACGTTTCAATAGGTCGTCTACTCTACGACCATTGAATGTTGCAGTTGACTGTAAGATTGGTGCCATTTGTCACTATTGTGCGATTATCGCACTCTGACAGTTTCCATTGGCTAGTGGCATCAGCATTTGTTTGCCATAGAAATTTTAGATTTATTAAAATGGGCTAAAAGCAAAACCAAAAAAGCAACCAATCACATCTTAGATTTCATTCTGCAGAAAAATGAAAGCCGCGCTGTGATTGGTTGCTATGGGCAGCTGAGGCTGTCCCAATGACTATGGACCTCTGCTGTGGAGCGGGGTCATAGATAGGACTCTTATAAATTGAATTTTGTTCCCTATAGCTAGTTGCTCTTTTCCCTTTCTTCATTGAAAAAAAAAAACCCATATAAAATCAGGACTAAATGGAAGATAAATGATCCATTGTGCACGAGTTATCCTAGGGATCTGTTTACAATGGCTAGTTACCATTGCAGTTATCTTGTTTGCAACTATTGTAGCAATACATTTAGAATAGATAGAATCTTCAGCATTCAATGGTCTTTTCTGCATCATTGTATCTTGGACTACACAACACACAATGCTTGGCTGGTGTAACCTCTGTGCTAGGCCGGGCTCACATCTGCATTCGGGTTTCCATTTAGGAAATCGTCTTGGGGACCCCCAAACAGAAACCTGTACGCATAAAAGGAGACTATAATGGGGTCCATGTGGAAACCACACAGACTCCATTATAGTCTATGGAGTCCACGGATTTCCCAGGTAACCGCTTTTTATGCATATAGGTTTCCATTCCAGGGTTCACCAAGCAAATTTACCAGAACAGAAACCCGAATGCAGATGCGAACTGAACCTTAATGAAGTACATGCGCTGACTAGCTGACTAGCAGCGCCTCTCTATAGTATAGTGCAGACGACATGTTTTATACTCCTTTTTACCAGTGCCAGGATGCGTTGCTCCTTCTGACACCAGGTGGGCGCAACTCCATGATACTTTTTGGCTGCTCTAACAGTATATAGGCAGTAGGAGGCTGCTTTAGGGTGACAGTGGGCCTCACACTGCACACTCCACCAGCATCCCTTAACCCGCAAGAGGTAACAACCGTAAGAAAAATAATTTAAGAAGAAAAGATATAAAAATGTATTCTCTTGCATTCCTCTACTAACACACAACTTCATAGGGGCTAGTCACTGATCAGGGTGCGTTCACACGATGTAACGTGTAGCGTGATCTGGCACGTATACAGCGTGTTAGAGTTTGAGCGCTCAAAAAGATCCCATTGAGTTCAATGGGATCTTTTTGAGCGCTCAAACTCTGACACGCCGTATACATGCCAGATCACGCTACACGTTACATCAAGGTGGAATTTACTAATTTACTATCTTAAGGAGCAAAAGGATTTTACTGATCCTTATCTCCTCTGATATGTGCCATAGGGGAGAGTTGGGAGGTCCACATTCACATTACATAATGCACATTATACAGTATGGTAATCTACTTATACATGCATATTGTGTATGACTAGCTTTAGATCCTCCCTGGTGGCTTGTAATGCCATAGTGTGTACAGGTATCTTATGTCTGTGGTCTGCAGACCTTCTGTAGCCCAGTGAATGACTGGCCCATTGTTTTTTGTTGATTCAGCGTTAGTTTTTCCCATTTACGCTCAATCCTAGAGGAATAACATTTGTCCGTCTGCAGGATACAATGGGGGCCATTCAGCGGCTTGCAGATCCGTCTACATGTTCAATAGGTTCCTTTGAATTCATTTGATCAGTTATAGAAATAAGGTAATATAGTGGAGTTCATAGCAACCAAACCAACTGCAGCTTTCAGGATGGTCGGTGGTCATGCACTTTAGAGCGTTTGCCCATATGTCCATATACAAAGTTGAATTAGGGTTAGTTTATGAGAGAAAACCTCAAATAATGGGGCAGATTTACTAAGACTGACATTTTGTATACCACTGAATGGTGCAGGCTCGGGCCAGAATGGAGATTTACACTACATAGGAGCCGAGTTGTCCCCAACCTGCCGCTCTCCATCCGCATTCACACAATGTAGATAGCAAGGCCTGGAACGGGGACGGAGGCCTTGCACCAAATACGTGCCACAATTTATTATAGATGGAGATAACATCCTTGACGTTCATGAAATACAATAAAATGCTTGGCAGTCATAATTTCTGTATCATTGAAGATCACTTGTATAGAGATGACAAGATGACCTGTGCTGTGCGTGTCAGCAGAATACAGGCTGTACTTTACAGCAGCCCATACTCAGCCTAATTCAGAGCATTTCTATCTGTGCACTTTGTATTGCACTTTATAGTCATGCAGTTGAATATAAGATATTGTTCAATGTTATCTGTCATCTATGGTGACATCCGTAAGACAACTGCACAGGAAGCCTGCTAGGCCATTATCTCCACTCCATGATCATAGGCTAAGCAGTAATCTTAAGTACTGATAAGCTCCTTAATATATCTGTATATTTCTTACATACATGTAGAAGAACCCATCATTGTTCAATAAATGTTATTGACTTAAGATATAGAAGTCCCTAAACAGTCCAGAGCAGTAAAGCAGTCACTGAGCAGGAATGTCCAGCACATCTGTTCTAAGTGTCTCCAGAGCAAACGTCTTAACCCATTCCTTGTTCTTGGGATTGACATATTCCGCACATACAGACTTGTGACTCAGGCACTAATTCACATTAATGTCTCTACTTTGTAGCCGAAATGTACAGATTTATGTGCAGGTTAGTAAATATGGCTTAGTATACCATAAGGATTTCCATGACGCTCCCTTTAAATGTGGGGTATTCACTTAACAAGGCATCACGGGAAGTTTCACATTCCAAGTCCAGACCTTCCAAATCTGTTAGCAAAATGCAGAACTGCCCACATTTCTAACCGGTGGCTATCCCTTCCAATTCCCCCATACACCTGCATTCTCGGCCAAGTGTGCATGCATTTTCAATGAGGAGGGGGAAATATGTTCCTATCAGACTCCCCCTTTGGGAGCAAAGGACCTTGCTTGTTGAAATTGTACATGCTGATCCTTCTTTTTCCTAAGTGCTGAATGTAAAGCGTTTGGACATCCTCTGCAAGTCCCACTGAAATTGCCCCAACTTTCCTCTAATGAGTATGAGCGCTTATAGGGAGCCTGTCAGCAGAAACCAGCATGCCAACTGTATATATCGCTATATGGTACAAGTTCAAGCACCGAGTCAATGTGTCAGTCACTATCAAGTCAATTGTCAAGGTTAGAAAATCCATCTAGATGCCTTAGAGCAAGGATGAGCCATACGTGGTGTACTGAGTGGAGAACGTGTATCATAGTGATGTCAGGCCTCATTTATTCACACTTCTTCTTATATTCCTGTCTGGAATAAAAAAAATTTCATTAAATTTCCTCCAAAGTGTGGCAAACTGTGGAGTCTTTAGGCCAAACCACTGACTCAGACTCCTATTTTTCTACCGCCTGATTGTCTCCGATTCCTGCCCCAACCCTGACTCCTTCACTGCCAATGGTTAGTCCAAAAAGGTTAGATGGTAATGACCATCTAATTATAAAAAAAAAAAAAAAAAAAAAGCAATTTATTCCTTTGAACGTATATATATATACAACAAACTAACTTCACCCAACATTGGTTCTGACTGACTACAAGACTACAACGTCAACTCCATGGTTGTATGCTGTAGTAATGGAAGGACAGGTCCTGCACACAGTACTTTTTCTTCTGTCAGAAAAGCAAAAAAAATTAAATAAAATTTATATATATATATATATATATATATATATATATATATATATATAATCAGAAGTTTTCTTCAGTATTGTTTTTTACATTGGTGGTTCTTCCTGCTTCTGTCTTGTAATGTCCGCTGCTCTCATCCTGTGACAAGTAACTGCAACAGACACTAAATAATGGTAGTGTGAACCCACCATTCCCAAAATTTGACATGCCTGATGCCTTTTTTTCCCCTGATATGCTCAGAATGAACACGGACTGGATGTCTAATACACATTAGATGGTCATGATGAAATTGGTGTGTATGGCTGCCAACCTGTATTCATAGCCAAAATAGTCTTGTGAGGTATCAAACCAACACCATGTGATGTAGGAAACCATACTATAGCATAGACATGGTATTAATACAGTCTTTGATAACAAAGGAGCTCTGTTGGTCTTGCATCTAGATCATCATTGTAGTCTGAATGGCATATTGGGCTGTCACTGTGGTCACCTATGGGCATATTGGATGATCAATTCCCTGTATAACATTATCCGATCCCATATGCAGACTATATTGTAAGGCAAATCCATCATCTGTTGAGCACACACCCTGACTTCTTACTGAGTGTTTTTATGTCAATGATTCACCTCCCTGTCTGGGTCAGTTTAACCACAATAACAGAGACATAGTATATATAGCCTGTAAGGGTCGGGGCATGCTGGGAGCGCCGCACATCGCAGACCGTAGCCCTAGTAATATCGCCATATTGTACAATCTACATTTACTCAATGTGAGGAATCAAGAATGTTATACTGTAGAAAGCAAGTGGGCCAGAAGCAGCAATATGTCGTCTTTCAGGCCACCTTGGTGTGTACAGGGATGTATTAGACTATACATGCCCTGCTAAGGATTATCAGTAAAGAACACGCAAATAAGTAGAAAGCCATAGGACATTATATTATGGCTTCTAAAGTCAACTACGTCCATTTCAGGTTGATCTATTTGTCTTTTGATGCTTTTCATTATTTCGGTTCTGTTCCGTCGGGGTCATGGTCTTTACTTGTAGTAGCTGATAAGATAAGATGGGTCACTGGTGCATTATAGTTTGTTTTCAGAAGTTCAAGGCTATCCCTTTATGATGATGCCCATACATTTTAATAAGTGTTGGCTTACATGTCCCTAGCTGGTCGCTATTAACTCTTAATATGCTTTGTCACATATTTGACATGGAAAAAGAGAAGGTCAAAAGGGATACTTAAAGAGGACCTTTCACCATATCTGGGCACAGGCAGTGTTATATACTGCCAGAAAGCTGACAGTGCGCTGAATTCAGCGCACTGTCGGCTTTCCCGATCCGTGCCCGGTGTAAAGCGCTATCGGTCCCGGTACCGTAGCGCTTTACAGTCAGAAGGGCGTTTCTGACCATTAGCCAGAGACGTCCTTCTGCCTCGCGGCGCCAATCGCGCTGTGCTGTGGAGCGGGGAGGAACTCCCCCCTCCCGCTCCTGATAATGCTAGTCTACGGACAAGCTGTGTGAGCAGAGGGAGGGGGCGTTCCTCCCCGCTCCACAGCACAGCGCGATTGGCGCCGCGAGGCAGAAGGACGTCTCTGGCTAATGGTCAGAAACGCCCTTCTGACCATAGAAGAGCTACGGTACCGGGCCGTAAGCTCTTCACACCGGGCACAGATCGGGAAAGCCGACAGTGCGCTGAATTCAGCGCACTGTCAGCTTTCTGGCAGTATATAGAACTGCCTGTGCCCGGATATGGTGAAAGGTCCTCTTTAAGGAGAAGTCACCTCGTGGCCTACAGCGATTTATTAGACTGCTAAGAATTTTGGGTAAGGAATATGGAATTAAGTCCTCAATGGTGCTCTAGAGCCACCTTTTGGAAGGTAGTTTCCTGAGGATCAATGCCAGGTTTTCCTGAAACCTAGTGACATAATAAAGTCAAGCCACAATATCTCCTCAAAAAGGAAGAGGGACCGAGATTATGCCACTAGTATTCAGGGAAAACCGGCATTGATCTATAAGGAGTTACCCTCCAAAAGGTGGCTCTACAGCAAGTTCCCTTTTCCACCAAGAAGGACTTGTTTCCATATCTCTTTCCCAAACATTTATTGAGGAATACATTCCTGTTATTCAACTAGATCAAGTTATAGCTGAAATTGTTCATGACATCACTTTCTGCACAAGTAAATGGCAGCTATGAAGCAGATACATGCAGTGTGACTTGACCGCCTTACTTTTTATAGTACATACATATTCATATGTTCACTCTATAGTCACATCCACCAGGTGTCCATGTGTGTCTATTAACAGGAACGGTTATGAAACCTTTACGACCATAAACCTAAGTTTGGAACGCGCGCCTTAGATCAACAGCAATTGCATAGTTAGTACAACTCTGGAAGTAAGATGTAATATATAGGATATATTTTATATCTAGGATACTGATCTGTCATTTACTCAGAGCCGGTAAAATGACACGTTGTGGACGCTCTATAAAAGGGGACATTGAGTCTAGGTGGGTCTGTGTGAGATTGGACAGTATTCGCCACTGTCTCATATAAAGGATCTTTGTAACGTCATATTTGGTGGTGAAGACAGGCAGGGGCAAAATACACAGAAGGCACTTACTGAGGAGGATTAAAGAAGTACAACATGGATGTCTGAGCTGATGGAGATTATAGGTGTAAAGTTACTGAAAGGCCAGGGTTACACATTGACCAGATGTACCAGCCTAGATACTTGTGGCACATGCACATATACACATGCAATGCATTATGTGTCTAATAAATGTGATTTATAACTTTCTCCCATAGACTAACCTACACTGTGTTTCTTTAATAAATAGAGATTTCAGTGACTATATTATTGGCCATCCAATTGCTGGGAATCCAACTTCACCTAAGGCTTAGTTCACACGTGAAAAAAGCCTAGCTGATTTTGTCACTGATTTTTCAGCGGCGCTTTTTTTGGACACTGTTTTTTTGCATTGGATGCTGTTTTTGACACTGTTTTTGACGCTTTTTCAGTCACTGTTTTTTTTTTTAAGCTTTTTTTTTGCATTACAAAAAAGTACATGATAAAAAAAACCGCTAGTGGTTTCAGTCGCTGTTTTTGCCAAAACAGCTGCAAAAATAAGCGACCAAAAACTGCTAGCGGTTTTTTCAGTGCCCCATAGACTCCTATTCATTTTTTCAGGCGTTAAACGCCTGAAGAAAGGTCATGTTGCTTCTTTTTCTGCTAGCAAAAAAAGCTAGCAATAAAAAAAGCTAGCAGAAAAAAAGCCCGTATTATAGTCCCAGAAGATCCCAATGATCTCTGTTAGGGCTAGTTCACACGGGGACATGGACGCTGATTTTGACAGCAGATTTTGCGGCCAAATCAGCGTCCATACAATGTCCACACTATGTGAACTGCTCCCGCCGCGACCATCGTGGTCGCGGCATTCACCTCCGCTGTCGGCTCAAATGAATGAGCCGACATGGAGGGCGCTGCGGCTTCCGCCCGAAAGATAGGTCATGTCGCTTCTTTTTCTGCTAGCTCGCTAGCAGAAAAAAAAAAGCGAGCAGTTCACATAGGGATACATTGTATGGACGCTGATTTGGCCACGAAATCCGCTGTCAAAATCAGCGTCCATGTCCCCTTGTGAACTAGCCCTTAGGGGGTAAAAGGGATGGTGATACATATCCATAGGCACCACCTATAGGAAGGACGCAGAGATACGGGAATACCAACAAGTGCGGGCAGTGCCTTTATTGGCGCTGTCTAACACACTGAACAAGTTGTCTGAAGGGAGTCTGAAGAATTTTCTAATAAAAAATACAAATGGAAGATGCACAAATAAAAAAAAAAAAAAAAAAAAAAATACCCAGAACTTCCTCCATTCATCTTCTTTTTCCATTGGTTCTGTTTTATATTAGAATTAAAACAGACATGTTAAAAAAAAAAAAAAAAAAAAAACAAAAAAAAAAACACCTTCCTTGTCCCAGTTTCTCAGCCATGTCCGTCCCATGCTCCTCATTTCTCTCTGTCTGGCTGCAGCAGGAGCCTTCCCCCCCCCCCCCCCTGTCCGGTCTGAAGTAGAACAGAACATTGTGAAGTCCAATCCCTGCCATCAACCAGAGATGATCAGCAGGAGATTAACAAATGGAAATGGAAACTATATTTCTTGTTCAATTTAATCATACACCGTATTTCTAAAGGTATAGATTTTTATTAAAGGGATTGTCTAGGGTTAAGGTTTCTATGACCTGTCCTTAGGATAAATACCTGATCAGCTGTATGGAGCCACTTCCGATGTCCATCCTATATATAATACAGGGCTAGAAGCTTCATCCCCTGTATAGGAGGCGGGCAGTGTCAATGTAGCTCAGCTCCCATTGGGGTAAGTGGGTGCACAGTTCACATGACAGCTTCCTGCTGCTATACAGGGGCTTTCTGCTTCCGGCTCTGTAGTGTATATAGCATGGACACTGGAAGCAGCTCCGTAATTCTGTTCGGTTCGAGGCTCGGTGTCAGCCCCCCACCAATCCTGTGAATAGGTCATCAAACCTTTAACCCTGAACTCTTAATGCAGGAATTTTTCTATGGATTATAAGACGTCTGCTGAACAGACTTCCATCGCTTCCTATCTTTTGACTTATCGCTACACATGGCTTTGGTTTCAGTATTATTAACATGTTTAGTAGAACTTCAGGTCTGCGCTCCACAACTAGACTTATTTCCATGATGTCCGATACAGTGGAGCAATTTGTACGTAATAGGAAGCAGCTTTATTATGTTGCAGTTTGGCTTTGGCCTGAAAGGAACCACATGGATTCAAAGTCTACGGACTAGTCATGAAAGGTGTCTTACGGTATCATGTAAGTCATAAAGATAGTTCTGTTGTATTTGTTTAGTTTTGAGCATTCCTTCCTTATTCTAAGATATATCATCCTATAAATACCAAGGATTGCAGAAGAATTCAGGTTGGCTGTATGTAGTCATGGAAGGTTTCTAATAGTGCCACATAATAATAAACGATTATCAAGATATTAAAACATAATATAAATTCCAAGAGATTTCACAATATCTTAGGTTGTCTGCACTCTCCGATAGACCTTAGGTGTCACAATAGTTGACGTCTTTGTATATTCATGGATTGACCAATCAACACTCTATTAAAACCAACATACCCCCACCCAAGGAAATGCCTTTATCTACTGTGTATATAGAGGAAAGACACCTGAACACACGCCCTACTACGGCACTTGCAGTTGAACATGAGTTTAGTTAAGGTCAGTCTCTTACTACCATTACAGGCTTGTACAACGTACATTGGTTTCCTATAAACATGGCCATATTTAGATTTATAGACCATTAAAAGTTAAATATTTTTGAAAACAAATTAAAATTTTGCAGAATTTTAAAGCTTTTCTCTAACCATCTTAGTGGTGTCAGTCTTTTGTCTTGATTGTTGCCAATGGATAGGGCCATGAATGCAGGAACGTTCTATGGTCTGGCACTTGTCAAACTCAACTATGACCCGGTTCACATCTGCGTTTGGGTTTCCATTTGGGGAGTCCACCCGAACGGAAACCTATCCAAATAAAAAAAAGCAGTTACCCAAGGAAACCCACCGACCCCATAGCCTATAATGAGGTCCGTGTGGTTTCCACTAAGTTTCCGCACAAAAAATAGGGAGAGAAAAGTGCTGCTTGGAGGATTGGGAAACCAAATGGTCTGAATACAGATGAGAACTGGGCCTTATTGTGGGCAGGTTATCAGTCAAGGACAGTAAATGCACAAGAATGAAATCATGGCTGGGTTTCAGATTATAGAAAATCCTGCATTAGTGGTTATATCCATTGGGAATTGATCAAGACTACAGACTGTCACCTCTAAGTCTTAAGTTCCGTTGGAGACTCTGCCAAAGAAACTGCCAGAGAAAAGTCCTGCATGGAGAACTTTTCTCTCCTCGACTTTAAATATGAACATGGTGGACCTCATTATAGTCTATGGGCTCCATGAGCAATCGCGGTTTTATCGCTCAGGTTCTTTATCATGGTCACTTGTTGGCTTCATGGTTAAGAAAATCTCTTGGCATGGAGCCCAACAGAAGCACATGATGGTCCTCACACACTGTTCAATTCTTACTCTAGTTTCTGCTCCTTTAGCCATATCTTACATGGTTTATTTCTGTCTTCAGAGGTTTTACGTAAACCATGTTTATACATCCAGTGATCATGGATCTGCATAACACAATAGACTTGATGATCTTCTCTTTTTTGCCCCTAATTTAGGCTGATTTGACCCTCGTTCTCCCGATTTCTGTTCCTTTTTTTATCCATTTACATACATATGGTTAAAAATCCAGAAGAATCATGAACTTCCACTACCCTCCATGTGATTTTGTGTTTACTAGATAGATTGGCGTGTTTTACTATTTATAATGGTTAGTTATCGTGAGCTTACGTAACCCCTTGTCCCATTCGGACTTGTGGACTTGTAATCTATTTTTCATGAAACTTTTGCTTGTTGTTCTCAAACAAGCTTTGCTTACTAAGGAAACTCTCTTTATGTGATCTTTTGCTTTATATTTGTTTTATGGATTGATTATAAATTTCTGATAACTCAGTAATTCCCTAATATCAGGTTATTGGGGCAGTAGCGTATAGTAGCTTTAGGAAACCTCCACCTCTACTGCAGGACATTAGATTATATTTGACATCAGTTTACGGGGGGTAGCCCAGCCATGTAAAAATTTTGAAAACCTGTAAAAATTTCTGAAATATACGTACCTTGGCTACAACTCCTATTCTGCTTCATTGCTCCCTCTGATCTGTATTCTAACTTCTAGCGATGTCATGTGACTGCTGTAGCCAATCGCAGGCTTTAGCGATGACAGAGGTCACCGCCATTGCCCGAGTGTCTCTGCAGAGGTCACATGTTCATGTTGGGACATTATTGGGGACCAAGATCGTCTAGTGGAGGGTCGGGAAGCCACTCAATGGGGGACCAGTAAAGTAAATATTACTTATTTTAGAACATTTTCAGTGGTTTCCAAAAACAATATGGCTGGACAAACCTTTGAAGGGAGTCTATCACCAGAACCCAGCGGACAGATTGATTCAGGTGACCCTAACCTAACAGTTTTCACCTTGTGAATTGGCTCCTCTGTTCCCAGTTTATCACCTTTTTTGTCAATATGCAAATGAATTCTTTGGAGCAATGAGGGCGTTGCCACTTACCTCTGTGGAGCGATGGCAATGACCTCATTGCTCCAAAAAAGCACATTTGCATATTGACAAAATGGTGATCTCTCAGCCACGGAGGCCACAATTCACAAGGGAGAAGCACTAAGGTGACCTTAACCTATCTGCAGGCTGATATACTGGTGAATCCCTTTAAGCAATTTTTTCCAAAGTTTTTGGAAAGTAGCCACAAATTGGACCTTCACTTTAAGAAACTATTTATAGGATCCGAAATCTAGATGGCCTGCAATTGCTAGATGTTCTTCAGATCTCCATGACCTCAACAGTAGAAGAACCTTAAGTTTGTGTTCATAGAGCGTTTATGGCGAGTCAAAAGTAAACCTACACTTTATGGTGGTGGATAGATTTAGAAATGAAAGGATAACACTACACTATAAAACTGTAGCGCCTTGTGGTAGAGACCAGCAGGAGGTTTGGTGAGGATAGTCTACATCGTGTCACTGGGGTACACAACATGGTTTGTTTCCATGGACACAGAGCCATTGAATTTTTTACTGAAAGGCAAATGTCCAGCGTCTCTTCTGGGTTGTCTATCAGGGAGCCACTTCATAAAGCAATGCTCAGGTTTACAGTGAAGCCTTCACATTGCACTTACATAAAGGTCCTTTCAGTTTTCACTCTGCAAGGCTTCTGCAGACTTGGAGCCGAGCCAAGCGATCGCCTTATGAATAGGTCTGTTTGTTGTGTAGATTTTCTTGTTGTCCGGCCCACTCCTCTGAAAATTAGACTTTACTCGCATTAATAGGTGGTACAGAGTTCTAAACCATTGCCAGTGACTGTGCATAGAGCGGACGGCAGAATGGAATAGCCTAGGGAATGATTATCGCAAGGCGATCACATTTTTGTCATATAAAAGTCTAAAAAATTGCTAAAATATATTGGAGGCAAAATGAATATAAATGGTTAAGTGATAAGGTGACCAAGCTGACGATTTGTACATGTAAATGACTTGGTTGGGGAACGGGCATGAGATGGTTTTGTAATGCTTACTTTCCAAGGACAAATATTTGCTTCACAGTTCTGGATCAACTGGATATCAAGTAGAATGTTGACTATCTGCAAGTAAAATGGCAACTCTGACATTGTAAGACTCTGCTGAAACTAGAAAACATATATCGTCATATAGGTTACTATCACTTAGTATCACATTGTAGAAGTGTGAGGATGTGACTGAGCATGAGGACAGTGATGGCCAACTTTTTAGAGACCAAACGCCCAAACTGCAACCTATTACCCACCCAACATGGATATTTAACAGTAATACTGTGCAGATCCACAGTTACAGACCCGCAAAATACGGTTAGGTGAATGGCGCACCGGATCGGTTTTATAGTGATCGTCAATGTTATTACAGCCTGTACTAATATCACATGTCTGCTATAAAACAAATACTGTGTGATTACATATATAATGAATACAATCAGTGATCCCCCACACAGTACAATTTGCTCAATAGTGATCCCCCACACAGTACAATCTGTTTGACAAATGGGTGCACACAGAGGGCTCCAAGTGCCACCTCTGGCATGTGTGCCATAGGTTTGCAACCACAGCTCTAGGACCTATTCCATGGAAGTCAATTATCTGCTAGTATGTTGGACATTGGACATAGTTGACAGAATGTTTAATAGTAACACTTTGGGTTCCTATGAGTCGTAAAATGTATTCACATTGCTATATTACAGCTCAATCTTGAAAGCAGTGAATGGAGCCCTTACTGGCTATGGAAGTCTCTGCTCCAGGAAGTGACGCTGGTGGATTCATTAAATAAGTTCAGGGGACCTGGATACCTTTCTTGAAAATAAAAATATTACAGGTTATGGACTCTAGATTATAAGGACACTTTGAGCCAGATTGGAGTCGGGAAGGAATCTTTTCCCCCCTGAAATGGGGCAATTGGCATGAGCCTCATGGTTTTTTTTTTTGCCTTCCTCTGGATCAACACTGTAGGGGATTGTAGGGTTATAAGTTGGACTGATGTCTTCATCCAACCTCATCTACTATGTAACTATGTACTGTACATCCTCCTCTGATCTAAACCCAGACAGATTCAATGGTAAAATAAATAAATAAATAAATAAAGACGTAGCATTGGTCATTGGATTCCATAATTATGAAGGTATTCTTACCTAGAAGCATTCTTTCTTGAGGAAAATATTTAATATATCCAGCACCCGATCACTCCTGTATGGCGGCGTGGCCCCGTGTGCATACTTTGCTGCATGCATGAGGTCTTACCAATATGTTTATACATGTGGCATCAATGCCATAAAATATTGTTGATTCTCCAGGCTTAAAATCCACCATTTCTTGCTAACACGGTGGGATTTTCTAAAACAGGCACACCAGTTTTCTGGTGCACAGTGGCAGATTTTTGGTGTATGGCCCTAGGCATCAAAAAATGCACACTTAGATTTCCAACGTGCTTGCCACTTTTTAGAAAGGTGTGGAGATGATGGTAGGCCAGGTGGAGATGCCTTGGTCTCATGCCAGAAAATTATAGTTATACCCAAAATCCATGACAGTCCCCGACTGATGTAGATTTCAATTTTGGTACATGGAACGTTGCAAGATGTTCCAAGAATTTTTCATTTTTTTGTAAAAGATGTCCAAGGACCCCAGATGTGTAAGAACAAATATTTTGTCCTACTTTTCCAGGGGAAATCTCTCCATAACAGTCTTAATAAATTCCCCCATTGTCTGCATAGTGCGTGTCCACATAATGTTACATAAAATTAGATATCAGTTCGGCAAACTTTGGATGGGAAAATTCTTGCTATTTTTACCTGGATGCCATATGTTCCATAGGTCACAATATAACTTGATTGTATGAGTACAAAGGGTGGAAGCCATAGATAACTATCTGACTTAAACACCTGCTAGAAGGTAGTCCTCGGCTTATGATGTCAAAGTATGCAATTCGATATCTTGTCTACCACAGTCCCCCGTTTCCCAGTCCCTTTTACCTCCGCCAAGTCATCATATGCTTATGTTATTGGAGAGGAGACCTGCACATTAAGGTGACATGTTTAGTAGCCTCATACCTTTACTATTAATGTAAGGTGAGCTGCGTCTCAGCAAGGTGTGAGTTAATTCTTCTGAGTTCCCTTTCCTTCCTCAGAATTCTCCAGACATGAATTGGTGGTCGGCGGCCAGCAGGATTGTAGAGTAAATGTTTATTTCCTCCAGGGGACAGGCAGGGAAGGAGCTCACACAGAGCACTGACCTAACTTATATGAGTAATATGGAGACAAGTCCTGCTTGTTCTGCTCACAGTAAATTCATTGAGCCAGTTTTGCCACATCACCAGCTTATGTCACTAGGAGTATACCGTGGTTTCAATGCCCCGCTGATGGAAATCCCAGTGATCATTGGTAATCTTCCAGGTAACGTTGTTACAAGTGTTCAGGTTTACTGCAGCGCCACCACAGGTGAATTTTAGCAGGACATGGGTTCATTTGAAATCAGGGTTGTCTGTGTAATGCATGGATGTGCTGGGTCCTCCAGGGACAGAGAATTACTTTACGTAGTTGCTACAAGATGCAGACCTCAAATATAAATCTGTCTTATAAACCAGACAACCCCTCGGAGCTGTGCTTTACAGGCTTTAGATTATAGTTTTCGGACATTAAAAAAAACTACAGGGAATCAGATAGGCTTGTGAAAGAAAGAAACATCTCAGCTCGATAAGGTCCCTCCATTCCAGTGTTTGGCTGAGCAATGACCTGAACAAGAGGCTGGGTTCACATCGTCACAGAAACCACCCAAAATTGGTGGAGGACTCGCACGGAGGACTTTCTCTGTGATTTTCAGTTTTAAATTGGTGGACTTTATTATAATCAAATGGGTCAGGGGGTTTCCATATGTAGCTGCTGTTGTAGGGGTGCAGCTCTCAGTCAGGGAACCTGAATGATGGAGAGATAGTGTGAACCTAGCAGAAGCGTGACACTCTCTTCTAGCCTGAAAGGGACCATAAGCCCCACAGGCTGAACCCCAACTGCTTAGGTCCTGTTCACATCAACATTCGGGTTTTCGTCCGCTTGGGAACCCCCAAATGGAAACCTATAGGCATTAAAAAGCGGTTACTGAAGAAACCACATGGACCCCATTATAGTATGGTTTCCATATGAAACATGCAGAAAGGAAAGTACTGCAAGCACATTTTTCTCTCCACGTTTTGTGCGGAAACCACACAAATCCCATTAATGCCAGGTAACCGCTTTTCTATGCGTATAGATTTCCATTCGGTGGGTCACCAAACGGAATCCCAAACGTGGATGTGAACCAGGCCTCGGCCCCAAAAGGAGATTCGTTAAATAAGTGAGTTAGTTTTCTTCTCCCTTAGGTTGGGGCCCCACATAGCATAAATGCCGCGGTTCGGCCGCAGCAGAAACTTTGTAGTAACAACCACAGCATTTTGCAGTCCTTGCAAATTGAGTCCCATCCACACATTGCAGAAAAATATGCACAGTGGAAATGCTGCGAATTCCAAAACCGTTGCCTTTTGCAAAACTGCAGCATGTCAATTATATCTACGGAAATGCCGGCAGTTTTCCTATAGATATAATTGAAGTAGAAAGTCTGCAGATGAAAACTCTGCTAACTTTCTGTGAAAAGCGTTGCGGCGAAAGAAAACGCTACGTGGGGCCTCGGCGATATTTTTTAGAATGTTATAAAAGTAACCTATACTGATCTGTCCTGTCTCCCGTCAGTCATTCAGGTGACCTCCACAGCCATTCACTGGCCTAAGCCTAGAAGATATTGGATGGATGGGTGGTTTTTTTTTTTTTATTTGATGCAATTGCCTACTCTTAAGCGGAGACCCCACTGACCAGCAAGATGTAAAATGTTCCAATAATAAGCCATTGGCGCACGTATACTGTATATTATGTGTTCTATATACACAACTTATACAGTATATAGATATTCAATTTATGGAACTCCTAAGAATCCAAGATGAAAACCGCTCTATAGGTAACCTGAATATACAGTAACCAGGCAGTCATGTACTGAAGCATCCGGCGAGGAGTTACTGTATACATAGATGAAGCAGTTAGATATACAGATATCCATCTACTAAATATAATAAGAAAATATTTAGCGTGACATAGAACACGTCAGACTACTCTACGCTATGGCCAGGTGTACGCAGTCCTGTTTTCATACGCATGAACAAGGTATACATAATAAGAGAATGCATGTGTGAACCTTGGCTTAGAAAGGGGATGGGATTGTTTTACAAAGAAACTTTGTAAGCGATTGACTGACATTGAATAGAAGCCTTACAGAAGCGCAGCGTTATGCTATACAATGCAATAGATCCACCCAAATGCTAATAATGTCACAAGCGGTGTATTATGAGGGTGTTGTACAGGATCTCATTACACTATTGTGCATGGCGTTCTGTTCTTATATTACTATGCATTGATGTATGTTCAGTCAATGCTTGTTCTGGAGGTTCTTGTACCCCACATATGTCGGGTTCTATATGTGATGGCTATTTAAAGGTGTTGTCTCTGCTAGAGAATTTTATTGCAAGTTTTACCTGTAAGATAAACGGAGGGCCCCTTCACACGGAGTATACGCTTGCTGATTCTGAATGTGAACACGTTCCGAATCAGCGGCGTTAAAACAGATCCCATTGCTTTCTAAGAGAGCCGGCATACGTGCGCTCCCCCATAGAAATGAATAGGCTGCTTTTTTTCCCTATTGCTTTCAATGTGATACGCGCGCAGAATCTGCTTAACGTCGGCGGAGAGAAAGGACCTCTTCTCTCCTCTGGTTTCTGTATAAACCCATTGGAAACCCAGTGATCCCCATTACAGTCTATGGGATCCGCAGGTTTCCACATGTACCAACTTTTTTTTTTTTTTTAAGCGGACAGACTCCATCTTTCGGATGCCCATTTGGCTATGAAGGACGGTCACCCGAATACTAGTGTGAACTTAGTGTAAGTTATATTCACCTTCCAGATCTCTAAAATAAACAAATAAATAAAATGATAAAAAGAAAATCTCTAAAAACAAAAAAAAATTACAATAAAATAAAAATCTGTAAAATAGGGCCTGGTTCACATCTGCATTCAGGTTTCAGTTCGGGGAGTCTGCTTCGGGACCCCTGAATGGAAACCTAATACACACAAAAAAAAAAAAAAAAAAAAAAAAAGTTACCTTAGGAAACCCACAGACCCCATAGACTATAATGGGGTCCATGTGGTTTCCGCATGAACAATGTAGAGAGAAAAGTTCTGCTTGCCTTTTTCATGCGGAGAGAGGACCGCAATGACCCGAACGGAGATGTGAACCGGGCCTAAACTTGTCTTATTCACCTTCCATTCTCTCTATCCTGTCCTCCTGCAATGATGTTTGGCTATGGTCAGGTGACCATTGCCCATAGAAATCTGCACTAAGGTTACCGCACTGTTCACATTAGCTTCTCAGAATCTCATAGCTGGAGGCAGAGATTATGAATCTTCTATATCCCCGACCATCACCAAACTGGTTCAGCGATATCACTTTACTCTGAACCTGTTCTTCTGGGAAAGCACAGGAACGCCACAAGACGTAACACTTCGTGGTCAGTAGAAATGTACATTTTCTTTAATTTGGGGGAGGATGGGTAATTTATACATATAATCTACCTTAATCCTAACCTGGGTTCGTATAATGTATGATTGTGCTTTATAAACTAGAAAAAAAGAACTGCAAGTAAAGGCCGGGTCTAGTGTTTCTAGTCTTACACAAAGAACAATGAGGGAGTTAGCGGGAATAAACCGAGTATCTGGTAACATTTGGAAATCGCTGAAATCTAGATTCTCCCTGGTGGCCGATGGCCATGTATACCTTTCTTGTTTAACCTCTCCATGGCTGGAAACATGCACTACTACAAATGCGTAAAGACTTGTTTTACCATAGATTATATATTATGTGGCTACAGGGCATATACTGCCATAGTCCTAGAGATTCAGCAGAGTTCATCCTGTTGTGGTGGATTAGTCAAGATGATTGGGAAACTGCACTAGTCTTGCTCAATAAGTAAAGCTTGCATTTTGGCAATCTGTCCCTGTAACGCTGCAGTTGTAAATCATATTTTGCCAAGTCATTGCTTTGTGTAGTTTGCTGATTATGTCAGATATTTTTATTGTGGGTGTTTACAGAGAAATTGATGCCAGGTCCATAAAGATGGCGGCTGCTCTGCTGTAAAGCAGTCACCATAGCTACCACCGGTCTCCGCTGTAATTTACAGCGGAGACCCGTATGATCATGGGCATTGTTGAGTGTGACATCCCCTCCTTCCCCTTAAAGTAGCACAACTGTCTGCCATAGCTACTGTACCAGGTCTCTGATCACAGGAATTGTTGAGTGTGACATCCACTTCCCCCATCCCAAAGTATTACAATAGCTTGGGGCCGGGCTGTGGAAGAACACCCCCCCCCCCCCCGCACCCCCAAACCAGCCCAACTGTCCCCACCCCATGCCTTATGAATGTTCCCAGGCCTGTCATATGAATATTACTATTGCAGGTGGTCTTTAACCAGCCTCAATAGTAATGTAGAGAATCTCCCAGTTGTATTGCAGTCTATGGGATGATTCCAGGTTCAAGCCCCCTGGACACAGGCAGACAGGCTCTCTGAACCTGAACAACAGATACCCAAGCACTAGTATGAACCTAGTGTACCTCTGGTTATAAAGAGTGTCCTTTGAGGAATATAATATATATACACACACACACACACACACACTTATATACTGTATAGTATATATAATATGTATGTTGAAATGTAACAGAGTATCATATATTTACCCAGTACGTAGAAAAAAAAAACAAAAAAAAAAAACAACCTTTGCAGGGTCAAGTATATCCAGGGACAGATCTATAAAGCCTTGAACTGACCACAGAGATCAAGGGCAGCTAGTGTCTTACGTAAATCTACTTGCTTTCACCTTGCAACTTTGGACTGACCATCAGACGTGTTCGCTTTCAGCAGAATGCTGAGATTTCACCTTTTCAGTCCTTGGGTTTTGGACTGAAAAAAAGAGAAATAGATAGCGTGCAGAAATCCAAAATGATACATTTTATTACACAACGCCTCGTAGGATCAGCTTTGCAATATACACATGGCCCTGGTGCCGAGGTCACAAGGGAAGGGTATATACACACACACACACACACGTGTTTGGGAAAATAAACAGCCCACATCAATAGGGATTATAACTCTGAATTGTATACAGCTGAGGCCACATACCTAGAGTTACTGACAGCCATGCGCAGCCGCTTGTTACTGAAGAACCAATTGATGCCCATAATAAATGGGTTTCTAGACTTATGATAGACAAGAGTGGTGTGTAATATAAGATTTATTTGTTCTGATCACTTATGTGCATTATAATAGAAGAGGAACCACCAGAGCCCACCAAAGTACTAGACAATCCTCCAGTGGGTCCATGTTCTGACATCAAAATGTGCCCCAAATTCCAGCAATGACACCGCTATTTATACTTGCTTTTGGAGCCACTCACTTGCCACTAGGGTCTTTTTCTTATAGGTTCAGATCTATAAATTTGTTCTGTGTGTGCCAATAAAAGGAGACAATATGATCTGTATATCAGAGAGTTTGCAAAGTGTTTACCAAGCTGAAATGTTCTAGGGCAGGGGTAGGCAACCTTCAGAACTACAACTCCCAGCATGCATACTATCTCTGCTGTACTTGGAACTCCTATGGAAGTGAAAGGAGCATGTTGGGAGTTGTAGTTTTACAGCAGCTGGAGAGCCGAAAGTTGTTAGGATATCATGTAAGAATATGGGGTAACTAGTAGTGAAAGTGTATCAATGTTGCAGTCAGGTATGGTAGTACTGGTGGGCCCTTGTCCATGTATTTGGGGTGCCATACTGTATTTTAGTGAGTCTGTACATAAGATGTGAAGGTACTGCTGTACATCAAAGAGAACATGTCACCATTGGTATATTAGAACATACAGAACACCTCTAGGTTTTTATTTGATAAAGGTTACTATAGTATCACTCAGATCACGAAAGAGGACACATGACAAAGGTTGCCCAAGTGCAATGGTCAAAGTCCTCCAGGTAGAGGTTAGGGGAGTTTTTGTGAAGCTGTTTACAAGGACATTGACTCCTGTACGTAGATGGACTATGCAGCCTTCACTATAAGGGAACTATATTATACCTTGATCATAAAATTCATTGAACTCCTGGTCTTTATGGTGTAGGTCAAGGTGACTTGGAATATTGTAATATTTCTTTGTCACTGCTGTGCTGAAATGCAAATGGCAATGTCAGCAAATGTTAGTCGTAGCTTTTAGAAATGGAAACACTATTTTACAAACCGCTGAACGGGCATCCTCTGTCTATATAATTGGAGTCACATCTTCATGGAAGCTCATATACACCATTGTATAGGATAGCATAGATTTATTATGCCAGGGGTCTCAAACACACAGGCCCGGCCCATACACGGCCCCTTGAGGACATCATCTTCAGCCTACTCCTCGGTTCTGCTGATTGGCAGAACCAGAGAGAAAAGGAGCCTAGTTCTAAAACTTTCAGATTTTTTAGGCCTGCAAGCCCAGAGTGTCTTGAGTATATACCGGTACTTACCTCTCTGCTCCCCTGCACCTTCTGCTCTATTCCACTGCTCCAGGAACAATGGGAGCAGTAAGGTAAGCACTGACTGGGGGCCATTAAACTGTATGGAGCCAGTATTAGGGGACATGAAAACATATGGGAGACATTCAACGTTCTAGGGCTGCTGCTGGATACAATTGAGTAGATCAGCAGACTGCTTATAAAATAGGATAATCCTTTAATAGTCCCACAATGGGGAAATTTCAGTGATACAGTTTCATGGATGGTACAGTAGTATAGTTATGGTCACCTTAACTCACATATGCAGCAGGTAAAAAGGACTTTTGCACTACTTCTTGTATACTTATCGATAAGGAAGCCACAAGGGATAGAAAGTCCCCTATGACTTCTTTATCTTTTTACGAGTCTCTGGGGTGACTGTCATGACCTTGTCATAATGTCACTAACCTTTTAGTGTTGTCAGCTATTATCTCCTATCCTCCATGAAGATCTCCTCCATATTTTCACGCTATCTTGATACATTTTTACTCGCTGGGTTCAATGAACTTCATAGATTATCCTTATGATTTGATGTTTATGAAGGTCAAAGTTAGTCTTGTAAACCATATGTAATATATTGTGAACTAGCGGTCATTGATCTGTATATTGTAAGTGTTTAGACTGGAATTTGTACTGATGTATAATGGTAAAGCAATGGTAACAGATGGGAGATGCTGCTATGAATGGGAGATACATACTACTGACGTGTATAACCGAATAAACGTGTTGTAAGTTCTCAGCCCATAGGCAAACACTGCTGGCTTTATTTACTTGGTTTTGGTATTAAGCACATTTACCACACCTAGACCTGAGCCCTTTAAGATGATCTGACATTTACAGTGCCATTTTGTAGGCCTCCCATGGTTCTAGGGTAAGCACAGTGGAGGTTAATAACCCTAATTAGCTTAGATATACCTGATTTATCCACGTAAGGGGAATAACAGTATAGCACATGACCATATCGCCATTTGCGACAGTATTTGGCGCAAGTGATGTTTTTAACAGGGCTGTAGAGTTAGAGTCAGGACCAATTTTAGTAGAGTCCGAGTTGGAGTTGGGAAAACAGTTACCCACTGACTCCAGTAACCAACGTAATAGAACCTGGTTACATATTGTGTTTTACAATGACCTGGGTAGTTGACTTCTATTGACCTTGGCCATGAGGTTTCCTTCCAAGGATGTTGACATTTTCTATTATTTTCTTACATTACACTTCAAGGAGTAATAATTATATGCCGTGTCAATCCTATTAATATTATAAATGTGAAAGTTTGTGGATTTGTGAGTTTTGGATGTTCGGATGTTTGTTCCTCAATCACGCAAAAACCGCTCCACCGATTTGGCTGAAATTTTCCACAAACATAGTTAATACACCCGATTGCGCAATAGGCTACTTTTCGTCACAATAGCGCACATACGTTTGTGCCAGGACCCCCACAAAACCCAAACTCACACCACCATCTCTGCAATCTCACACAGTTTGGACCATAGCAAGCCACAAAATTCATATTGCCCTCTACAGCCTCGCCCCTAACCCCACACAATCACATATACATATACTTTACCACTTTGCCCCTCACCTTAACAATACTCCAGGAGGTGCTCTTTAACGCTCCGGAGCAGCCATGTTTGCCGACCCCCACCGCTCTGACAATCCGCGACACCACCCACCCATGTCAATACCCCTAGGCGGTCTAATAAATGCAAAAAAAAAAAAGTTATAAAAAAAAAATATAAAAACAAATAAAAAGGATTAAAAATTCAAATCACCCCCCTTTCCCTAGAACACATATAAAAGTAGTTAAAAACTGTGAAACACATACATGTTAGGTATCCCCGCGTCCGAAATCGCCCGCTCTACAAAGCTATACAAATATTTTTCCTGTTCGGTAAACGCCGTAGCAGGAAAAATGGTCAAAAGTGCCAAACCGCCGTTTTTTCACTGTTTTGATTCTGATACAAATTTGAATAAAAAGTGATCAAAGCAATAACATTTCCTGAAGATGGTAGAACTACAAAGTACACCCAGTCCCGCAAAAAAAGACGCCCTATGCATCCCCGTACACGCACGTATAAAAAAGTTACGGCTGTCAGAATATGGCGACTTTTCAAAAAAATTTTTTTTACCACAGTTTTGCCTTTTTTTAAGGGGTCAAAATGTAAATAAAACCATATAAATTTGGTATCCCCGGAATCGTAACGAAACACAGAATACAGGGGCATGTCATTTTGGTTGCACAGTGAACGCCGTAAAACCAAAGCCCGTAAGAAAGTCGCAGAAATGCATTTTTTCTTGAAATCCACCCCATTCTGAATTTTTTTTCCCTGCTTCCCAGTACATTATATAGAATAAATAATGGCGGCATCATGAAGAAAAATTTGTCCCAGGAAAAATTAAGACCTCATATGACTCGGAGCGGAGAAATAAAAAAGTTATGGGGTTTAGAAGGAGGGGAGTCGAAAACAAAAAACCAAAATCAAAAAATACCATCGGCGGGAAAGGGTTAACTTCAAATCCCTCTGTCCCAAAGTCACTATGTAAAGTTTATACCAACACCGTATAGCAGCTCAAATACAAATTAACTTCAACACAAAAGTCTCATGTATTCTCTGAATTACAGCAAAAACAAGATACAAAGTTACATTTCATATCCCATCCCTTATACACAGTACGAAAACCTTACCCACGCCTGTATATACCCACTGCTACAATCACCGCAGACGAAGTCGCGGGTACCAGCTAGTATATAAAATATGTCAATCTATGAGACAACTACTCAAAATGACAGCGATAATGGACTTCTAGAGGGTTGGTCTTTACAAAGGACCAAAATGGATCAGATATAAGGAGATTTAATCTCCAATGTAGCTCAGAGGAGGTCTTCTTAAAGAGTTGGATATCGGAGACGTATCATTCTCCGCAGTTTACCTTTTCAGTTCAAGTTGTTCTTTTGAGTTCTTTGTCCCTTTGCCCCATAAACTTTGGTTTAGTAGTAAAAAGTGTCCACGGTATTCCAGTTACATATAGGCCATTGTCTGCTCAGGTCACTGAACTCTTATAAACCATGACTGTACTATTACAGTGTCTTTTTATAGCCTCTATTGTACGTTACTGATCGGGTGACCTATGTACTGTCTTACATATGACATCCATTACGTTGTGTATACATGCGGTAGATTTGGTGTAGTATCTCTCTTACCTCCGTGTAAAACTGTGACTCAATCACCATAAGTCAGTATTATAGTATAAGTACGCCGTGACTATTTTAGTGAAACTAATATAAGTAGTTGATATATAATGGACATTTCTTATTTTTATACAGGGTCAGTTCCAGAAGGCCACGAATGTTGTTTACCAGTCTCACCATGTGAGCAGAAACAAGAGAGGCCAAGTTGTCGGTACCAGAGGAGGCTTCCGTGGCTGCACTGTGTGGTTAACAGGTATGATACACTTGCCTATTTGTAGGGGGCCAGACCTTGCCCAGGACTGGCAAACTGGGGTCCATTTGGTGGATGGTGCAAGTATTAATGTGGACACAGCTAATGAAATGAACTAGAGTTTTGTTGCAGCATCGAGCATAATAGTCACAGCCTTATAAAGGTACAATCAGGATATAGATGCAACACTGGAATCCACATGTATATAGATGGGCATAGAGAAACTGAATACTTTTATTATTTATACAATCTTTATAATTTCCTTAATCTAAGGTTTGTCGGGAGCCGGAAAGACAACGCTAGGGTTTGCCCTGGAAGAATACCTGGTCTCTCATGCTATTCCCTGCTACTCACTTGATGGCGACAACATCCGTCATGGGCTGAACAAAAACCTGGGCTTCTCTTCAGAGGATCGGGAGGAGAACATTCGCCGTATTGCAGAAGTGGCTAAGCTGTTTGCTGATGCCGGCCTGGTTTGCATCACTAGCTTCATTTCTCCGTATACCAAGGTAATCTATATATAGTGCTGAAACTAAAATATGGAAGTGTCTAGAAAATGTCTATAGCTTCATTTTGCATGGAAATGGGTTGTAACACAAGTTATTTATCCTCTATCCTTTGGATAGAAGGTCAATTGTTTATCATGGGGGGTCCAATAGCGGAGACCCCAAATGATCCTTAGAACAGGGGTGTTGCATAGAGAATGTAGAGGTGGGAGAGCTGGAAGTAACTGCAGTACAGCACCCAATGTTCCCACTAAAATAGATAGACAGGGAGCCGGTCTATGGTCACCATCATATTCTCAATGGGAGAAAAACACCTGGGATCATTGGAGGGGTCAGGATACAGACATATATGCTATATATTGTATGGGAAAGACAAGTAAAGCCTATAACAGGCATGTGAATACTAGTGGGATTTTCATCCATAATACATTCCATGATGAGCCTGTTTTATCTCAATAGGATCGTGAAGAAGCTCGTAAAATACACGACAAAGCAGGACTGCCATTTTTCGAGATATTTGTGGATGCTCCATTAAACATCTGTGAAAGCAGAGATGTGAAGGGATTGTACAAGAAAGCCAGGGCTGGAGAAATCAAAGGTAAACTCCAGGAACTTTGACAACTTGTAGTTCCAGTTTTATAAGACTTCACCTTCCCTTACTCCATAGACTCAGGAATACAGGCAATGAATACATTCTAGATGGCTGCTATTTACTGACACAGTGTTGTCACTTATTTGCAGGATTTACTGGAATTGACTCTGAATATGAGAAACCAGATGCCCCAGAACTAGTGCTGAAGACCGACCTCCATACTGTCAATGAATGCATCCAGCAGATTGTGGAGCTATTGCAGGAAGGGGTGAGTGAAAGTACAGTTTGGTGGGACGGTTTAATAATCCAGAACCTAGCACTATAGAGGTGGAATACCCATTTAGGCTGAAGCCCTACTTTGCGGAAACGCAGATTTTTTTGTTGCAGATTTTGCTGCAGTTTATTGAGAGAAAACCAAGAATGGCGACAACAGGAATGGGAAATATATAGGATATCTAATAGAGTCTGTATAATCAATAGGTACAACATACAGAGAAAAACTGAGCTGTGGCATTGCACCTAAATATGATGTATCCCAACCCAGCCTCAGGAAAAAATAGCGAAATACTCCATTACTTGTGCAACCCAACAGTAGAACAAAGGAGCGGCACTTACCAATGGTGAAAATCTATTCTCTCTCATTAGTAGGTAGTATTATGACACATACAAACTGGGCGACTGCCATTATCCAGGCTTCCCATGCTTTTTCTGGCCCCTTAAGGCCAATGCCCCGAGTTTGTGCCAGTGACTAAGTGCCATAATACTACCTCTTAAAGGGAGTCTATCATTTGAAAAACTCATTTTCAACTAAAGGCACGTTGGAATAGCCTTTAAAAAGACTATTCTACTCCTACCTTTACTTCTCTGATTCTCTCCACCATTTCTTCAAAATTTGGTTTCTTCTGATAAGCTAATGTGGAACATGGAGCACAGGGGTGTTCCCCCAGCACTCCGGGCACCCCTCGTCTCATACATGTTCACTGCCCATTTCATGCTTGTGTTCTGTCTCCTCCTCCTCTTCTCTGGAACTGGTGCCTTGTACAGGTGTCTGACGCCACACAGCACCTATCTAAAATCTCAGGCATGTGCAATCGGCTCTGCCACTTGCATGCTCGAGCGACCATTTTGTGGAGGTCTGCTACATAAGCGTGCTGCGCCTGCGCAATATACTCCTGTATGTCTCTGGAGAACTGAGCATACGAGTGCAGTATGCTTGTGTAGCAGACCACCACAAAATGGTTGCTCAGGCAACCAATATAAAAAAATATATAATAAAAAAAAAAAAAGTAAATAAAAGTTTTAAATCCCTCCTTTCCCTAGAATACATATAAAAGTAGAAAATGACTGAAACACACACACATTAGGTATCCCGGTCTACTGAATATAGGGGATCTGCAGTGCTCCTCTTCCGTCGGGAAGGGGTTAATAGGAGCACTACAGATACCCAATATTCAGCCAGGCTGAGATCCAAGTGGGGGGAAGAAAAAACAGTCCTCAAGCTCAGGGAAGGGGCAGACAGACAACCAAAACAGCCCCTCCCCTTCCCCAGCAACTACTGCACCCAAAAACTCTGACCATTTTAATTTTTGAAATTTTCCAGTAGCTGCTGCATTTCCCCCCCTCGGCTTATACTCGAGTCAATAAGTTTTCCCAATTTTTTGTGGTAAAATTAGGGGCCTCTGCTTATATTCGGGTCGGCTTATACTCGAGTTGGCTTATACTCGAGTATATACGGTCTCTATTTCTTTTCTCCAGGAAATTGTCCCATCAGGAGCTACAAAAGAAGTCCATGAATTGTTTGTACCCGAGAACAAGCTGAAGCAGGCTCGCGAGGAGGCGAAAAACTTACCCGCAATTGAGATCACAAAGGTAAACTGCAATTAACTGATAAGGAGGAACTCTACATATACAGTCAGGTGCTAATATACAAAAAGCTACTACTATAATGTGTATATATACGTATCACAGATCACTGTACATGTGTTCACAAGGATCACATAAAATATTGCTCATGGGTCAGGATTTTTCCTGGATTTTCTGTTCCTATTGAGAAACGCTATTCAGTCCTTGGCCCAAAATGGCTGTTCTAAAAGGGGCTATAACATTGATGACCTTTCCTAATGCTAGGTCATCGGAATCAGATCAATTGAGGTCCAACACTTGGCAGCAGTCATGCAGCTAATACAGAGTTAGGTTCTTTTTATAGTAATGGATAGTTTTGAATTAGGATTTAGGATTTCTATAAGAAATTGTGAGGATGTAACAACGGACATAGTCACAGGTCACAATTGTTTTCTAATCTTAGTAGTATCTTTTCCTATGTATACCACCTGCTAGAAAGAATAGTACATGGGAAACTGTTTGGTACGGGTAGGTTCACTCTACCGCTATTAATGTCAGTTGCTGTCCTCTGTCATAGGACAATAGTTGGAGAATGAGGATGGATCCCCTTCCACATTCGTCTCATCCACTCACAACAAACATAATAGATTTCTTCCGCCATGTCTTTTACTTTTTTACCAGTCTTGCATGCATTGGTAATGGACACAGATGGAGGGTTCTTCATCTGGGTGTCACTATCACTATCCTATGACAGATGAGAGCAATGGACAGTCACAACGGTAGTATGAATGTCCCCTAACATGTCAGGGTATATGATGGATGCATGATATACAGTCATACTGAATGTCAACCTTGTATGATGCAGTCCGAAAGCCTTGTCCAATGGAAGCAGAAAATGTGCAAGTAACCGAGGTACTAGGGGGCACCATGAATATAGTAACAATGGATGGAAGTTCTCATTCTAGACACGTGACACGATTTTATCCAGAATCCTAAATGATGATGGATTGTGGGTGATTTATTTCTTCCTGTCATTACAGATTGATCTCCAGTGGGTGCAGGTCCTGAGTGAAGGCTGGGCCACACCACTCAAGGGCTTTATGCGTGAGAGGGAATATCTACAAGTCCTTCATTTTGACACCCTCATAGATGGTATGGATTCTCTAACTATTTACTGTCACTTCTGTGAATTTTCATAGTTAATTGTGGATTTTGTGGAAGAAAAAGAGTTTTGAATGTTATTACAACTATGGAGTGTAGTATAAAGAATGCTTTGTTATGTCTAGTTCGGAGCCTAGGGGCAGTGCGGGAACCCCTTTGTCCATCCCTTCGGGCCCTAGACATAACTTGGTGTTGTAGACTTGCCCGCAGTATGTTTAAAGAGTTGCTGTCATGTCTCCTGACATGTCTGTTACATCTACGTCTTGTGACCTTTCTGATAACTCTTATTCCTCCTGTACATTTCCAGGAGGAATAACAAGGGAACACCACAATGCGAAGTACTAAGTAAAGTGCTCTAGTATTGATATTTCAGGAGACATGACCAGTCCTCTGTTAGAAGAACATAGTTCAATCCAGAACATGTATCTACAGGAAAAAAAAAAAACCTGCTAAATTATAGTAAATTGAAATGATGGTAAATAAAGGACCCTATGAAGTCTCATCACGTTTAGCAGGGCTGTACCCCATGCTCGCTAGTTATCAGATCACTCTACGTTTCCCACCTTGGAACATCAGAGAATAAAGCTAATAGCCCTGTCATTTCTAATATAGGTCATTGTAATTGTATATTCTATATTACTCACCATCAGCTTTAAAGAGGACCTCACCACCTCCATCAATCCTTTGCATCCAATAGTCGCTTCTACACTGATTCCTATATAGTTGGAATTTTTTCACTAACCTCTACCATTCCTGAACAATCATTTCTTATAGCTTTAGCACCAATATGCTAAGTAGACTCCAGACCAGGACCTCCCACTTGACTGTAGAGAGCTTCATTAGCATATTGAGTACTGAAACTAAAAACACCAATTGCTCAGGAAGAGCGGGGACTAGATAAAACGTTCCAACTCTCGTCCAACACATTGTTAAGATGTTAAAAAATACAGTACTTATCGCACCAGTTCGCTGCTACGTATGTTTCAATACTGTACAAGTCTCCCATCTGTCTCTGGTTCCTGGTCCCACGTGATACACAATGGATGACCAATGGTCAATCACAGTGCCATTTCTTGTGCGTCATAGGACCACGAAGCAGAGACTGTTGTCTCATAACAAAACCTTTGCAAGAATGATGAGTATTGCATCCTTTTTGGTAAAATTTTTGGTACAATTCAGACATCCCCTGTTTTGCCAGTTTATGTGTTGGCACCCAACTAGTTGGTCATCCATAGTTATGATGAGCTTTTACACAAGAAACCGCTGGCTTACTCTAGGTTCACACTAGCGTTCGGGTCTCCGTTATTCATGTCCGCATTGGGACCCAAAAGATGGAGTCCGTCCACTCCCATGGCCCCCTAGACTATAATAGGGTCTGTCGGGTTTCCAATGCATATGTGAATCCATCCTTAGTCCCTTATATTCTACGTACATTTTTGGGCACAAGAAGTCTATGATTGTGAGAGGTTCTCTTAGGGTATAGCGAGTTGGATCCAGTTGCCACCTCTGTTCGGGCATCTCTAGTTAGGAGTAACATGATGGTGTAAGTAGTTGTGTTTTGACCTATCAAACTACACTTTTCTTTAGATGCCAGACATAACTCAGATATAACAGTCTCAAAGTCTCTCGGTGAGTTATTTTATGTAAAAAGAATTCGTACCAAATCATTGAGTCGCTCAAATTACCGAGATCCTTATCCAATTCCCGCTGTAATAATTTAGTCTTTCTGGTAAGTAAAATGTCATTGTAGTGATTTGCACTTATGGAAATGCCAATACACAAATCCCATGAAATTTATTCAAGTACATTCTCCTTAGAAGATGACAATCTGTAAGTGCAACTCACATAATACCAGTATAATAAAACCAAAATATCAGGGATAAAATGCAAAAAAAAATAAATAAAAAAAATCAAGCTTCGTACTCGATATGTAGCATCTTAATTCCAGGTTATGCCTATCCAATGGGTCATTATATGGGTGGTAGAAAAAATAAATAAATAAATTCTATTAAAAATAGAAAAATATTTGATTTTTAAAACTAAAAATATATGAATAAACTATACCACCCCTAAACTGACTTTACCATGCAATATCAAGAATCGCCTGTTATTGTGCAAATGACAATGTCTAATTTTTGATTAACATTGGTTATATAGTCAACTGTATCTTTTCCTTTTCTATGAAGTGTATACAATAATTCCTGTTGCATGGAAACAGTCAACAAGCAGGTTACTTTGGGAGATGCTGTGTGTGTTTCTGAGTTCACATAAGGTTAAGGCCCCGTATTGTTGGGCCTCACCGAAAAGTCTGTGCTGAAAAATGCTGCGCTTTTCCATTATACCGATAGGGAAACAGTCAGCATTTCTGTAGGTATAATTGAAATTTCTGTTGGAAATTGGAGCATGTCCACTGTGCGTATTTTTCGGCAGTGTGTGGATGGGATCCAGCCTGAAATACATAGTTGTGAATAGGATATGGGTCTGAATCTGTATCACTATTTGCAACTTAAGGTGCCCAAAATCTTAAATTTAGTGGGTGCGGCTGGTTATATGATGTGAAAGGGGGTGTCTTGACACTTCAACAGCAGACGTCAAGGCAGGTTGTTCTTTGGGGGATTAGACAGCACCATGTGTGTCTGGAAGTAGAGATGAGCGAACACTGTTCGGATCAGCCTTTCCGAACAGCACGCTCCCATAGAAATGAATGGAAGCACTTGGACGGCGACCGGCCGCCGGCAAAGTGTACGTGCCAGGTGCTTCCATTTATTTCTATGGGAGCGTGCTGTTCGGAATGGCTGATCCGAACAGTGTTCGCTCATCTCTATCTGGAAGTGGTTTGCTCCCCTCTCCATTCAGGACACATGCAGGCTTGGTCATGTAGAGTATGCACATGTATTGGGGTGCTCAGAAGGGATAGCTGTCGGTGAACAAGCATGTACCCTACAGCTTTTGAAGGTGTAAGGGTGCCTTTAGAATCTATAATAGTGTCCGGAAATCTTTTGCTATGGTAACACCGGGGGCTACAGGAATTAGTATGCTATTAATGTTCCAGCCACCCCAATTCCGAAGCGTAGACCTGAACGTATGCGATATGGCAGATGTTTGTCCTGAACTCCACCGCTTATTTTAGTGTGAGGAGGGGAATCAGTCAATGCCAGAATTCTCTGGCAGACCCTTATCTGTTTCAGAAACAAAGCCCTTGCGTGAGATTTGGAAGGCAGCACACAAAATACTTGGCAGATGCCCCCAAAATCTTCAGATTCTGCTAATGTTTATCTTCTGTGTATGGTTAACTTAAGTACTAAAGAGTGATGTACTCCCCATCGAGTGTACGTGGCTATACACATACTGAGGAAGAACTGGATGACAATCTAATATGTATGGAGGTGTCCCAGTATTCCTCTGAAGACAGGTATCAGGCTGAGGCCCCACGTTGTGGAAATGTAGCTTTTTTTTGTTGCAGATTTTGTTGTGTTTTTTTGAGCCAAAGCAAGGAGTGGATTGAGGAAAAGGTAGAAGCATAAGTATTTCCTATATATTTCCCATTCCGTCTGTAGCCATTCTTGGCTTTGGCTCAAAAAACCGCAACAAAATTGGCAACAAAAAAAAGCTGCGTTTCCGCAGAAGCCTCAAGGGAGAGGAAGGATCGGGCTGTGATACTTTTGGAGGAATTTTAAAGGAATTTTCCTATCTAGGGAAAGTGTCCACTATCCACAGAATAGGGGATAGCTTCCAGATTGGTGGGGTCTGACCGACTTTTTGTTCCCTCTTCTGATTGGCGGTTCCCCTGTGGTCGGGCACTGCTCCATTGTCTGTAGTGGGGGTGCCGTAGATAGCTTAGGGGGACTAAACATTCTCATTACCCTGATAGATATCCCCTATGTATCTCCATGTGGGAAAACTTCTTATAACATTTCAATAGCAGTGAATCTGCTGAAACGCAATAAGTAACACACATGCATGCTAAGCTAAACCAGAAATTTGAGTCAAACACATGCATGCTAAGCCAAACCTGCTTGTTGATCGTTTCACGGTAGCAAAGGGTATTGTTCCATACAATGTACATGTGGATAAATGAACTAAGAAATTTTTCTTTAGACGACTAACTTGCCAATGTTACTCATGGGCGGAGCTTCCATGGTATCTGTAATTAACCAGTTCCGCCCTGGAAACGTGTTACTTTTCTATAATCTGTTTGCCAACAAAAACATAATTTGCCAAGACGTGAATGAAACATTTACAGTGTATGGTTATACGGCTGAAAGATGTTATCGCCGCCAGCAGTACAAAAATGGGAAACGTGAATATTCTCCTAACCGTATACTGTAAACGCTCGCTGGTGATTCTTGTTGCGCCGCTGCCTATAATGACTGATAATTAGAAGTAATGAGTTCTGATCGCTTTATGTTTATGTGTTTGTAACATCATATATCTTATTTCCAGCGTTCCCACAAGTGCAGTTAATAAGACAATTACAGACTTGCAAAGCCCATAATTAAAGGGAACCTGCCAGAAGATCGTGTTTCCGCCCTAACCAGGGGCAGCATGATTTGGAAATAGGTGCCCCGACCTTGCTGAATTAGGTTTTATTGTGAAGGGTTGAGGCCAAGGCTATGTGGGTTACTTGGAGTCCTCCCAGCCAACCTAGGCTACATGCACATGGATGTAGTCTGTGAGAAAGTGGCATGGATGGCACATGGATGCTACTATCCCTCACATGTGCATGGGGTCTCAATATGGTTACTTTCCAAATTGCTGCAATTTGTTGGGTTTGTACAAAACCCTTCCATAAGCAGTAGATATAATATCAGCCCCTCAGCATGCCCTAAATAACCAGAACGCTGCATGATTGTTTTTGCGGGTTTTTTTTTTTTTTTTTTTAATGTAGATTGTGAGCCCCACATACAGCTCACAATGTACATTTTTTTTTCCCTATCCGTATGTTTTTTGTTTTTTTTTTGAAATATGGGATGGAAATCCATGCAGACACGGGGAGAACATACAAACTCCTTGCAGATGGTTTTATGCCCTTGGCGGGATTTGAACACCAGGACTCCAGCGCTGCAAGGCTGCAGTGCTAGCCACTGAGCCACCGTGTGGCCCCTGTTTTTGCGGATTTCTGTTGACACTAGATTCACACTAGCGCCAGTTGTCCATTGTTGGGTCTGTCAAGACACCCAAACAATGGAGAGCCGGACCACCAAGACTCAGTGACTTCACAAGACCCCATTGACTATAATGGGTCCATTGGGTGTCAGCCGTTTTGAAACTGCAGGAATTTGTTCTTTGCTGCGTTTCGCTGGTCTCTGTGAGTCTCCAACGTAGACTAACAAAAATGTAAACCCAATCTGGCTGCAATTGCTGCAGCTGATATTTTCCACTTTGTGTATTGATTGTCTATGACAAAGCTAAGGTAGAAGTCTCACCAAAGTTCTTGTGACTATGGGGGCTCACAAGCCCCTTTTCCACATATGAGGACACCAGTATAATAAATGGCACATAATAGATGAGGGCCCAGTTACAAGTTTTTATAAAGCCACTTACACAGAGCCCCAAAAGCTGTCATGCTGATCTGTAGGGCCTGGCTTTTCTCAACCCTGTAATCAGCATGGCTATGTCTGGTCCAGCACAGAGCAGCTCTTTTCTGATACACCATCTATGATGTTCATATACCTTTTATGAACATATATTTATGCGGAAAGGACAAATTCTGCTGCATACAGCCACCACTAGGGGGGGGCCTACCGCTTCGTGCAGACATACTCAATATATATAGTTTGTATCCATTACCATAATGTTAACCATTAGGTTGTGTTTTTAGGGGGCATAATCAACCTGAGCATTCCCATTGTGCTGCCCGTGTCTACAGAGGACAAGGAAAAACTGAGCGACGCAAAGGCATTTTCTCTGTCATATGAAGGAAAACGAGTGGCCATTTTGCGTAATCCTGAGTTCTATGAACACAGAAAAGAAGAAAGATGCGCTCGTGTTTGGGGCACTACCTGTGCTCAGCATCCTCATGTCAAGGTAAGATGTGCTGCTATACAGTTATGGTGGTGCTATTATATGGTCACACTGATGGCTGGTATTAGTTTATGGCCATGTGCCGTGTAATGTATATAGAGAGTAATATAGTTTAGTAGTAAACTAAAGTAGTAGCCAAAGTCAAAGCCAGAAGGTTACAGATAAAGACGTAGCCGAACTCTTGAAATTGGCTAAACTGTGATATCTGGTCGAAGAAAATACAAAACAATGGAACATTGGCGTTTGTTGTCTTCTTTGATCAGATATCAAAGTTTAACCAATTGGAGAATTTCAGGTTAACTCTGCTCCATCGGTGTAAACACATGAATTACCAGTAGTCAAAACCAGGGTCGAGGAGAGATCATGTACAGCTAAATGAGAATGTGAGGGGTTAACCAGAAGATAAGTCAGAGTCATAACACTAAGAAAATTCCATTAGTAACCTGAGCGAGTCCAAGGGAATGAGCAAAGACTAACGCAAGTAACTCAGGTAGCCAGGTCATATAAGGCAAACAGGCAAAGATTAAAGGGGTTGTCCAGAGAGTTTATTTTACTTACAATCCCTGGGTTTTTTTCATGATGAACCTGGGGATTTTGGGTTGGTGTCAACCCTCGGTCATGTGATCGGAAACTGCACCCAGCCCCTTCCTCCGCCCTCATATTCATAAGGCTGTTACCTGTATTTGTGGGGGTGGGACTATATTAAAAATCCATCCTCCAGGAAGGAAGTGGAGCCACCTGGGGGCTGGATGCTGGTTCCGATCACTAGACCTGGAGTCAAAACCAACCTGGAACTCCAAGATCCAGCATGAAGAAAACCCCGGGGAAAGTACGTAAAATAGAAGTCCTTGCATAACCTCAGCTCCTTCTGCTATATAACCTACTACCTACAGACTGGACGATAAGCTGAACTTGTGCCAAAGCTGCCAAACACTGTGGCCATAGGTACAGAGCAGGAGACAGATGAGAAGTCTGGGCGAGAGCTAAGATTATCCAGATTTGCAGGCCGCTGGCATTGAGATAAACTTTCCATGTTACTCCTCCATACACTAATATCTCTCCCTTTATTGTACCTTGCACCTTCAGTACTATGTCCTGTAACCAGACTGGTAGACGCTTCTTTTCTGTAGCTTGGCACCATCTCCAGGGCAGCAGTGTGAATATGAACAAATAGTGGCAGATCGCAGTAAAGGAGTATAATGATTAACCGGCGGTAATCTAATATCTGATTTATTGGATTGCTTATGCTGGACCATGAAATGGACAACACTTACTTACACATGTCCTCTGTCCTGGTATCTAGTAATTGTAATATTCTTTTATAATGAGCCTTGTGTTCTTAGAAGTGACAATTTTTTAATAAATTATTCAAAAAGGGAACAAGTCACGGACAGTCTGGAAGTAGATAATTTAACAAACATTTTTTTCCTTAAAGGGAACCTGTCATGTTGATCTACAGGAATCGTGTTATAGAGCAGGAGGAGATGACCAGATTCATATATAATGTTGCAGGAAAGATTCAGTAAAACTTGTAATTTATTGATGGAAATACCTTTCTGTAACTAGGAGTCCAGGGGGCGGTCCTTATCTCTCTATGCGTAT